>NC_035108.1:115229827-115830139 GCF_002204515.2 Aedes aegypti | reverse complement strand
CCAACTAAAACGGGGATTTTACCGAATTCTCCCGGTTCACTCTGGAACCCATGCATTATAGACAGAATCAGAACACAAAAAAACTATCCACAACCCTATGCATATAGTAAACTGAAATTCTCAAACTGTATCATATACATTATTGGAAAAGATGCAAAAAAAAGTTAAATGAATCGGTCACACCTTATACCTAACACAACGCTAGTACATAATCGCAAATTTAGCACACTGAAACAAAAAAGCAAGTGGTTTTGTGAATGGATTAACGAAAGAAAAGGGTTATAATACAAAAAAAATCAGCAAAAATATTTATAAATATTAGGACACGTAAGGCACGTAACATTAGCGATTTGGGTTTGATCGAGTAGTAGGAGTGGCAAGGATGGTTCCTGCCCTCACTGCGGGTGTCTGCCGTGGTGTTCCGCCTAGACTGGAAGAAATCGCCATGGCGTGATACAAAGGAAGGGCGGAATCATGTCTTGTGTTTTGTATATTTTTGAAAACTTGAATAACTTATTTGTTTTTAAGGCATAGCAACACAATTAATCCTACCACCTAAGATAGAACGCAAGTGTAGTTCAGAGAAACAAGAACCTGTAAGAGCATAGTGAGTATACTCCTTAAGTTGAGCGATTTTTTTTCGTATAGAGATATCTTATTGTATTAAATGGTACATTGAAGAGAAGAAACAAGGAAGACGGAAATTGCGTTAAGATTCACAGAATTTATTGGCAGTACACTAACCTCATCTGGCAGAGAAGAGAAAGTGGAAAACGAAAAACGGTAATAACAGAATGCCATCTATCGGGCAAGCTAAAGAATGTTTAAAGTAAGCCGGAAACTGAAGAAAGAAATTCTTTATAGTCTAAATAAAAAGCTGATAATAAGCAGGAAGTAGTTTGTTTTAAGTGCAACTTCTTTCGAAAGAAAACTCAGTTCACGGAAATAATACGGTAGCTGCTAATCGACTCAATTCACACTCGAGTGGGCTCCCTCCAAGTGCCTTTTGCAAACCATGGCCATGTCATCGGCAAAAATAGGCTACATCCTAACCACTTCGTAGCAAAACACATCCGCTGATGTTCACATATATTTACGCCGTCCCACATCATCATATCACATACTTATCATAATTTACTCTACAAACAGACGTCACAACGTGCGACTTTTGTCATTTCGTTCGATTTGCTCGCTTCACTAGAATGATCCACCTAGTTCTTTCCGCTCGCTGCCAAATTCGTCACAACATTATCCAGTGCATTCGGTATCAGCGGATGACCGGACGCAGGAATGGGCAGCTTGGTGAGCTCTGGTACATCAACGGCTTCGGCCGAACCTGATTCGATTTCCTCGATGTCCTTCTGGGTGAGCGTCACATACGAACTGTTCGTTTGGGTGATGTTGACGATGGTCCCCGAGATGGGAAGTGTTTGCACCAGTTCGTGCAAATCGGACACGGCTCCGAGGTGAACCGGTGCGATACCGGTCAGCACCTGGCCGTTCACACTGGTTGCCACCGGTACGGGGATGTCACCCAGATTGATGTGGGTTTTGTTGGCGTCGTGACTGAAGAAGGTTAGATCCACTTGCTGCTCACTGGAAACGATCACACACATGCACCCATTTAGCGATGCTGTAAGGAATTAATATGACTTGCACACTCACGTGATGGGATCCTCTCCGATGCCCTCCGTGTCGTTGTCGGGTGCGTCGACCAGAATGCCAATTTCGTAGACTACGGCTTTGATGACGTACCTGTTGGGAGTTGGAATTGGTTATTAATTACCTGTTAAATATGAAAATTTCATTCTAAATCTATTTAAAAAATAATTATATAAGGTACCGCGGGGTAGGTGGGGTAAGTTTATTTATTTAGGTTAGTTTGTTTATTTAGGTGAATATATGAATTTAAATTTCAAACTTTTGCGTAAATCTTTGAGATCATTCAGAACATTACAACAGACAAGAAATTTATTAGATTTTTCAATTATTTGACTAGTTGATGGTGTGTAATCTTATTTTGACATTTTTGGTGGAAAATATTGTGTAAATGGAAGATTTTGAAGAAGCATATGCTCTGCGGTCTGTTAAGACTACAAGAGGGACCCATGGTGGAATTCCGATCTGACAAAACTCAGGAAATAATGTAAAAGGAATTGGAACAGACGCCGTTCAGCTGGATCAGAGTCGTTTAAAACGGCTCGCAAGACTTACAAGAGCCTTCTTCGTTTTGTTGAACAATCCGGCTGAAAAAAACCTTTGTACAAATGTTTCCAGTTTTAGTGAAGTCTGTCGGCTGAACAAAATCCTTGCACTGAATCGATTAAATAGGCACTTGCTTTGCTCCTTTCAAATTTCCTGGAGCAGATGGGATTTATCCTGTTCTGCTCCAGAAGGGATTTGAGTTTATCAAACATGTTTTGAAAAAGCCACTTATAAGCAGTTTTGCTACCGGATATATTCTTAGATCCTGCCGTGATATTACTGCTAAGTTTATCCCGAAAGGAGGACGTGCGTCATATGAAGAAGCGAAGAGTTTCATGTAATTCCATCTAACCTCTTTTCTTCTGAAGTGTCTGGAACGCATTATCGATCATCACATCCGTTATGTTTATTTGGCGAACATGCCTCTTCATGTGAATCCAAATGCTAACCAATGATTCTTTTAAGGTACCGTGGGGCAAGTGGGTAATGGATTTCGCATAGTTGGGATTCTTCAAATTCTAGAGACCCTAAATTAAAACAAATAAGGTCGTGTATATTTTTTGGCTTGACTCTCGCCAAATATAAGCAGTATACTGAAATTGATTTTTATGTAAAATTAAAAATAAAAGTACAGAATTTTTTTTTTTTGAAAAACCTCTCCTTACTTTTCACTTGCCCCACAGGTGGGGCAAGTGAAAAGTTTATCGTTTTGACCAATAAATTCAAAAACTAACAGTTACATTCACAATTTCCATTACCTTTAACATTTGTTAAGGCGTCCCAATGAACAATAACATTAGTAATATGTAAACAAAGAAAAATTTATTCTTGTTACTTGAATTTTCTTCTGTTCAGTTATGTTTGTTGAAATGATTCGATAACATTATAATTGCAACATTTACAATGTTAGTTCTTACATCATGGGACAGCAATTGCATTTCTGATCTCTAGAATTTCCACCGCTCATTATTTGTTTTTAAGAAAATCGGATATGACGCCGGATAACTCTTCAAGAGAAATCAAACGAAATCCTTCAATAAAGTATTTAGAAACTTTTTATGGATACACCTATACCCCATTTTTTATGTTTTGAACTAGCTTTACATAGACATTCCACGAGATTTCCGTGCGTTCTCTTATAGTGGAACTTTTCAATCAACATCTTCCTTTTAATTGGCTTTCCGAAGTAAACATATTAATGTCGTATTATTTGGCAACCTTTTTTTAGAGAAGTTCCATGATTTGACCATGATAATAGCATTTAACGCTTTGAGTATAGTGTTTCTTGAATTATCAGCACGTTCTGTTGTTCTATGATAATTGCAAACCTTTTATACTTATAGCTACCTATAGAGAAAACACAAATTCAATCTCTAATGAGAAACTTTTCACTTGCCCCATGTGATAAGAAAATTGACAGTGTTTCAATTTAGTTATTTTTAGGTCTATGTCAAATTATTTCTAAAATTTTTTTTATTGCAGTTTAAAACTGTCAGAGGGGACAACTTAGAAGTGGTACAGAAAATAATTTTCCGCATCTTTTTTCTACAGAAAATATTAAAATAAGATTGCACGCCGTCAACTTGTTACGAAGTTATAGTTGACAGGTTAACAATATTTCGCTCTATTATGCAATAATGGCCGAAAAATCTCAGAAATCTCTTGCCTATCGTAATGTTCTCAATGGCCTCAAAGACTTACCTATGAGTTTAAAACATTAATTCACATATTCAGTAAAATATTCCAATTATTTTCACTTACACCATTTACCCACTTGCCCCGCGGTACCTTACACAAAATTCAGTGTTTGCGGATGCCCCCAAGGGGAAGTCTTATCACCACTTTTGTAGAATCTCGTAGCTGATAGGCTATTGAGGCAGCTCAATGAATACGGGTTTGCTATCTAGCATTGTTAATTGGTATGTGCATAAGCACCCTTTTCGACCTGATGCAAAGTGTGCTTCAGGTAGTCGAGAGTTGATGTCGCCAGTATGGCCTTTTGGTTAAAGGACGTCTGTCCAGTGAAAGAAAATACCGATAAGTTCATAAAGTGCCCTAATTCAGCGCATTGCCTAATTCCGCGCATTTCATACAAAACGATTTATATATGGAAATACACATCAATATTGCAACAACGTTCAATGCCATTTGATGCTACTACTATTTAGAATCAGTTCGAATCATCAATAAAAGCAAATAAGGCATTTTTTCGCGGCGTAAAAAAATAATCAGTGGAGGCCCGTCGAAGTTGACGCCATTTTTCTAATTTCCTTAGCGTCCGTGCTAAGACTGTAGGACAAAAACAAAAGCGATTTTTTTATTGAAAATGTTTTATTTTTTATGCAATTTTCTATGAAACTACTTGTTACAGATATGTTTCATGATGCTTCTATGAAATCTTATCAAATATTAGCATAATTATTGAGTCTCATCCCAAAAAGTAATGCGTGGAATTAGGTCACGTTTTTTTTCATAATGCCCCAATTCCGCGCACTGTTCTTCGCTGAACAATAAACAAGTTAAACATGCTATATTTGTCTTCACATCTAACTATTTCAATGAAAAGTGTCTTCATGCATAAACACGTTTCACGGGCAAGCAGAATCTCGGGAAAGCTCACTTACAGGGAAACTAAAAGCGACCGTCCAGAAACCACGTGGTCATTCATGGTGAGAGGAAAAGTTTATTCAAAGACCAAAGCCCATACAAATTTTAAAATTGTTGTCTGAACAATATACCACAAGAGGAGAGAATCTACACATCTGTGCACACAAAATTTACTTAACATTGTGAACCACAAATAACAAAAAGTATGATATACGGGGAAGAGAGATTGCAAATGGCCATATTTTGTGAGACGTAATTTATGGATAAACTTTATGGATCTTCTGAGGTTTCTAGTTTGCTTAACAGATTTAAGTTTCAGGTACCCGTGGCATTAGCGGATACAATTAATTGATTTTTTAAGACATATCGATTCCAAGCAATAATGCGAACTGGTTCTTGTGTTGTATGAACAATGCAGAATACAAATACCTACAGGGGTAGTCGGGGCGGTTTCGCCAATGGATTGGAATGAGCACCTCTTGAAAACTGCATAAATTTTTAAAATTTCAACTGGAGTAAAATGCAACTCCAAAGTAATAGAAAAATGAATAAATTATACTCGAAATACCATCAACGTATTTACCAGTATCCGCTCATGTTCCAGTAGTCCGCTCACGAGTTCAAAAAGTAAGGAAATTTGAGTAAATACACAAAAAAATGTCCACAGTATGATTCTATTTGTCGATTTCAATTGTATAGCGGCTAAAGTTTTCAAATTTACGTTGTGTAAACTTATCATTTTTCAGTGTGAGCGGGCTACTGCAACATAAGCGGAAACTGGTGCACTGATGGTAGAATGTTGATGATTGATTGTTACAATGTTCTTTAAAATTTAATCTTTTTGCAAAGTGTTTTTAAACACTAATTACTTTCCAGTTGAGTGAACAAAATAATTAAATTACATGATTCATAATCTTTCACAATCTAAAATAGGGTGCTCAAATTTTGAAAAATCATTCATTCATTCGTGAACTTTATAGGACAACGGAAATCGCGCGGATCTAAAAATTGTTGGAAATAGTACAAAGAACTGATAATTCTATAATATTTTCTGCACTTCTATCGAATTTCCTTAAGGTCTCCAAACTGCCCCTCATTCCCCTATACGAAATTCACAAGTATCAATGCCACGTTATTGAAAAGACCATAACAAATGTTTATCTTTGTTTCATGTGATAGTCATAAAAATATAAGAAATAAAACTAAACGGCTCATACAAAAATTTACTTTTTTTCATACAAAATGTATTATGGAGGGTGGAGGGGGTTGTAAATTTTCTATTTCAGCGTTACGTAATGAATGAATTCTGCCTTACATTGAAATTAATGAGCAATTCTCGCTGAAACCAGGCCGCCATCGGCACCCATCGTTAGAATTCCAATTTTATGTCACTGATCGCTAGTTTTCGATAAAACTTAAGGGTGGTCCTTTCTGTTTTCTCAAATTGGTGGACCCTTCTTACGCCAGCTAGCTGAACAGTTTGCGAAAAAGCCCATTTTTTGTTAAATCTTGAGTATTTCTTCACGGGATATGTATCATATTTCGCTTGGAACACATAGCAAACTAAGTGGCATCGTATAGAGAAAGGATATAGCTTTCATTTAAACTCGAAAAAGGTTTGACGGCCATTTTGAATATGGCCGCCATCTTGAATTTTGTTAGAAAAATCGTTTTTTCACCATTAGCGCACCGCTAGTTTTGAATTCTGAGATCGCCATCAGAAAGCTGAGGAAAAATTGCGTAAGATAGGCTACAGAAACTAGGTGAGCAATGGTATTTACCCTATGATATGAACGATTTTCTAAATCATGTTCTACTATTTTGACGTATATGGCGAGTGCAATCAATACAAACATCATTTTTTGTACAACAAAGAAACAAGTTTTCAATCGTTGGTGTATTATTTGAGACAGATGAAGCATAGGAGTATTATTTTGAGTGAAAAAAATCTGGCGGCCATCTTGGATTTTGACGCCATCTTGGTTTTAAACAGTAGTATGATAGCACTCAACATGTTGAATTTTAATGCTACCGTTACACTTATTCTTCTTCTTGTTCTTCTTTTTCCTGACGTTACGTCCCTACTGGAACAGAGCCAGCCCCTCAGCTTAACTAGCTTTGAAAACAAATTATCAAATATGATTTTTTAACGCTTATTTGCTATCTGAATGATTCTTCTGCATATCTTCGAGTTGAAAAATAGGATTATTTCTTTCATTTATTTGGTCTAAAACCATTGATAGAAATGAAACATCAGTTGAACAGCTGAAATAAGATAAAAAAATAGAATCTGATTTTTTTTTATCGGAGGCCTCATAATTCAACATGATGAGCACTGAGATGGTAAAAAATCATTCAACTGCTAAAAGGCGTCGAAATCCAAGATGGCTGCCAGATTTTCCAACCTCGAAATAATACACCTGCGTTTCGGTATTACGCCCACATTAGAACAAAACCTGCTTCTTATCTTTCAATCTCGCCATTTTTCACATGCATGTAGGGAGGTACTAAAAAAAAATCAAGGATGTTTTTTTGCTTAAAAAATTAAGATTTCCATTCTATATTAATGCACTTTTGTCAATGTTTACGTTAAAACTACAGATATTACCACAAGACTTACTAATGTCCCGATGCGCAATCTATAAACTTCATTTAATGAACAACAATGCATATGGTAAAAAAATGTTTGTTTAATACAATCAATGTCTTTTGGCGGTTTTAATTTATTGAATTTATTTATTCATTATTACTGAATTCAAAGATATGACAAAGAATTATTCTTTTGTCAGAAATTACATTATAAAAGAAAATTCCTATTTAATAACCTGGATTTATGACCAATATCAGGCTGAGTATCAGGCTCGGTTCCAGTAGGGACGTAACGTCAGAAAAATTAAGAATAATTAGAAGAAGAGTATACGTAACCTTTTTCTGTTGATAGCCTCTAAATTCAACATGCTGATTGCTATCAAGGTGAAAAATTCATGCTTCTACCTAAAATCAAGATGGCGTCGAAATCCAAGATGGCCACCAGATTTTTTCACTCAAAATAATATTCTTATTCTTCACTCGACTCTAATAAAACACCAAAGGTAGAAAACTTTTTTCTTCTTGTACAAAAAAACATTTTTTATTGATTGCACTCGCCATATACGTCAAAATCGTATAACATGATTTAGAAAATCGTTCATTTGATAGGGTAAATACCATTGCTCACCTAGTTTCTGTAGCCTATCTTACGCAATTTTTCCTCAGCTTTCTGATGGCGATCTCAGAATTCAAAACTAGCGGTGCGCTAATGGCGAAAAAAACGATTTTTCTAACAAAATTCAAGATGGCGGCCAAATTCAAAATAGCCGTCAAAATTTTTTCAAGTTCAAATGAAAGCTATATCCTTTCTCTATACGATTCCACTAAGTTTGCTATGTGTTCCAAGCGAAATATGAGACATATCCCGTGAAGAAATACCCAAGATTTATCAAAAAATGGGCTTTTTCGCAAACTGTTCAGCTGGCTGGCGTACGAGGGGTCCACCAATTTGAGAAAACAGAAAGGACCACCCTTAAGTTTTATCGAAAACTAGCGATCAGTGACATAAAATTGGAATTCTAACGATGGGTGCCGATGGCGGCCTGGTTTCAGCGAGAATTGCTCAATGTTAATTTGATTGCTTCGCGAGTGCGCGGAATAAGGCGTTCTTCCGCGCGGAATATGGAAAAGCGTTTCAAAAGTGCGCGGAATTAGGCAATTTCTACAAGTGAACAATTTAAAAAAAAAATCTTAATTTTAACTTATGAATACAGTCTAGTTTATATTTTTCCCACAATCTAAAATGGATTTGCTAGCGATCCACTCATAAAGCTTTTTTATTGATGCAATACTTTTTTTTAGTGAACCATTTGAATCGTTTTATTTCTTAACTGCGCTGAATTACGGCACTTTACGGTACGCCAATTGCGGGGACAAACATAATTCCAATTTTTGGGCTTGCCCTTCACCTATGCGAGTCGTCGAGGCTCGTGCCAGCTGATGAACAGTAATATCCGTTACGATAACGGATGTTTTCCGGAATTTGCTTGGTAGAGTATCGAACAATGCTCATTTTTCAGTTAACGATCGCTTGATCAAGAATCATACCCATCTGGAAGATCATAAACATGCTCATTCACAAACTAATTTTAATCCGTCGGGTAGCCGTTCGAATCTTTCAATTTCGAATGTATCTACCCAGGGAAAATCCTTTGCTGATATCGTAGCAGGTAATTTGAACTCCTCCCCTATTCATACTATGAGTACCCATTCTAATTGTTTCAAATCAAATGGAAAAAAAACCCTGCCGCCACAGGAAACTTCTACTCCGCCTCTTCGTCTACCGAAAATTCTAACGGAAAATCATCAGATAATGTACCCTCTTCAAGTGATATGTCTGCCTCTGGTTTTAATTTTCTAACTGAACAATTGAATCTAATGATTGATACAATGTTCAAAGCCACCACTATAACTGAAGTCCAAATTGGTATAAAATTTACTAATCAAATTGTTATTGGATTACTTTTTTCTAATGGACCCAATAAATAATAATTTAAATATTTTAAATTGGGATGCTCGTTCCTTGAATGGTAAAGAGGACTAGCTGTTTAATATTCTCACAGCTAATAACGTGCATATAGTAGTTATTACTGGACCATATTTAAATCCTGGATCCAAGCTTAAAAAAGATCCTAACTTTTTTGTTTATCCTAATGATCGACTTGATGGGGCATGTGGGGGAGTTGCAATCATCATTCATAGGCGTATAAAACATCAACTGTTTTCGTCATTTGAAACTAAAGTTTTTGAAACTCAAGATGTTTCTGTTGAAACACAGCTTGGTAAATATACTTTCATAGCTGCCTATTTGCCTTTTCAATGCTCTGGACAGCAAGTTAAGTTGCTCCAAACTGACTTGCGAAAATTGACTCGCAATAAGTCATTTTTTTGTCATTGGTGACCTTAATGCCAAACATCGGTCATGGAATAATTCTCAAAGTAATTCCAAAGGCAGAACTTTATTTGATGAATGCTCTTCAGGATATGTCTTAATTCAATACCCTGATAGCCCTACGTGTTTTTCCTCTTCTAGAAATCCATCTACGATTGATTTGGTCTTAACCGACTCTAGTCATCTTTGTAGCCAACTGATTACTCATGCTGATTTTGATTCTGATCATGTCCCTGTTACATTTCAAATATCCCATGAAGCGATTCTCAATCCTATCAGCGCCACTTCCAATTATTTTCGAGCCGACTGGAATATATATGAAACATATATTGACTCCAATCTTGATGTTAACATTTCTTTACAAACAAAACTTTATATCGACAATGCTCTTGGAACGTTAACAAATTCCATTGTTAAAGCCAGGGGCATTGCAATTTCAAAATGTGAAGTAGAATTCAAATCCGTGATTATAGACGATGATCTTGAACTCTTGATCCGTCTTAAAAACGTGAGGAGAAGGCAATTTCAACGCACTCGCAATCCTGCTATGAAAATTATATGGCACGATTTGCAGAAAGAAATCAAAAAACGTTTTTCACAATTAAGAAACAAAAATTTTGAAAAAAAAATCTCAATTGGACCCAGGCTCTAAGCCCTTTTGGAAATTATATAAAATTTTGAAAAAAAAACCTCAGAAGCCAATACCGGCATTGAAAGAGGAAAACAAATTTTTACTAACTAATTGCAAAAAAGCTCACAAACTTGCTATGCAGTTTGAAAGCGCGCACAATTTTAATTTAGGACTTAGGGGGAGATCCCCCAGTGCCGGACAGCACCCAATACCGGACAAAGCCGAAACATTGAGAAATCATGGTCCAATCAAGATGGTGTATTAATAGAAAAGAAAGCTATTATGTAGACTAATGATTGCGTAGAATAACACATCCTTGAAATATGCATGCCTTTTTAAAAAAGTAGAAAAGTTTGAAAATCTTTAAAAAATTGACGTATCCACTTAATTTTGAGCCTATTTAGTAAATATTTTGAATATGAAAAAATACTTTGGATCCCGCAAGCATGATCGAACATAATCCTAATTTGATAGTATGAATGTATTTTGTACCTTAATTGAACCAAATATGGACAAATTACAATTTTGGTTAAGCACCTCCTGTCCCTCAGTTTCGGACAGCTTGATTTGTTGTATGATGTCTTTGTAATTATTGCATCAGTGTCTCAGAATACTTTCATTTTTCATGGGTTCCGTCGATCATGGTTTAAATATGCAATAAAATAATGAACATTCAGAAGAACATCGTAAAATGTGCTATTTTTCATCATATATGAAAGGGGTTTTTGATAGGCATCTTGCAAACTAAGAAAAAGTCAAATTATTCTTGTAAATGTTGCAAATGCATTGAATTGGTAATTATAAACTATTCCTATAGTGTACACATTCGATGATGTTCAAATTTACAGAATTCGAGGCATTTCTAGATCTTGTCCGGTATTGGGTGCCACCTTTCGAGATCGATCAATTTGGTACTAAAACTCATCATCAAAATGCAATATCAAAATTCATATTTATATTTTCAAATTTATTTTTGTACACTATAAAAATGATAATATTTATCATAGATGGGTAACACGAGCCCATAAAATCAATATTTTTCGAATTATGAATTTAGTGGCTTAAGTGTCCGGTACTGGGGGATCTCCCCCTACTAGTCCAATTGAACATCAAGTTACTCAGGACTTCGAAAATATTCTCAATCAAGAGAACGTTTTCGAAAATTCCTGGGAGACTGATTTGGAAGAAGTGAGAACTATTATTAAAAAAATCAAAAATATGAAAGCTTTTGGCGATGATGGAATTTTCTACATCCTCATCAAAAAACTTCCAGAAAGTAGCTTATCATTTTTAGTTGATATATTTAACAAATGTTTTCAATTAGCATATTTTACTGACAAATGGAAAAATGCTAAGGTTGTTCCTATTTCAAAACCAGACAAAAATCCTGCAGAAGCTTCTAGCTATCGTCCAATCAGTTTGCTTTCCTCCATCAGTAAATTTTTGAAAAGGTCATTTTGAACAGAATGATGGTCCACATCAACGAAAATTCTATTTTTGCCGATGAACAGTTCGGATTCCGCCATGGACATTCGACCACTCATCAACTTTTACGTGTAACAAATTTGATCCGTTGCAACAAATCTGAAGGCTATTCTACTGGTCTTGCTCTTCTAGACATAGAAAAAGCATTCGACAGTGTTTGACATGAAGGTTTGATTGTAAAATTAAAGAACTTTAATTTTCCAACATACATTGTTAGAATAATTCAAAGCCATCTGTCAAATCGTACACTTCAGGTTAATTATCAGAACTCCAGATCTGAAAGACTTCCTGTAAGAGTTGGTGTTCCTCAAGGCAGCATTTTGGGACCAATATTATACAATATTTTCACATCTGACTTACCTGAGTTACCTCAGGGAAGTCAAAAATCCTTGTTTGCGGATGACACAGGCCTCTCCGCCAAAGGACGAAGCCTGCGTGTCCTCTGTAGTCGATTGGAAAAAAGTTTGGATATTTTTTCTTCATACTTGCAAAAATGGAAGATTTCTCTTAATGCTTCCAAAACTCAACTAATAATATTCCTACATAAACCAAAAGCTCTTTATTTGAAACCTTCAAGTAGACATGTTGTCACGCTGAGAGGGGTTCCAATAAATCAGATGAAGTTAAGTATCTAGGGCTAATGCTAGATAAGGATTTAAATTTCAAAAATCACATTGAGGGCATTTAAGCCAAATGTAACAAATACGTAAAATGTCTCTATCCCTCTATTAATACAAAATCAAAACTTTGTCTTAAGAACAAGCTTTTAATATTCAAACAAATTTTCAGTCCAGCCATGTTGTATGTTGTACCAATATCGACTAGGACTAGCTAATAAAATAAAATTTTGAAAATTATTCTGAAGCTTCCGCCCTGGTATAGTACCAATGAGTTACATAGAATATCCAATGTTGAAACATTGGAACAAATGTCAAATAAAATTATTAATAAATTCAGGCAAAATCGTTACTATCTTCTATTGATACGATTAATGCGTTATATGTATAGGTTTAGTTAGGTTAAGTAAATTGAAAACGTGTTTTTTTTTCTCTTATGAGCAGAGTTGCTCGCTATCACTATCAAGGCTTAAAATTTGTCGATTTCGACTAGCCGACTGCGATACAACTCAGATTATTCTGTATACCATCAACATCATGCTGGTTATTCCGCCACCAGTGTACTGATGGTGATAGAATATGGATATCACTGAAAGGTTAAATTGGGTCTTAAATTAAGTTAATAAAACGGCAACTTATCAGTACGATATTTTTGATAGAACTATGGATGGATGGCAACTATTTGTTGGTCACCAAAAACATCAAAATTTCATTTTTTTCATGTAATTTTCAAATTTCTTGGACACAACTCAATCCATTTTTTATGACTCTTTTAGAGAAACTTCTTTACTAAATTGACTAAACAAATTTGATATGGGGAATGTCGGTCCCCAAGAGACATCCGAATATCTTCAAACCTAAGGGACCAATAAATCGATATCTACATAAATTCCAAAATTAGAAGTTTTTTTTTTTAACTTGTGGAAAAATGGTGCAAGAATAATGAAAAACAAAATTATCGTTGCTGGTAGAGTTGTTAGTCTAACTGAAATGAAATGTTCTATGCAATTCGTGGTAACGATAAAAATAACGTTACATGCTACAAGTGGTGCAAGACAAACGAATTATTCAACAACTTAAAACACTATCTTCAGCAAAGTCATGCTGAAGGTGTCTGGTTCGATTCCCAGTCGGTCCACGATCTTTTCGTAAAGGAAATTTCCTTGACTTCCCTGAGCATAGAGTATAATCGTACCTGCCACACGATATTCGAATGCAAAATGGCAACTTTGGCAAAGAAAGCTCTCAGTAAGGCAGCGTCCATTTATTACGTAACGCTAAAATTTTCGACCCCCTCCCCTCTCCGTAACGCTGTTTGTATGAAAAATTTCATGTTTTTGTATAAGCCGTAACGCTTGAGCCTACTCCCCCCTCTCCCTAGAGCGTAACGTAATTTGTGGATGCTGCCTAATAAATGTGGAAGTGCTCTTAAGAACACTAAGCTGAGAAGCAGGCTTTGTCCTAGTGAGGCCGTCATGCCAAGAAGAAGAAGAAGGTCTATTATAGGTGCAAGGGAGCTTGATTTTTAATCAAAACAATTTATTTTGATCATTTTTTGATCAAAATCTAGCTGTAAGTTAATGTTACTTAGATAAACAGCTCCTGACCTTCATGTCAAAATATATTTTGCGATGATTTATAGCACAACGGCTGAAAAAAGTCACTAGTGCGACTGTCTGCTAAAAGTACACCAAACTTGTTTTTTTTTTTTCAAAAAATCATCCGCATTACATTGCAATTTGAAGAATTGAAAAAGATTTTTTGTGTGTGAAAATGTAACAATTTCTAAAATAATGCGTACGAAACCATTTTTTCTTAACACTGACTGTAAGCAAATATTCCACACGTGTGATAAAACTGATAAACTTCTTTTATTATCTTAGTTCATCGTATTCAAAATCTAGAAGCCCCGAGAAGAATATGTATCATCCAAAAACGTCGTTATCGCACTACTCTGAATTTACACAGCAAACGCTTTGTACACCTTTCACTATCAGTTACGATTATCTAAAATATATAATTTCAAATACTCAACACTTACAAGTCCTTGTGCGTTCCATTGGTGCTGTTGTTATCCAGCGTTTCATTGCTTCCGCTCCAGTAATCGCCTTCCTCTGGGCGGAATAGAGAATTCAAAGGATGGATACCATTGCCACCTTCACCGCCTCCCGGCAGTGGCACTCCATGTAACTGAAGGAAGAATGCACACAGCACCACAACTGGTATCACGTACGACGTCCTGGCCATTTCCGAGGTCCCTGTTCTTTTCACAGATCCACAAACGAAGGATCTAATCGTTGCTACCAGCACAGTCTGCAGTTCACTCTACACGCAACGCACTTTCGTTTCTGGATGACGGTAGGATAGTTGCGATCGCTTCTGATCCGATGGAACACAAGCTTCCGATTCGAATGAACTGCGGCCGCCCGTTGTGGATTGCTTTTTATATATTTGGAGGAAAATTTAGCACCCCGCAGCGTTCGCGAGCAGCGATGGCGTCTTTGCGCGAAAATGTTAACAGCTCGACCAGGTACCTAAATCGATAGATATGTGTCGCATTATCGCGTGTTATGATCGATATAATATACGTAGCTGTTGACGATCAATTGGTCGATCGGCTCAAGTGCTACAGCTACGTGAATAGAGAAGGTTTTGAGTCATCTCGCAATCATGTGCAAATAGGATCGTACAAAGCGTCAGCAATATCAGAAAACGATAACCGGAGATACAGACAATATTCTACTGCAGCCTCTCGATCATCCTTGATCGTCTATTGTACTGAACTCTATGTGTTCAACAAATTTGATCCAAGGCTTATCCATTTACGAATGATTAATTCGAAATATCATCTGACCATTAGCTGACAAATCTAAAGTTGAGCCGTACTGTTCACAGAGTAAGATCGGTCTTCGAAATTGATAACACGGCGCATATACGTGCAGTTTGTCGCTACGCTGAAGCAACAGGTCTATGGCCAACGGAAAGAAGAAGTGAAAATTCATAAGGTGCATGGATCGCTAAATGCGTGTGCTACTGTTACCTGTATAACCAGTATGCGACATGCATTGAAATTTGTAGGGTGTAACTTATTTAAACTAGATTACCTTCATGATGAGCCGATAATGATGGTTTCTAGATTACAAGCTGATAATCATACGTTCCCTGAATTCACGCATTTGTGATTCAGCAGATTTGTGGTGCTCTTGTTGTTTGTAATTTTGAGAATTATTTATATGACTCATGAACTTTAGTTCTGGTTTCAACTGGACAAATTCTATTACGCGTGAATCAATTTGTTCACATCATCGAGTTTCATTTCATATTCAAACATATTTTCTTCAGAGCTATTCACCCATAATGTTTGCATTATTACTAAACGTTGGGTGATGGTAGGGCCACAGACAAATAGACGTAACACTTACGACATTTCATCGATCACTCATTAAACGATCATAAATACGCTATGTTGTAGACCTCACAACTAGAGGCACGCTTATCGTTTTTATTCGTGTTAGACCTAGTGTTAGACTTTTTACGATAACGCCTTCTGTAGGTCTTGTTGCACAAAACAGTATTTTGTGCAATAAGCTCACCAGATGATGTTGATGTGAACTTGGCGATGGATATGAAACTAATTTGTTCTAAGTGTAACGTCTTTCATATGTGGTAGGGTAATTCATGTATTTTGGACAGGCTAAGGATATGTGCGAAAACCACAATCGAGTAATTGCATCAGATATAAATATTTTATCATAAACTTTTTATGAATACCATTGTTGCATTTAATGTATGTTTTTGAAATTTACTTCATCTTGCATTCGTAGGTTTCACAAATATTTTGTTGAAACAATTTAGAATTTTGAAGCCAATTTGTAATTGTTAAGAAAACGGTCATCATTAATAAGTAGCATAGTGTATTAATAATGCAATACATGATTTCCCGTACATATATTCCTCACCATGTCATTGGAAATGAGCGTAGAGCGACTAGCCTGTCCAAATTATATGCGTGTCCATGTTATATACGTTACCCTAGAATAATTGTTCCTGCAGAAGTACCCTGAGATTTCTTACGCGCCATACAATTTATTTGTTATTTTCATACCAAAAATCTTATCAATGGGGGAGGGGGGTTTTGAAAAATACCGAAAATTGCCTTACGTAATAAATGGACCGCCCCTAAAGACCGAAAAGTTAAGAAAAAGGACAAAACCACAAGCGGACAAGCGTCAGCCATAACGTATATGCCACGTCGAAAAGGGAATAAAGAAAGGGTATGGAAAAAAGGAACGGGATGGGCAGGCTACTGGGACGAATAGCGATAAGCTAAAGGTCTATTCAGATCTAGATCTCAGTGAGACCAGACGGAAATACTGGCAAATCATGTTGACCGTTTTTGAAGCAAGGTGAATTGTAGTTCAAAGTCATCCGACTTTAAGGCTAAGTAGCCCGTCATTCGTTTTGGCAACAATGGACCAATGGACCTATGGATCGATGCACGAGTTCATTATTTGACGTTTGAGCGGTGCCGTGTTATTTACGTGACCATGGCAACGAGTGAATTCGGCACCGCTCAAATGTCAAATTCGTGAACTCGTGCATCGGTCCATGGACCTTTTGGATGCTGGATCATGGTCCATGGACCATGATGCCTTTTCAGCTTGCATTTCAAAGTGATAAAACTCAGTCTTGATTGTTATATTGGCTTGAAAAAGTATCACTGTACGCACTTATGTGCATAAGTGAAAACAATGCTCGAACCAGGTATGCCAATTAGTAGTTCACTATTCAAAGGAACCCCGTCAATAGCCAATAGCCATCTTAACGCCCTACCCATAACCCTACTATCAGGACCTATTATCGTTTGCCAGAAGAGTTCAGCGAAGGCTCCCACGACCTGTCGAAACTCGTGGTGAACCCCTGTAGCTGCCCTGAAGGTCCGCTTAAGGTCCAAGGATCGCGCCCGGACAACCAAAATGTACGTATAACGAAATCACCTGGAGGCTTTGCATGTGCAACATTCCACTTATAAGATGCTGCGAAAAGGCCTTCTACGTACAAAAGTGGAGGCAATGTACGTGCATATATTATGTGATGAATAATAGCATACAATGCGAGTGTATAATTATTTTACCGAACTAACCTGTGATTTTATGCGACTTAACTTATGATAACAAATGTTAATTTGACAGCTGCTACGCATTGATTCGACTTACTTTGTACGAGTGTACGGAACGAAACAAAATGTGCAAATGAACTCAGAAAAAAGCGTTTTATGCGAGTAAACTCTTAAATCTGACGATTTTATCCAACGTGTTTTGCGGGTTTGATGTAATTTGTATGAATAAACAAGTTTTTACGTGAACTTTGATGCGACTTCTGGTTGTCTGGGCGCCAAGGATACCAAGAGCCGACCGTTGGAACCCCCGACGTCCTAGGACGCTGGCACAACCAGTTAAGGTACCTGTATCAGCATATACCTACCTCGTTTACCAACTCGAAGACCGTTGGGCTCCTGAAAGGATACAGAGTTGGTCAAGTCATCCAGGCCCCGTGGATATCGCGTTCAACCCCCACGTATACTTCCAGCCGGCCGCATCGAGACACTACACTTCTCGCGTAACAATTCTAAAGGGCCAATGATCAAATTGTCAACAAATCCGGTTTTGAAACCATTCGATAGCATCTCCCAACACCCACAAACTATGCAAACATTGTCAACATAATCATAAAACTTACCGTTATAAACTCGATTTTCAAAACGGCCAATAATCGCTTTTTTCCAAATCATTCATTGGCCCCCTGCTTGAAACGGCCAATGATCGGTTCTCGCTCTATCGAGAGGGCCTACAATCGGAAAATTTCGCAAACTGTCATTGGCCTTAGCATGGTGAGTAGACTGGCCCTTAAACAAAAAAGTTGTAAATCTCAACGGGGCACCCCCTAGATATTAGCCTTAGGGTAAGAAAAACGCTCTCTCAAAAATTCAACTCAATTGGTTGCTCCACCAGCTGGCGCATTCGATTTGAAGTTTGTATGGGATTTTCGTCTCAAATATATTGAAAATTGATCCTACGTCACTGTTTCGTTCCGTATACTAATTGTTCGCGTTCAAAAAAGCCCAGAATGACAAATACACTAGTTGATACCCTAATGAACATAACTGCAGAAGGTTGTATCTGGGTTTAATCTCATTTTCACTACTCTTTCAGTTGTTGAAAGTTAAGCTTAGATCAGCACTCCCGTACAGTCACTTATATGCATGCGACATGTGCCTCAGCTCGCCCAGCGTCATAGGTGGCTATGATGCGCTTAGTGGCTACCTCCAAGCTATATTGAAGAAATACAAGCAGTATTGCATGATATATTTCAGATGGTTAAAACACCAACTTTGCTAAATTAGATCATGGTACAATCTTCTACAATATTCTTCGCTATTACATCAAGTATTGTTTTTGACATTCTGGGCCCAATTGAATCATCAATTTTCCTGAACCAAACAGTAGATGATGTACTGTTGCTCATATGTTTGAGCTGAAAATCCCATATTAACTTCAATTCAAATGCGCCAGCTCATGGAACGACCAAATTAGCTGCATTTTTCAGAAAGGCTTTCTCTAATCCCAAGAAATAATCCTGGGGGGTGCCCCGTGGAATCATACAACTTTATTTTTCTCCCATACTGAGCTGGGCCAGTCTAATGGTGAGAGGCCAATGACTCTCTCTTGCTCATTCATTGAAAACCGAAAAGGCCTAGCCTTGGTCCAAGCACGCTAATAAAATTCTATTTTGGCCAATAAAAAAGGCCCATGCCTTGTTGAAAATCGAAAATGGACCAAGCATTTAAACTCATAATTTTTTTCATATTTTTGTCAGTTTTCAGAATAAAATCGATTATTAGCGTATAGTAATAGTAAATCGTCACTCAACTAGCAAGAAATCACATTGATTGATTTGAATACTGAGAAATAGGAATTGAAAATGTGATGAACAATGTTCAAATCGAATTTTCTCAGAGTCAATGATCTGAGGATTGGCCCTTTTAAATTGTTACGCGAGACTTCACATCCACACCACATATAGTAAGTTTAATAATAGTAGTTTACACAACAAGGTGCAGAATGAAGATTTTTACAGCACGAGTTGTAATTACAATGAGTGCAGTAAAAATCGAGTTCTGCAACGAGTTGCGTACAGCATTTTTTGCAATTTCGTAGAAGACCACTTGAGGATATCAAAAATCATAGGGGTCGTCCATAAATGACGTAGCTTTTTAGGGGGGAGGGGGGTCTTCACGAATTTGTGACGAAGTGTGACGAGGGGGAGGGAGGGGTCTTAGCTAGTGGACGTAGCATTTTGAATCAAGTCCGTAAAAAGAAAGGCGCTGAAAAAAATTGCATACAATTATTTTTTTATGAAACTTCTTTTTTTTACTTATAAACTTGGGTTATAAAATTATGATTAAGCTTCAAAACATTCATATGACAAGATTGAAAAAAATATCTATGAAACTTTAGATTTTCTTGATAAATGCAATCAAACAGATGTTTTGAAGCTTTAAATAATTATGTGAATATTATATTTTATTCGTGTCCAAATTAATTAATTTATAAATAATCAAAATAAGTTTAATGAATTGATTAAAAATCAACGCTCTAACTACTTGGAGTACATTTTTTTGCCATTTGTTAACATGACATAAGTCAGTCGTTTTAGTTTTATCCGTATTTTCTTTTGGGGCTTTATTTCTCCAAGAAAAAAAATTCTCTTCTTGGCAAATATTACATTTAAAGCAAGATATTTATTCCGTGAATTATGCCTTCAATGTTGCAAGAGATCTCCAACCAATCAACTCATCATTTGTTTTGATACATCAATGCTCTTGATGGAATAGCCTGAATATTCATGAGGATAATAGATTCGAGTGTTAACAAAATTGCCCTATCCAGTGTTGACCAGACTCATTTCCCCGAAATTTGAATTGTCAAGCCATGAACTGTTATAACTGTGCGTTGTATTCCTGAGATGAAGAGGGAGGTGGTTGGGCTTGAGTGTTGCACATGGGATCCGACAGTTTCGATCTCAGTGGGCCGCAATTCAAGTTTCGGTGAAGTGATTCGCACTCACTCACTCACTCATTTCATTTCACCGAAACTTGAATTGTGGCTCTCTGGGATCAAAATTGATCGATTTTGTGTGCAGTACTCAAGCTTAACCATCTGCATTTCTATTTTAGGAGGATAGAGCATGGTTGTAGTAGTTCGTGGCTTCGTAGTTCGGAAAATGTTATTTTCGGGGAAATGAGTCTGAGCAACACTGGCCCTATCATTAAATTTTGGTAATAACTCGGTAATTTGAAGAATTTTTGCTATTTAACGGTTTCATTATAGGTTGTGTAAGATTATTTCAGTATGGAAACGATAATGAAAATCAACTGAAATATTAATAGAGAGTATTGTATTTGTATAATAATCTCTATAATTTTCTAAACATTCCAAATATTTCAAGTGTAATTTTTTATGTATCTGGCCACTGTTTGCTAAAATGTATTGAAATTGGATAATATTAACGATGATTCATTTCAAAATAATATATTTTCTTGATCATCTTCATTGAAATCTATTACCTAACAACGAATAATTAAAAAAAAACAATCTTCTAATATAACGAAATTTTTGTTAAATATATTATAAAATATATTGGACCCTAACTGGACAGTAACGAGCTCGATATGCTACGTATTTTCCAGGGGGGAGTACCAGCATTTGTGACGAAATGCTACGAGGGGGGAGGGGGTGTAAAAAATCAGTATGCTACGTCATTTATGGACGGCTCCATATCGAAATGCATTCCAATTACTGCAATTTCTGAAAAAAAGTGCAATGCAATTACAACACTGATTACAGCACTGATACACTACTTAAAACCAAGATGGCCGCCAGATTTTATCACTCAAAATAATACTCTTATTCTTCACTTGACTCGAGGAAAACACCAACGATTATAAACTTGTTTTTTGTTGTACAAAAAATATTGTTTGCATTTATTGCACTCCCATATACGTCAAAACCGTAGAACATGATTAAGAAAATCGTTCATTTCATAGGATAAATACCATTGCTCACCTAGTTTTTGTAGCCTATCTTACGCAGTTTTCCTCATCTTTCTGATGGTGATCTCAGAATTCAAAACGAGCGGTGCGCTAATGGTGAAAACACATTTTTTTTAACAAAATTCAAGATAATCATTTTTTTTAATCAAAATGAAAGCTTTATCCTTTCTCTATACGAAGCCACTAAGTTTTCCATGTGTTCCAAAGGAAATATGAGACATATCACGTGAAGAAATACCCTATATTTATCAAAAAATGGGCTTTTTCGCAAGCTGTTTAGCTAGCTGGCGTACGAGGAGTCCACAAATTTGAGAAAACTGAAAGGACCACCCTTAAGTTTCATCGAAAACTAGCGATCAGGGACATAAAATTGCAATTCTAACAATGGGTGCCTAATCTAATCCAATTGCAAATTATATGTAATGTTTAGCTTTTCGGTAGTTGTTCAAATGAAAGCTGTATAGAGAAAATACGATGCCACTAATTTTTCTATGTGTTCCAAGGGAAATATGAGACATATCACGTGAAGAAATACCCAAGATTTATCAAAAAATTGGCTTTTTCGCAAACTATTTAGCTAGCTGGCGTACGAGGGGTACACCAATTTGAGAAAACCGAAAGGACCACCTTTAAGTTTCATCGAAAACTAGCGATCAATGACATTAAATTGGAATTCTAACGATGGGTGCCGATGGCGGCCTGGTTTCAGCGAGAATGGCTCATGGTGAATGCTTTCCGATATAATTTCTGATACCTTTAAGTGGTCTTCTACGAAATTACGTAACTCGTTGCAGAACTCGATTTTTACAGCACTACTATTTTGCAATTTTATAAAAGGTTACTTGAGGAATAATTTTTCCGATTCTGATATTCCGATTAGTATTGATTCGGCAGCGGAAGTGGCCCTAGACGGTTTCCTACCGGATAAATCCAATTTAGAATTTCTGAAGCCACCGTCACTAGCAGATTACACAGGACACTGCTTTCGATCGTCCGCGTTTCTGCTGGCAGAGGCAATGAGATGAGAATATATACCAAGATGTGGAAGAAGACATTCAAAAAGGTGCAAAATGTTTCACAACTACAAGCAAGTGAGCTCCCATTAGAAGCCGTTTAAATTAGTGACGTAGTTATTTTTGCCACATACTGCTTCTTCTTCCACACCTTGGTATATATTCTCATTGACATGCAGGATGGAAATCTTCACCTGTTGCTGGAGGATACGCCGAAATTTTCTCCCAACAATGAAATAATGATAATTACATAAATCCTAAGAACGAAAATTCATGGACTTCTTCGTTTTTCTAAGAATGGTAGTTAAATAAATCACATGTGCTTCATTACGTTACTGTAAAGCATTGCGTAATAAGTCATTACCATTCGCTTTTCAGTTCGATAATAGACTCATACGACAATGCTGGAAAATAGGCCATTTCAAGACGGTTTGACGTGATGGAAAACAGATATCGAAAAAATAATAAAACAAACTGTGTGAGTTTTTCTTGAACCCTTGACGAGCTTAAGGCAACCCTAAGAGTCTCTGTGTTTGAGCCAGGTCCCTCCGACCGGCCGGGTAACAGGACCATCGAGGTAGCCATGCAAACCAACTTTTGCTACGGGTCTCTAACTTGATATTGGTACACGAAATATCAAGTAAGGAAGAGTTGACTGTAGTATTAAAAGGATTGTTGGGACGGAAGAGTAGTAACATGGAAAGAGTTCAAAAAGCAGGCCTGTTCAAGCTGTTCAAAGAAATTTGAAAATAAAACATTGTTGCTGCTGAGCGTTATTGTCTACATTTTTGAATAATTTCTTTTAGAAAGTGATAATCTTGCTCAGGATTGCATTAGAACCTAGCTTTAGATTTGTAAATTTGTTCTACGAAAATATGTAAGGGGCTCTGCACAAAAATCGTTCTCTCTTTTTCACTCCTCCATGAAATTTGTAAACAACAAGGCCAGTAAACGTCAAAATGCCCTACAAAATCAAAACAGTGCAGAGCCCCATAGGATTTATGAGAATTCTACTCAAAATTTTATTAGAATCTTGTAGAATATCCTATCTTATAAGAATTCCTAAACTAGTAAATCGTATATCGTTCCATCGAATATATTTGGATTTTTTTCCTGTATCTTTTAGGCATCTTCTCTCTCCTAATCAATTTTAACAAATCTGCTTTCAGAAATAAACAAGAATTCCCTTTAACATTTCGAAGGGAAGAATGAAAGAATATTTCGAATGATTCCTGGAAGAATTTATGAATTTATTTATGATTCTTTCAGTGAATCAGTACGCGTGAAAAAAAATTAAGGTTTGAACATTTGTTTCATAATCAGCTGTGCAAAAGAAGCGAAAGAAACCCAAAAAAATTGAAGTTAAAATTACATCTCCTCGTACTTGCCATCGGAGTGTTTCTACTTTGATATGATATTTATTTCACATGATTTGTTACAATAATGTTAATACACGATGCCCCGACAGACCGTTATTATGAAAACAAATTGTCCATCAAATCTGAGTGCAGAGCTCGATTCCTGAGGCCATTCTGCACCTCTGGGCCAATTTTTAAAAAATCCCTAGGAGGAACCTCGAGAAATCTTGTTTTAAAGTTTTTTACTTGAAAATCCATATTGAAGTTTGAAAATCAATATGGGAAAGTTATTCTTCATATAAAAATATAAAATTTTTGTAAAACTATGATTTTGATTCGTATTTTGTCTGCACCGTGAAGCTGGTGATACTTTAGGAACATGAATTGGAAATAGTTCTACTATAGGGACATGTGTTCCTATAGTGGCTCAAGCGATATTAAATACAAACATGATTTACCAAATCTTTATGTTGCAGCAGATCCTCCAAGTGTCGCGAATATCAAGTCCCTACGCACCGATTTCAAAGCGGCCTATGATACCATCGACCGCGAAGAGCTGTGGAAGATTACGGACGAGAATGGTTTTCCCGGGAAACTGATTAGACTGATCAAAGCAACGATGGATAGTGTACAGTGCTGTGTGAAGATATCGGGAGCATTATCGGACCCATTTGAAACACGCAAAGGACTTCGACAAGGCGATGGTCTCTCCTGCCTCCTGTTCAATATTGCGCTAGTATGGGCGGGCTTCAACATGCGGGGCACGATCTTCAATAAATCCAGCCAGTTCATCTGTTTCGCTGACGACGTGGACATTGTCGGAAGAACGTTCCAGTTGCTTTCTGAACAGTATACCACACTTAAAACGTGAAGCAAACCGGGTTGGATTGAAGGTAAATATGTCTAAGACGAAATATCCACTGGCTGGAGGAACCGAGCGCGATTGAGCTCGCATTGGCAGACGCGAGATGATCGACGGGGATGAGTTCGAGGTGGTGGACGAATTTGTCTACCTCGGATCATTGGTAACGTCGGATAACAACTGCAGCAGAAAATTCGAAGACGTATCATTGCCGGAATTCGTGCTTACTACGGACTGCGCAAGACTTTGCGGTCTGGTAAACTCGGTAAACTTCACCTCCGTACTAAGAGTACCATGTACAAGACGCTGATAAGACCGGTAGTCCTCTACGGGCATGAGACGTGGACAATGCTCGAACAGGACCTGCAAGCGCTAGGAGTTTTTGAACGACGTGTGCTTAGGACGATCTTCGGCGGATTATGTGAGAACGGCGTATGGAGAAGAAGAATGAATCACGAGCTTGCGCAACTCTATGGTAAACCCAGTATCCAGAAAATCGCCAAAGCTGGAAGGGTACGATGGGCGGGACACGTTGTGAGAATGCCGGACAACAATCCCGCAAAAATGGTATTCGCCTCGAATCCGGCCGGTACAAGACGAAGAGGAGCGCAACGAGCTAAGTGGTTTGACCAAAAGGAGGAGGATTTTGGAAGTGTGGGGAAATCGAGAAACTGGAGGTTAGCAGCCATGGATCGAGTTAGTTGCCGTAACATAGTGGCGCAGGTCATGTTTTGAAGGACGTAGTGCCATCAAAAGTACAGTAAGTGATGATGTTTTGTATTTTTCATGTTTTTCCTACAAAACCAAGATTAAAAGCTTTGAGATGACGTAAAAATAACACTGCTGGCTTTATTATTCGATTTTACACAAATATTTGTTTTCAGCTGATCGTTTGGTACACTGAATGAATTCAATGAATCTAACATTTACAGGTTGAACCCCAAGTGTTCTGACCAAGTAAAATTATGGGATGCTTTGGGCAGTTTGCACCACACTGTATGTATATTACCTGTATAATGATTTATCATCTGTTTCCATCCCGCTTGACATAGTTACACGGACTACATAATGCGAACCGGATTTGATACATACTTCGATCGTTTGCTAAGATACCTAAGTCTACATCCTTGATGGCATAATAAGAGCAGAATGGAAATGACAACCTCGTTCGGTACATATAATTCAAACCATAACTGCAACGCAGGGCTCATTCATAAATATCATCATTAGAAAATTGCTATATTTCACACCTATTGTAAAAATTATCGTCAGAATTTAATTAACGTTTGGCATGCCAACACCGGTTTTTTTTCTATTCTTCACCAAGCGTTATGTAATTTACACACAGCCCCTACGATGCGCGCAATGGAAATTTTTCTTCGACGTCTTCCCGACCTAAGTAGTTTACCTGTGAACGAAGAGACTGAGAAAAATCACCTCGATTGAAATTCTGCTAAATGATTCGGTAAGCACCCCCTTTCGGCGGTTAATCCGTTATGGGATGACTGATACGAATCTACCGTGTAGTGGAGTGAATTGAAAAGGGATGTATCACTGCAAAAGCTTCTAGCTATGGTCCAATCAGGTTGCTTTTCTCCAACAGTAAACTTTTTGAAAATGTCATTTTGAACAGATTGATGGTCCACATAAACGAAAATTCAATTTTTGCCAATGAACGGTTCGGATTCCGACATGGGAATTTGACCACTCCTCAACTCTTATGTGTTACAAATTTGATTCGTTCGAACAAATCTTAATTCTACTAGGCTTGCTCTTCTAGACACAGAAAAAGCATTCGACACTAATTTTCTAACATACATTGTTAGGATAATCCAAAGTTATCTATCAAACCCTACACTTCAGATTAATTATCAAAACTTCAAGTCTTTCAGCTTCCTGTAAGAATTGGGTCCTAAAATTTTTAATGAAATCTTGTTTTTATTCAATAACACGAAAGAGCATCTTACTGCAACTACTTTAGCAATTTTTCCCGCTCAAATAACGGCTATATTATGTATAAACTTTAATTTAAAAATTAGGTCCATAAGTGAACCTTGACACATAAGATCATGTTTGACGTTCGCTTAGTCGACAAAAACACCACAGGGGTTTTAGTTTTAACACTGGGGTTGTTCTTATCTGACATTTCGGAAGGGACACGGAAAACAAAATACACTCAAAATTTGAGTTTAAGCCAAGGGGTGTGACAAAATCTAAAAAAATGTTTTTTGGACTCAAATCAACGGAAAACATTAGAAAGTTGAGTAAACATGTGTTATTGGCCTAAACTTAAGCGTTTGGCACTGAAATTGGGACAGGGCTTTAGGACCCTATTGGTGTTCCTCAAGGCATAATTTTAAGACAATATTATACAATATTTTCACATCTGACTTACCTGAGCAAAAAGTTTGGATATTTGTTCTTCATACTTGCAAAAATGGAAGATTTCTCCTAATACTTCCAAAACTAAACTACCGTCGTTGGGGGTGACAATGGGTCAAAAAGGGATATGTGCGATTTATTTTTTGAATAACTATCGCAATTTAACTTCAATAAACTTCAAATTTGGTGTGTATGTACTTTGATGGTACATTAACAACTGTTCAAAAAATTAAAGACAAATATTTATTCACAGCGGCACCACAAGTGAATGAAAAATGACCCAATCTTACCCCATAGAGGGGGTGACATTGGGTCACTATAATTGAAATAACTTGTTTTTGAGAATATGATTTCAAAACCATTCACAACTGAAAAATATTGACAAAAAACGATGCAAACAAGACAAAAAGATATCTAAGATGTTTCACAAGTATGATAAACCAACTTAAAAAAAGATTATACTGAAAATTGAAGAGCTATGAGAAAAAATCTGTAAACCCAACATTTATCGTCAAGTTTACATAAATTTACCCTCAAATTGTCCTCAAAGCCTCATCCCCATTGCTATAAAGCCCATTCAGTTTCCCCAAAGGTGTACTGAAACAGTGATTAGTTCAAACCTTCGCAAATAGTTAAATTTCGGTGCGACATTCCACGATCAATAAATTTCAAGCAGAAGTTGACGTCATAATCCCAGTATTTCAACGATCCAACTCATTTGTACTTCCGTGAGATGTTTCTTTAATATGAAAACACTGATAAATAATCAAATTTAGAAAAAAAAACACCCTTTTGATAAAAATTTACGATGTTGCTGCGCACGAAACACAGTTGCTGGTTTGAGAAGTTGTCAAAATGCGTTGTATTGTTATTCAATGCACGGAATGCTCAAGTAGACTTGTTTGATGTTTCAGAGATGCTGTATTTAGAAAGAATAAACACATCTGAATGAAAAAAGAGAACACCCGGCACCGTAAAATGTCAAAAAAGTGGACTTGGAATTTAATTTACTATCGTTCTTGCTTGACCCAATCTCACCCCCATTTTCAATGTTTTAGCAGGCGTTGCAGAATTCGCTCTCATTTGAGTATGAAGCACGATCAAAGCAAGCAAAGACAAACATCCCATCTGTTGCGGACCACGATCGTCATTGTATCGCAAGGTGTAACAAGTCTGATAAATGGAAGCAGCGAGCGAGAGCCCCAATGAGAAAGCGATGATAAAATCCATTTTTCTCGCTTGTTTACCGTTGGGGATAGATGTTTTTCTTTACTGGCACGATAAACAATCCACGAACTTCCAATAGCAATAGTGTCCCCCAGGCTTGGAGCATGTTTATAGGGGTTTTATCATGCACTACTATCCCCCCAATCTGATCAAACTTGTAGCAGTATACGATAAACAGTCTCTCATAATGTGCAGCATGTTATGATAGTTACAGAGAGCGATACGTGAGAGATTCTCTCAATTTTCTCAGGATTCAATCCCTGTGTTTTAGACATCGTACCGAAAAAAATGATTTTTTTGTGGGAAAATCAAATAGATTCCGGAAAATACCTGTGATGTGTAATGAAAAGGCTTTCAACATTCTACTAATATAACGATAGAGGCTAGAGTACATGCGTGATACTTTGTACAGGAGAAATTTAATGTTGTAAATTTTATCTAGTTTCAACATGCAAGTTTATTGATGTAGTACACAAAAACTACTATTTCTAAAAATGTATATTGTTATGAATTATGTGTAATAATATGTTCCCTAATATATGAATTATAAATTTTAGTAATATCAGCGTTATTAGCTGAAATATTTCACAAAACATATTTTTCCGTTTTGACCCAATCTCACCCCATAGACCCATTGTCACCCCCATCGACGGTAACAATATTCCCACATATACCAAAAGTACTTTATTTGAAACCTTCAAGTAGACATGCTGTCATGATGAGTGCGGTTCCACTTAATTGATCAGATGAAGTTAAATATCTAGAGCACTGGCTAGATGAAAATTTAACTTTCAAAAATCACATCGAGGGCATTCAAGCAAAATGTTACAAATATATAAAATGTCTTTATCCCCTTATTAACAGAAAATCAAAACTTTGTCTCAAGAAAAAGCTTTTGATCTCCAAACAAATTTTCAGGCCAGCCATGTTGTATACTGTACCAATATGGACTAGTTGTTGTAATACCAGGGAGAAAGCTCTTTAGAGGATTCAAAATAATATTTTGAAAATGATTTTGAAGCTCCCTCCCTGGTATAGTACTAATGAATAACATAGAATATCCAATGTTGAAACATTGGAGCAAATGTCGAATAAAATTATTAGCTAATCATTTTAAACAAAAATCGTTGTAATCCTCTGATGCCACAATACAAGAGTTACATAGTTATGTGATGTTAGGTTAAGTTAATTGAAAGCGTGTTTTTTTGTTCTCTTAAAAGCAGGTGAAATCAACTCACCTGTAAAAAATTGAACTGCTACGGAAAATTAAATGTAATATGTTTTTAACAAAATGTTAATATAAGCTTAATTTATTTTTACCAAATTAGGAAGATAGTTTTGTCTCACATAAAACACCTAGATATAAGAAATAAATGTAATGTTTGAAATGGTACTGATACAAGATTCTAAATTGTAAATTCTAAATTCTTCTAAAACGAATGACGGGCTTCTTAGCTTAACAGAATCACACCACTTTACGGTACATCTACGTACACTAGTGAGACATACTTTCATTTGATATCACATCACATTTGTGATGCACGATTTGAACTAACAGACTGATTATCACTGAGTCTTGAAGATCAAATCAATCAGTTCATTCCCATCTTGCCTCGGGTAATGTACAGTTTCTTTCTCCTAACGCGTATCCCATTTCAGTATAGTTACCAGAATACGTTATAATTTTATATAAACTAAAATGTATCTACAGATATTAACGGTAAACTAATACATTAGTATAAAATTCTCAAATCAATAACTATCGTCCCAATTACAGATAACAGCATGTCTGTCGACACTGTCAATTGCAAGTCCACTGCCAATCAACGAACTCAACCCGACAATAGCTAACATAGAGAACTATTTCGGAAACTTGGCAAAATCTTTGATTTTCAGACGCGCAGTCAATTCAACGGAGAAGTATCAATCCGCGGATGGCCTTACGCAAGTGGTGATCCAACCTGCTGCAACGACAAATCTACAGGAAATTTTGTTCCATCCAACCAACCAGCATTTGGTGGCCCAGAACGAGACCGAGGTTTTCAGCAATGGAACGAGCAAAGTACTTGTGGCCAAAGTTGATCTCGTCACTGAAGTTACAGAGATTCAGAAAACTTCTGAAACGACGTCTCCAGTATCCACCACAACGACCTCAGATCAAGCCGCGCCTAAATCGCCAACATCGACCATACAGGTCTTGAAAGCCATTCCTTCCTCAGTCGTGGCAGGAACGACCGAATCTACCACTACTTTGGCTAATTTGTCGACAAAATCGATTAGCACCCCAAATTCGACGCCACATGTTGCAATCGTCACACCGGCAGTGAGTGAGGTGGTAAATGCGACTTCCAGACCCACTACAACTGCGGAGCCCGAATCCGAATCGAAGGAGATTCGGGACAAGGTCAAGGAGGTAGAAGCCGAGCCAGTCATTTTGACTGTTGGCGTGTGAAATTATCACCTTTTAACAATATGTAATTTATAACAACCAATGTATTTTGATAAGGAAATTGTTTGTAATAAATATATTACGATTCAGGCGTATTAGCTCTAAGATATAACTCAACTTTATTTTTAAGAGATCAAAACGTTAGAAGCGTAGACGTCCAGTAGGAGATTGTTGAAGAATATTTTTAGGACTTTTTTGGGAATTCTGTATGTATATTTTTCATGATTTTCTCCGGAGATCCAACTGCTCAAATTTTTTTTTCAGATATTACTCCACAGATTTCTTCAGGTGGTTATTTAGTGATCCTTACGGACTTCCTAAGGAATCCCCCAAGAGTTTTGTTTTAGATACAATCAAAAATTTGTCTAAGGATAACCACATAAATTGTATCAGAGATTCCATCAGGAATTTCTCCAATGATTTTTTCATATATTTTTCTATTCTATTCTATTCTATTCTATTCTATTCAAAGTGCTTGCACAGCCAATATTGAATAGCATCCTGGAATTACCTAGGTATTTTCTTGTCAACATTAATATTAAGCCACTATGGTAAGTTAAGTCAGTTGTAAATATATCTAATTATAACAACGGTAAAAATAATATACTAATTGGGAACAGTTTGGCCAACTTTTCGATTGTTTTTGTATTTTTTTTTTTCAGTGCTATTACGTAATTCTAATATGGATTAGGGGAAGACGGGGTAAGACCGCCTGCCTAAGCAATTTAATTCATATCTCAAAATCAAGAATCAATGAATCCTTTTTCGACGCAACATGTCGTTTTTTGAAGCCTTAGACATGATCAAAAAATATCAAAGGTGTTGTATTTGTAAAAATGTATTTCTTGAAGCTTGAAAAAGTGATGTCTTATTATGATTATTTTTAATAACGAGGTCCCAGCCACGGGATAAAAGCGACAATCACATTTTTTGTACATATTTTCTACATTGATTAAAGGGGATTTTGAAGCATTTTTAGAGTTGATTAATTAAAAAAAAACTTAGATATATACATGTCATAACCTTGAGACACGCATATTTTGGAAAAATATGCCGATTTGACTTGTATTTTTAACAAAATTGAGTTCATTTGACTTGAGTAGTAATGTTCAACGTAGTTTCAATCAAAATGATTTAGAAATTGTATTTGGTATAAATTAGGGGTGGCAGTCTTACCCCATCAACAGTGGTCGGTTTTACCCCGCTTGCGCAATTTTCATTAGGGCCTTATTTCAAAGCTAAATACAGTTAACTCTCCCTTACTCGATATTGAAGGGACCGAGATACAGAACACGTATTTTTCAAATTTTAAACTTTTTATTATTTTGACAAAATACATTCAGAATAGTTATTTTCACGTGAAAAACAATACAATTTTACAATTTTTACCCTTGTGACACTTTTTTACCGATCAGCAAAAATTAAAAATTTTAGCACCCAGAAATTGGCAGTAAACTTTAATTTTACTATCAATTTTATCATAATAATCAAATTCATGAAATTTATTAACGTTTGGCGGACATTTGGAACTTTTCATGAAAATATCGAGTTAGAGAGGTAAACTTACTTGGGAAACTGAAACTGATAGCATCGAGTTAGGGAACATCGAGTTAGAGAGGTATCGAATTACAGAGGTATCAAAGCATGCTAGATTGAAGGGACCGCGCATTCCATCGAGTTAAGGGAAATATCGAGATACAGAATATCGAGTAAGGGAGAGACGACTGTATTTACAATTTATATTTCACTTCTCTTCTGTTAAAGAATGGACGGGTAATTTATTATGTTTTTTACAAACAAAATCCCTTCCAAAATCCTTAAGTGAGCATCTTTTAAATTTAGTTCAATATCGACGAGCAGAAACTTTGTTTTTGCTTATTGTAATGAAAAATTATTAGTATAGTATTATCCTAAATGCTTCGGAATGTGCTTGGTGAACTTTCAAGAAAATTGCCATTTTCATGCCAAACTGAAGGTGGTCCGTCTTACCCCTGTGGGCGCTCTTACCCCGTCGTCTTCACTTATATTGAATTTTTAAGTCAAGATTTTTCGAGATTCCTTCTAGGGATTTTTTTGAAAATAGGCCCAAAGGCGCAGAATGACTTCAGGAATTGAGCCCTGCGATTAACATTTTTTTTTTCATAATAACGATCTGGTGGGGCACCATGTGAAGATTATTTTAAACCTATAATCCTATACCCTTTGATACCTCCTTTTCAAAAGGACATCTCATAGTAACATCTGATGAGTCTTGATAAGGTTCAAAAGTAATCCATGATTAACTCGCACAACGTTATGTGAATGAAATCCTGGGCATCTTAAGAAATCTTGGAAGATTTCTGAGATAAATTGTTAAGATTAATAAAAAAAATATCAATACACATTTCCCCGGATGTGTGTACATAGCATCTATGGATGAACCAAATGTCATTTCATGTAGTTACGAGTCTCTGGCTTTGGCTCGCAATATCGTAACTACTGAATCGATTCAATGAGCACTTAATAGTTTTGCCCCATTCAATTCTCCAGGGACAGATGGAACTTATCCTGTTCTGCTCCAAAAAAGATTTGAATTTATCAAACATGTTTTGAAAAGGCTACTTGTAAGCACTTTTGCTACCGGGTATATTACCAGATCCTAACGTGATATTACTGTGAAGTTTATCCCGAAAGGAGGACGTGCGTCGTATGAGGAAGCAAAGAGTTTTAGATCAATCAGTTTGCCCTTTTTTTTCTGAAATGTCTAGAACGCATTATTGATCATCACATCCGTCAGTTAAGCGTTTTGCAGTGCCCTTTTTAGGGCGCTGTTCGATCCCATTGTGGTATGGAGCTACATGCTCTCATTTCGCTTATGTGATCTTCTCTCTTCATGGGATCCCACTTCTATTTCCTCCCATTTTTCTCTTCTCTTTCCTCTCCCATCGGGTAGATGATGAAATAGGCTCAAATATGGCGATGGAACAAATCTCCTTATAGGTGGGGAATGTGCCTTTGGAGCCGGCCTTCTGATACCTGATGCAACTCCCAACCTTCTTTTGTTGATTCCCTGTGCAGTTTTGATTATTCTGGTCAATCACGGAGTAGCAACTACGAATTGTACGGTCGTCAATGCTTATGTTTATGCTAATTCTTATTCTTGGAAGTATATGTGAATTAATTCTTGTAAGAATTCGTATAATATTGCCAAATATTGGCGTAGGAATTCATGTAAATCTACCTGGAAAAAATCCTAAACAAATTTCATCAAAAAATCTGAATAAATCATTGTGGATTTTCTTGGAATAAGTCCTGCAGAAATGTTTGAAAGATCTTCTAAAAAAACAACTGGTGAAATCAGTGGAAGAATTATGTAGTCAAAAAATATCTGGAGAAAATCTTGTGCTAGACTCTAGAAAATAACTAGAGGTAGAAGCGTTGAGATTGCTCCTGGATTTCTTGGAGCAAATTCTGGAGAAATTTCACTAAGCCTCAAACGCAACACCGCTGGAAAAATAGGTAAGGAAATCACTAGATGAGTTTCTCAAGGGATCCCTAAAAGTAAGCCAGAAGGAATCTCTGAAGAAATTATTAGCAGAATTCGTAAACATTTTCCTCGAGGAATCCGAGAAGCAGTTGCTGAAGAACCTTTGAAATGTACGCGTAATAGTCTCCAAGATTTAACAGCAGGATTCATTGCAAGCAAAATAAAGAAAAAAAAAGACTATAGAAACCTTTTTGATTAAAATATACTTTAGAGACCTTCTGTTTAAAAAAATACTTTAATTGAAATAGAGACCAAGTCTCTGAAAAGAGACCGGGTACCAGCCCTGCAATTGAAACATCCATTACTGACAATATGCAGCTATTTAGGCTGACCGGGAAAAATCGATGATTAATCATCAATGAAAAATATTAATGGTTGGATTCATAAATGCTTAAGTTCTGTAGGACAGTTCTTTCGAGACAATACAAGGAATCTGCTTAAATAATACGTAAGTGCTCATACCTTCATTTTTTAGCGAAAAAATAATCAAATAATGGTGGATCAGAAAGCTTCCTGCCTCTTAGTTGGCTTCCGGTATGTCTCCTCCAGGAACGAGCTAAAAAGAATATTCAACCATCAGTACCGCTGTAAGAAAACAGATACTCCGCAATTCAAGCTTAGCTGTGTTCAACGAGCTGCTCGAACTTGGTTGCAACCACTTGCGAGTCAGCTTTTGGTGTTCATTGAGCCACTCCAACCTACTTCGAGTCGCTCGGGTTTGTGTTCATTGAGCCGAGTCCAACCAACTCCGAGTCGCTCGAAACAGGTTGGAAGCTAGAGTCCGAGCTAGTTCAACCAGCTCGCAGTAGCTCGTGTTTTTGACGTTTAAAAACGTAAACATTCAGAAAAAAAAGCAAAATTCCGTAGCGATACGGATTGTTAAGTGCGCGAATTTTTTTTCACGTGGAATTCCGGTAAATTAGTAAAAAGAGTAAAAAGAGCGTTCATTGAGAAAGCAGCTTGGAGTTGCTCGAAGTAGCTTTGACAGTTATTTGTTGACAAAAAATACGAGCTAGTACAACCAACCCCGAGCAAGTTCGATCAAAGTCATTGAACACAGCTCTTCATAATCTGATCGTGCGTACCATGGTTATGTTGTTCCCGTTGAGCAAAATCTGATCCAGCTTGGTGATTCGCCTTCCCTCGGACGTATTCTCGTACTCGGTCACATCCTCCAGCAGCATATTGACGAAATCGTCGAAACCCAGCAGCGTGCCAACGATTTCCTTATCGTTCTTCATGATAATGTGTATCCGCGAACCGATGCATTTATCCACCAATTCTGAAGAAGCGATTATGCTTGCTATATTGTTCATATAAAAACGTTTTTTGTTTACTCACCGAGAGGTAGCAGTGTAGATTGGTTTGAGACGGTAGTTTGTGCCATTTTATGAACTTTTAACTATTAAAAATCGATATTTAACTGGTTAATTTGCACAGCGTTTGCAACCGCTATCACGTTTGTTTTCGTTTATGTTTTGACCGGTTTGACAGCAGCCACCAGCTCATTGCTCTGCTTTATCGATGATGCTCAAGCGGAGGGAATTGGGGTGCGCTGATTCACGCATCAACAATGCTTGCACCATGCACGTGGTTGTTCAGAAAAGCCAAATTCTGAGAACAGACTGCTATCACTTTAATCTGCCCAAGAAACCATCTTTTGGGATTTTAAAAATAGGAGAAAAGAAGTTTCTCCGGAATGCCCGCTTTCTTGCAAGGATAAAATAGGTAATGTCTGAGTCAAAATTAGCAATCAGCTGGACGCTTTATATTAATTTCTGCGTAAATATTTATACACATTTTCCGTACCGTAATCCGGAGGCAAATTGATCATTGCGGTGAATTTGATCAGGTTGTTAGGCCTCACACAAAACATTGTAGAACAACCATAAACATAAACTGATGGAGATCAACCAATTTTGACGAAATTAATTTGACTATATTTGAATTCTGAAGGATAACATAACAAAAATTTGAATTAAAGCATTTGACAACTGTTCTACAGAACATATTGTTCCATTTCGTTCCAATAGTCTTCGAAATTGTGATATGAATTTTTATTCTTTCCATTTATTCATCCACCATGGGTTATGGGTATTCCTATAGTTGCGGAAATGTTATTTATACTGAATCCATTGAATTGGCCACATAACTGACACTTCCAATCGACGAATTGGCTAGTTGATACATGAAATGAGCATAGTTTAAATGGATCATTGAAGATCACTCATTTGGCACTCACCGCATCAGAGCAGCGGCGCCACTGTATATGGGATATAACATCGTGACAGCATTGCTGTTCTGTCAAACACACACGTCTATGGTGGTGGTATCTTTGCATTTCATAGCGGCCGTTTTGGTTATTTTAATGATCCATTGCTCTGAAATTGGTGAAATAGTACCAAAACTGCTTAAACTTTTCTCACTTATTGTACCAGGAGTTGAGATAAAGTGTTGCTATAATACAGGATATCTTAAGAAAACAACGGATACATCAACTTAAGAACACACATTAAAAATATATCGTAACCAAAGGAACAGTGTACCATCAGGATTATTGTTTTTTACCGTTATGCCGTTGTTCATTGCGATAATATGTTTTTTTCTCATTAAGTAAAGGGGTCATTACTTCCCGTTTCACTAATAATATATACATTCATTGTGCTTCTTGAAATTTGACCGATTTGTGCAGTTGAATCGTACTTAGCACCTTCAATATTGGAACATTTACCGTATTGTAACAAATTCCACATTATGAGTGTTTGCGATTTGCGAAATGATTACACTGTGGAACAAGTTTCTGTCCCAAGTTTGAAAATCCCGCTATTCAATCAATTTTGGCTCGCTGAATCTATTACCATTTTCCGAAAATGATATAGCACGTCTAGTTATTGATATATTGAATGTTGAAAATGCATTATTTATCGATGTCAGTCAACTTGCATGCAAATTCACCAGCTGTACGCTGCTTTTTGAGCTTAATTCACTACAATAAGCAATGATTGGGTACTAAAGAATACGAATCAAAGAAGTTTTTAATATGTTTGATATTAAATTGACGATTTAAAAAAGTATTGTATTTGACCATATAAAAGAAACAACGATTTTTTTGTGGGAACCGCAAGCATTTTCAAAAATTCGATAAAATCGATATTAAATAGTAAAATTGAACAATTGCAAAAGTTCAAGTCCTATTTTGCATGCTTGGTGGATTGATTTACAAAAAAAAAATCTTTAATCATTGTATAAATTTTCTTTAAAGATCAATAAAAACAGTATGTATTTATACAACTTTGACAACCTGTAGCAAAAAATGTGATGTGCTGGAGCATTTCTGGAAGCGGCAACGAATTTAGTAGCAATTCCAAATATAGTGGAGACACGTTATTGAAATTTAATAATAAATTAATATTTAATAATAATTAAATAATAATCAAATGTCGATCTTTGAAACACGCGAAAACAATAATGCTGGTTTTGGAGATTATCATATTGATAACTCATCATTTTATAAAATTAGAATCTCCTTGTTTTATTTTTGTTTCCGAATTATGTGCTTCCTATTTTACATGTAATTTGATAAGGGAATGCTGTCCAAACATGTAACCAGTGGTGTGTCTGTCTGTGCGAGATTTTTGAGATTTTCGCGATGTAGTGTGTTCCGTGTAATAGTTTGTACGAAAAAACGAAACGAAAGAGCCCCCATTCGTCCCCATAATTAAAACACACCCCCCATTTGTCCTCCAAATACCCGCAGGACCCTTGGTTTTACCCTTGGTTTTATCCTTAGAGTACCCTTAGTGACCTTGGAGTAACCTTGGCCGTTGCCTTGCCGTAGGCTGGAGTGCGCGTAGTAGACCCGAAGACCTTGATTGGTCCTACCGCCTCGAAGTGCGCTGCAGTGCTCGTCCCTTACACCCGAGACTGCCAAACGAGCGAGGAAGTGCCTTCTGTCGCAGCTGTGCACGCCATTTTGTTAGCAGCGACGCTACACCTTCAAGCCAAGGCCCAGTAAGGTGAAGACAGGAGGAAGGAAGTAAGGAGAGGAGCCGCGGTCGCAGCCCAACCGAGGAGAGGAGCGAACCGGCGGCGACGAAGCAAGGTGTGGTAGCGGAACGAATAAGGGGCCCCGCCACCAGAAGAAGAGAAGAAGAGGAAGTGGAAGGTAGGAGATAGGCTGTAAGGAAGTGGGAGGAAATACCTGTGTGCAAGAAAAGTTAATAAAGTGATTAATTAAAAGATAATTAAGTGTCGCAAAGTGGATATTCAAGCGTTTTCTTGGTCGCGGATTATCACGCGCATATGCCGACCCTGAGGCTGTGTAGAAGGGGGTCTCATTGATGCCGGATAAGGGGCTGCCCCATTAGTTACAAACATTATATTTACTGATAGCATGAGCTGTATGAATGCTATTCAATCCATTGGTTTTAATTTTAAAACACATTCGTTGTCATTGTTTTGTAAGCTATTATATCATTTTATTAAATTTGTCAGGGCTCCAGCGACTTTTTACGCAAAAACAATTATTATACACAACCTTTACCCCTTTTTGCATGAAGCGTCAAACTATGAAAAATATTATCCTCCTTCTTCATTCACAATAAGCAAAGTAGAATCCAAAAGCACACCGGTTCAATTTGTTTCTTAGCCCGTATAGGACTAAGTGAAAGCAAAAATACTAAAATCCTCACAACTCAGCGAATTCTTAACGCATTCAAATTCGTGGGCTTCATAGCCGTGCGGTTAGTGTCACCAGGCATTTAGCTGCATCGTGCTAGGGAGTGTGGGTTCGATTCCCACCTCAGGCCGGTAAAATTTTCGTGAGGACTGTTTTCTGACTGTGCCACTGGGGGTTGCATGCTAGTCTGTTGTCTAGTGTGGTGCTTCCTTCAAAGGGCATGGAAGCATTAACGTGTCAGTGTCTTTTTTTTAATGATTTTTTTGTCAGTATACTGGCACACATATCTAGTTTCTAGAAGTGGCCAGAGAAAGCTTATTCCGGTGGGTCACTGAGTCAAATCGGGTAAAAAAGGGCTATTTTTTGGGACATGCCAAGTCACCTTTATTTATTTGCAATGACAATTATTTTAATTTGCATAAATCATTTAGATCTAATATTCAACATTAAGAGTATTGCTCCGTTTAAAATATACCGTATGTGGCTACTCGAACTTAATGGCCGGAAGAATCGGCTATAGATTTGTTGGATACTAAACCGTTTCAAATCTCGAAAAGTAGAAATCAGACATAACTGTGCACTAAAATGCGTTCCTATAAGCTTGGAACAGATGTTTAGATACAAATTGGTCACTTTACCGTAAATTTGAGGCGTCACGAGGATCTGAAAATGGTCATTTGTGGGATCGATCAAATGCAGAACTCATAGTTATTCAATCGTTTCTCAAAAGGTTTATACTAGACTGGCCCAGCTTCGTATGGGAGAAAATTAAAGTTGTATAATTCCACGGGGCACCCTCCAGAATTATTCCTTAGAGTTAGAAGAAGACTTCCTGAAAGTTTCAGCTCATTTGGTCGTTACATGAGCTGGCGCATTTGAATTGAAGTTAATATGGGATTTTCAGCTCAAACATATGGGATTCAGCGCATCATCTAATGTTTGGTTCAGGAAAATCGATGATCGCGTTCAATTGCACCCAGAATGTCAAAAACACTACTTGATACCATAGCAAACAATATTGTAGAAGGTTATATCATGATTAAAATTGATAAAGTTGGTGTTTTAACTATTTGAAGGAGATTTGCTAACCCAACTAACATTCACTCATTTAACAAACGCATTTATGGCAGTTTTATCCAGCATCATGTTTTATAACATTTTAATAATGTCCATGGCCATCCTTTGTTAAAGCATTGTTCACACAAATTTGGAGAAACTTTAAAGCATGTCGTTGAATACCAACTTTATTTTTCAGCTTTAAAAACGTTTTTCAAGCATTTAGTTCAGCTTTTATACGGCTGGTCTAAAAATAATCACAGACTAATAAAAACAAAAAAATTTTTTTCTAGGCTCTTTATAAATGTAGTGTGCACTATTATTATGATAGTATAACAATCTGATTTATAAATCGCCTGTATACTGGATTCGAACTCGAGACCTTCCAATCGTCAGCGGTATGCTTTGCCATCTGCGCTATCCTAGAATTAGTGATTATACCGTCCAGTGCAAAATATAAACTTCTCATAGCTGAATATTGACCATGTTCGAGCTACTATTCGACAACGTCTAATCAGCACATGGTACGCTAATCTACAACTGAACAAGCATATTATTCAGCTGCTGTTTAGTGCTGATCCAAGCTGAGTTCAGTCGGCTATTTTTAGCGCACAGTGAGAAAATTTATGTCGATGTTGGTCAAAATAATGTTTATTTACACAAAGTAAAAACAGTCTGAAATGATAAATCTAATTTCATAATAAGTTTTAGTTTGTTCAAAAATGATTAATTAACTTAAATAATTTTATAATTTATAGTTTGATTATATTTTTATTTGTATTTTTCATAAACCTATTACATATGCATTGAAGTAAAAGTTCTCTGTATGAATATATTTGAATCATTTGAAGGGTTAGTCCTCAGAACCCACGTGAATAAAAAAATATTCGAATATCGTGATGCGATTTTTATTTTCGGAAACGGCCAAGTAAATTATTTTTCTTAGAGCGCAGTATTTATTCAGTTGTGAAGAAATGTCATTTCAAATGTAGCTGGCTATAGAAATTTATTTAATCAGAAATTTCCATTTTTCTTGTACGGAAAAACATCCATATCTGCGTACATCAAATTTTTCATAGGTTTAGAAGTTCCAGGAACAAAATTTTGATATTGTCTTCAGATATTTTATCTCTTATGTCAATCAAGTCAATATCACGCTTTGTTTGTCAGTACTTTGCTCCTACTTGGAATACTTAGCTTAAATGTTTATTTTTGTTTTTCACAATAATTCTGCATTTCTGGAGACTGACAATGTTTATTTTCTGAACAGCTATTTCAAAAGTTTTAAGAAAGCATAATTTATGAGCTTTGAAATGCATACGGAACTCAACACGAATTTCGGATATTTTGTCCATTTTATGAAATTTAGCTATAGTGTGATCGCTTTTACAAGGCTATTTATTGCTGAACAATGTGTTTGTTAATTGTCATTTTGGCCTCTATTGGATCAACTGTTCTTATAATATACTGAAGCTGAATTAGGATTTTATAAGATACTTATTCAGCTCTTATTCATGCTTATGTTAAACATGTGAGAATAGCTGAAGTGCGACGCAAGTAAAACGTTAGTTCGTCTTCTGAATATCCTTTTATACATTTACATTTGTTTAGTGGAATATTGGCTTTTTAATTGGGGGAAACATGTCTTGTTCAGCTCATTTGTAGAACAATCTTGACTAGTCGAATGAGAATCTTTGGAAACGTTTAATAAGTGGCGATTCAACTTTTGTTCATTCTAATGCATAACGTTGAACATTGATCTAAGTTTGTGTTAAAAAAGCACCTTCTCAGCTCTTTATAGAGCAAATTTTTTATTCAGCTGCCATTACCATTATTGAACAATAATTAAACATGCATGCTTGTTTGTGGTTTTGAATTGTTAGTTGGGAAGCTCATGCTATACTGCTTTGTATTTCCTCAACATAGCCACTAAGCGCATCATAGCCACCTATGACGCTGAGCGAGCTGCTGCACAAGGCGTATGCCTATATGTGACTGTACGGGAGGTTGATCTAAGCATAACTTTCAATAACTGAAATGTTATTGAAAACGAGCTCAAATCTAGATACAACCTTCTGCAATTATGTTCATTAGGGTATCAACTAGTGTATTTGTCATTCTGGGCTCAATTGAACGCGATCAACTTGTATACGGAACGAAACAGTGACATTGGGTCAATTCTCAATATATTTGGAACGAATATTCCATATAAACTTCTAATTGAATGCGCCAGCTGGTGAAGCAACCAATCGAGTTGAAATTTTGTTAGCGCTTTTTTCTAACCCTAAGGTACATATCTAGGGGGTGCCCCGTTGAGTTTTACAACATTTTTGTTTTAGGGCCAGTCTAGTTTACACAGATGCAATTTTCTTAAAATTCCGTGATATAGTGGCCACATTATCGCCGATCCTGGAAATTATCTGTGACTTGAAATTTGCCTACCTCCAGGGGCACAAACACACAGTACTCTTTTCACCCAACCGGACCCAGTGACCCACCGCAATAACTCCAGCCACATGAATATTTCCGCGTTCCTCTGGGCACTTCTAGAAACTAGATATGTGAGCCAGTATACTGACAAAAAATATTTGAATCCTTTAAGAATTCGCTGAGTGGTGAGAGTTTTAGTATTTTTGCTTTCACTCAGGCCTATATACGAGTCTATTACACTCATCAAAGGATTTAAGTATAAGCATAAGCATAGATGACCGTACAATCGAAGTTGCACAGGGAATTAATGAATGGGGCTTGGGATTAGCTTACCATTCTTCAATGTGCACAAATCGAGAGCGCAAATTTTAAAAGTCAATAACGGCACCGGCCACGTCCTTACGGTCATCGCGGAAGGGAAGGAATGTTAGTGTGACTACCGTTGTTACTAGAGACTGAGATCACCTCTGCATCTCCACGGTTGTCATGGAAAGGATATTGGGTTAGTCGGTAAGGTAGAGATCTTGGAGTCACCAATGTTTGGTGATGCGATCCATGATATAATTACACCTAACCGGATTCGCGAAATAATTCGATAATCGCATTGTACGCCAAACAAGTGTTCATCGCTCGCCTTCGCAAGAGCAAGCGACGTAATCAATAGATCAAACACTACTAAGCGATCGCGGCACTTTTTCACTAATACGCAAACACGACGCGCGAAATGTTTGATCCTGCCCTCATCGCCCGCCCCCGCAGGAGCTTGCGTCAAGGTCGAAGGATCAAACACTATACTCAATTAAACCCATCAAAAGATTTTAGGGATTATTTATTTATTTTTTTTAGGGATATCTTTGAGTAAAACTGTAAACTTCAATATTTTTTCATAAATACTTTCAACATACTTTCAGAGATTTTTCCATAATTAACACTAACAATTACTCCAAGAATCAATAATTTTCTTAGATAACCAAAATCCCTACAGAGATTCATATAAAATCTTCTCTGTGGGTTACCTAAGAGCTATGTTTAGCATTCTAGTTAGCTTAACTTTATATGTAAAACATGAACAATTTATACCCTCATGCTTGTTATTGTCAGGAATCTTTACCTTTTCATGTTTTGGTTCAAATACTTCTCAGAATGCACATTAATAGTCCCAAAGCCATATCTAGGAAGACAAAAATGATTGCGAAAAACCGTCAATTTTAGATATATGGTGTCTTCGGCTAAGTTTCTCCATATTTTTTCAGACATTTTTTTTCAGTGATGTGAAATTAGGGTCACCCACATGGTTTCCGAGATCAGCACATAAACTTTTTTGCTGACGCATTTAGGCCTACACAATGTTCTACAATGTTTTAGAACAACCGATTTGGAGCAACCTTACCGAAGAACCCAATTTCTATCTCTTATAAATGGTTCGCGAGTTATGTTTTTTTTAACAAAAAAGTTAGAGTGATACTGAAAAATCGTTTTTTTTTTCTTGATAACTTTTTATACGATAATTTCTCGCAAAAACTTTGTTCCGAGCATTTATAAAACTTTTGATTGTGCAACTTTTTGTTGAAGAAAATACTGTTCTATCTCTCAAGGTTACAGATATATCAGAAAGTTTCTTCGAAAAAAATGGTTGTTTTCAAATGCCGATATCTCCGAAAGGCGCTAACAGATTTCCAATATTTTGTCGCCATTAGAAAGATTATCTTTTTCTCTGTTTATGGTGAGAAAACTGTGAGAACAATTTTTGTTTGAAAAGATTGACAAAATTTTGAAAATAATGTGTTTTTAACCGGAAATTGTCCGTGACTTGAAAAATAATCGAGAAAGCTCTTTGGTGCTTTCATCAAAAATGTGCAAAATTTAAAGTTCGGAAAGTGTTTCATACAAAGTATTCATAAAAAATCAACGCTTTAAGATATATTCACCATTAACCGAATTGGTGAAGAATGCGAAAAAAGAGAATTTGCTGGAACAACCGAAATGAAGGAGTTAGGGGTAGGAAAGTTGATTGCTGAAGCAGTGTTAACATTAACAATTATCCATAAACGAAGTCTTGTTATTTCACGCGACATAAAGTTTGTGCAGCTAACCTATGACGTGGTCAGTTATAGATTGCTACCGCTTTGGCTTACTAAGCAGAAAGTAATGTGTTCAATACCGATCCTGTTTATTATATTATCAACCCTTTACGATAACAAAAAGTATAAGAATTCCTTCAAATTACCAACATCCTCTTATAGCAATATTGAAGTATCTGCAATTATTGTATCTGGGCATCCAACTTTTCTCATTCAATTCAATTAAATCCATTAAATCTGCCACAACGAATTGGTCAGGGCAGCATCCGCCTGTTGAAGAATGCATGAATCTTGAACAAGAGCCATATATAAGTTCCAAATGTCTGTCTAAGGTAACGAACCAGAAGGTGGGCCTTGATCACTTGAAAACTGCTTCAGCAAATAATTTTCCTTCTTTCAACTCCTCAATACAAGTGTAATCAATTTTAAATGACGTTACATACAGTTATTTTGATTGTTCTAGCAAATATCTCTTTTTTCGCTTTCTTTACCATATAAATTTTGGTTTATTGGGAATATATCGTAAAGCGTTGATTTTTTTATGAATACTTTGTATGAATCACTTTCAGAACTTTCAATTTTGCACATTTTTGCTGAAGGCACCAAAGAGCTATCTCGATTATTTTCAAGTTAAAGACGATTTTCGTTTAAAAACACATTATTTTCAAAATTTTGTCAATCTTTTCAAACAAAAAACATCCCTACAGTTTTCTCATCATAAACAGAGAAAGAGATAGTGTTTCTAATGGTGACAAAATATTGAAAATCCGTTAGCGCCTTTCGGAGATATCGGAATTTGAAAACAACCATTTTTTTCGAACTAAATTTCCGATAACTCTGTAACCATAAGAGATAGAACAGTAGTTTCTTTGACAAAAGTTGCGCAATCAAAAGTTCTAAAAGTGCGCGGAACAAAGTTTTTGCGAGAAATTATCGTATAAAAAGTTATCAAGAAAAAACTGATTTGTCAGTACCATCCTAACTTTTTAATTTAAAAAATATATAACTCGCGAACCCTAAGAGATATGAATTTGGGTCCTTCGGCAAAGTTGCTCCAAATCAGTCGTTTTGAAACATTGTGTAGGCCTTAATGCGTCAGCAAAAAAGTTTATGTGCTGATCTCGTAGATCATGCGGGCCACACTAATTTCACATCACTGAAAAATATGGAGAAACTTTGCCGAAGACACCATATATCTAAAATTGACGGTTTATGCGCAATCATTTTTGTCTTCCTAGATATGGCTTTGGGACCAATGAGGAATGATGTTAAACTGCACAGGATTTTGAGCCTATAATTTAATGAGAATTTAGTTGACCAATTCAACCTAGGAGTTGTAAAAAAATATAGGGAAACTGCTATTATTATCCAAACAAGGTTAAGCCAACTGATAAATAAAAACTGGAAATATAGAAAACTCAATCACAAAATCTTGGGCTCAGAATCATTCACATGAATTTTATGAAAACCTTGGGCAGGATTCCCACAAAATCTTAGGCAGGATCTAATTATGAGTTACGCATTCAACTAGGTAGGGTTTTTCAAGAATTCTGAGCAAGATTTATTTTTAATCCTGGACAGCAACTGCACAGATTTCAGAATAGGATTATGAAATAAATTTTAATCAAGATTCTGAAAAAATCCCATACAAAGTCTCAAAGAATCTTGCTCATGATTTCCATTCAATCCTAGACAAGATTATCAAAAAATGTTGGGCAGCATTCTCACAGTACCCAGGATCTCATTGTAGAATTTTTTGAAGAAGAATTTTTCAAACATTCAAGTAGGATTTTTATGAAATCTGGAATTCCATACCCATAAAGTTCAGGTCAGATTCTTATAAAAATGCTAGACGTTGTGGCACAATCATGTACAAAAGTCCCACAACATTTTTCATTTTTTCAAAAAATGTTTTTTTTTTATTGACTGGCTTTTGTTTGACTTTACAAAAGTTGATTTCATTGTGCACTTAAAAAAAAAATTGGCCCTCCATCAAATTCTGTTTCTGAGATTTGGCCCGCGATTCAAAAAGGTTGGGCAGGGCTAATTTACAGCATCCACTTATCGATTTTACTTCATTTCACAGTAATATGAATCAACTTGGAAAAAAAAATGAAAGCTCAGAAAATAGAAGAGCTCATTCAACACTAAGCTGAGAAGCAGGGTCTGTCCCAGTGAGGACATAATGTCAAGAAGGAGAAGATGAAGAAGAAGGCCCTTAATTTTCTGTACATGTTATTTTAAGCTTAAGGTCTTGTTTTCGGTGTACCTCATGATATCTCACTGTATCAGCAAGGATCGCTTCAGGTATAATTTCGTGCAGTTGTTTGTTCCCATATCCCCCCAAACAAACAACGTGCACATGACACAATTTGCACAAGCGCACATGGGTCGCCTCTCGCGTGAGAGTCATTAGCAAAGTTTACATTTTTTTCTAATGTAGATACCTAGGTTGGATCCAGAGTTGGCTATCCCCAAGTTGATGATAGTGGCTACCACTCTCTTCCATTGTGTCGGCGACTGTCACGCTGTTCGTGTCGTCCAAATTTCGCTGTCCCGATCCCGTATGCCGTGTGTCGCGTCCTCTGGAGGTGCAGTGCCCAATCCATATATAGAGCAGCAATAAGTGAAAAACATGGCGCCCGAAGGTAGACACTGCCGACACTACTGGTATTAATTGCTTCCTGGATGTGCTGAAACATCGTTAGTCGTATAGTTCGTCGTCGTGTAAGCTAAAGAATAGTATAATCGCGTAATTCCACGTATTCAGTCTATCAGTATTGTCTATCCAAGATTCCCAGTGAAAGTGCAACCTCAATCCCTTATTCTCATAAGCCAGATAACGAAGAGTCTCCTCAATATTATAAGCACTATATAGCAAAGAATTAGTGTTCTACTGTCCCTTATTGCTACCTGAGCTGTATACTCGAAAAGTGTGTAAACAAGAAAGCAGAAAATCCACTAATTAGCGTGTTGCGAAATCGTGTTTCATGTGGTCAGCGAGAAGAGTCAGAAGTTAGGATTGCAGCGTTCTACTAGCACCTGTGTGCGATATACGTATATCATATATAGATATGCCGCACAGCAAAATCGGCAGTGGCAAACAAAGCTAGGAAAAATCGATTCGCTTGGAAAGAGAAGAAAGCAAACGCCAGTTTACACAGTCAGTGATATGTAATGTGGAAAGATGCAACAACGAGTGCAAGCTGTGCTCGGTGAGGGAAAAGGAAAATTCAACATCCCCTGAGCTTGTCGTCGTGTTAAAGTGTGGGAGGTTAAACGGTGCTCCAGTGTAATCCGCAAGTGAGATTGAACCGAGCGCCAGGATGAATGCCGACCGGAACAAACGACAGTATCGATCCGGTAACAATCTGTTCAGCGATGATGAGCTGGAATTATCATCGGTAGGTTGTCACGCGACGCATCTTATCCGCTAGATAGATGATCACTTGAGCTCAAAATGCAAGCAATTTGTTTTAGAATACAAATGATGAATCATATGTCGGCAATCGAGAAACAAATGTGCTAAGTAAAAGTTGCAATTATTATCACATAGCCTATACAGATTACCATTCGTTCTTGCATTGTGTGCTGATCGATGTCTGTGTCTGGATTACGTATATATTTCATAGTAAGAACGATTTGTATGCAAACAACGTGCACGCTTCGTTCGCTTCAATTTCGGATGCTTTGAGCAGAGGGAAATTTTTATGAGGTCATTAATATTCCTTCTAACGTAGATCAAATGTGGTTTTACAAAACCGCAATGCAATTGTGATCAGCGAATTATCAGTAGCAATTATATAAATATGAGTAAGTCAATTTTGATAAAACTTTTCACTATTTTTGTTATTTTTTGCATTTTAAAATGCAATTGGAACATTGAACCTATTAGTAAAAAATTATTTTTTTTTCTATCTTTATTAACGAGATTTTTAGCCCTGGGCTAGTTATCTCGGGACCAACGGCTTTACTTCCCTTCCGAAGGAAGTCGTCACTGAAATTTTTAGTGACTATCTCGGGGATGGGATTCGATCCCAGGTCCTCGGCGTGAGAGGCGTGTTTTCTAACCAGTACACCGGGTCCGTCCCGAATATTAGAAAAAAAAATGAACATTTCTAGCGGAAGTATACTCTATATATGCTTTTTTCATTTATTTATTGATCTCTTTAAAATTAAGACTGTTGCCTTGTATGTTTTAAGTGCTGAGGATAAGAATAACATGATTACAAAAAATAACGTTGAGATACACATTAAAAATTAACACAACTTCCAACTTACTAATTAAAATGCTAAAAAAAAAACCATGTAGAATTAATGATTTGAATACTAGAAGGTAGTTTATTCTAGAAATGTATGCCTCTTACAAAAATGAGCTCCCGTATTGTGATGTTCTATGACGGGGGATTTAAAACTTCCTGCCGCGCTGACTTCTTAATGGTGCTATTTTCGAAAATAAATACGGTGGTGTTTTAGATTGTATAATGTTTTGAAACAAAACAACACTTCTAAGTTTCGTAAACTTATCAAACCTGCAACCAATTAAAAAATGCTGTAAATGAGTCACGCTTGCATATCTGTTGAGATTGAATACAAATCTAACACAAAAATTTAAAGCTACTCTAAGTCGATTTATAGTATTTGCAGAAGCTTGTGACAAAAAAATCACAAAACAAAAAGTGTGGGTATATTAGGGATTTGAATTGCATCAATTTAGTCTTTGCTCCAAGACACTCACCTTTAATTCTAAGGGTTCGCAAGGTTGCATATATGTTACGGCATTGTTTTAAAATAAAATATATCCCACTCGAAATTGCTTTGAATGGTACCGTCGTTCGGGGTGACATTGGCCATAAGGGTGACTTTGGGCCAAGATTTTTACAGCAAAGTAATGCCAGAATAATGAAAACAATGTGTCAAGTTTCAAGAATACGTTACAAATAGCCAATAGATGGGCATAGATTAGTTTTTTGGCGCTCCTACTAGCCATGGAAGGCATCGATAGAGGCGGTCAAAGTCACCCCCTAGGCCCAATGTCACCCCGCACAGCGGTAATTCCTAAGCTAAGAACTTCGTTCGAAAACTCTATTTTATCGCCATTTCGAAAAATATTAGGTTCGTTTACAATATTTCTGTTACGTGTAATAAGCATAGCCTGAGTTTTATGCGTTTTTAGAATGGTACAGTTTTCCATGGCCCACCTAGAAACATCAGAGAGACATTCGTTGATTAAATTTTCGATTGCTGCTGTTTCTAAACTGGTACAATCAAATAAGATATGCACATCATCGGCAAAAATATGCACCAAACAATTTCTCAAAGTTGAATGCAAATCGTTAATGTAAAGTAAAGAGAGGAGTGGACCTAACACTGATCCCTGCCGAACTCCAGAAGTGATAGGCAGCAGTGAAGAAAAGCAATTATTATGAAAAACAGTTTGGTAACGATAACTTAAATTTGATTTAATGAAACACACAGCTCTTTAGCAGAATCCAAATTGCCGTTCTAATTTACGACAAAGATTAGTGTGACAGATTGTATCGAACGCCTTAGAGAAGTCCAGAAGAATCATGATAACATGGCCATTAGAGTGATGCAAATTTTGAAATTTTAGCTCCCCTATGCTTAAACGATTTTAATTATGGTGAATAACATTCTCCCAAAGTTTGAAGTGATTCGAAAGAAATTTGACTGTGCACACGCCATTTGAAGTTTATATGGAGATTACTATGGAAAACGCCATCCTTTTGTATTCAGCCCTCTATCTCTTCGTCATGATGTTTTATGAAAAAGTGAACACAATCTTCTCATGTGGCATACTTTCAGCTACAACTTTGCCGAAGACCACATTTTGATTGGACGTCGGGATAAATTGTTATTCATCATCATAAAGTGGGTTTGCATTTTACATGCTTAACTAACTGCTCGGCAGGCAACAGTGGTGCTCCTGGCGGGAAGAATAGATCAAAGTAATCCAGGCTACTATGTTCTACAGCAAAAAAGCAGTGTTGCTCTGAAAGAAATTGAATGATCATCTCAGCGTGGTTTGAACTTTGGAATCAAGAATAGCAAAATATTCAGACATCCAATCAAAATGTGATCTTCGGCAAAGTTGTAGCTGGGAAATTTTCACATAAGATGAGTGTGGTCACTTTTCCATAGATTATTATGACGAGCAGTTAGAGGACTGAACACAAAAGGTTTGCCTTTTTCATAGTAATCTCCATATAAACTTCAAATGGCGTGTGCACAACCAAATTTCTTCCGAATCAATTCAAATTTTGGGAAGATCAATTAAGCATCGTTTAAGCATAGGGGAGCAAAAACTTCAAAATTTGCATCAGTCTAATGGCCATTGCTATCTATGACAGTTCCTATGTCGTCAGAAATACTGAGAATGGCTATTTTTATGCTGTGTCCTCGACGATAACCAGACTGGCAAGGTGACGCCAAGTTATGTCTTTTAATGAAGCTACTTATTTGTTTCTTTGCAACCCGCTCAAATGTTTTCGATAATGCATTTTGTATGCTGATTGGCCTTAGATTTCCAAGAGAAGGATTTGTCTTTTTCTTTTCAATCGGAATTATTTTTGAAATTTTCCGCATTTCAGGGTAGATACTAGTTTTAATAATTTGATTAAAAATGTATTTTAGAGGTGTGATTAACAATGGGAGAATTAATTTAATAAACTTTACAGGAATGTTATCTAACCCTACAGCATTCGATTTTATGTCATGTCATGTCATGTCATTGAACTCGAAAGATTGAGACAAATTCTCATTTTCGCTGGAACTGCTAATCGCATTATTCAAGGAAAAATTGTTACTGAACTGTGCGTTGATTTGATCAGGAGTGAATGGTCGGTATTTGAGATTTTCACAAGCTCGGAATGATTAGTCACTGTTGGTGTGATTTCGGATGTCTTTGAGCAACTCGCTTTTTCCGCAGAGTATCGCTTAAGCTGCAATATTTAATTATTAGTTAATTCAATTCCAGTCGAATTCAGGTTAAGTTACTTACAACTTTGTGCGCTGGATTTTACCATGTCTGTGCGTTCACTTGTGAAACATTCCATTTGATTTAATTTTGGAGAGCTTCGTCACAAATTGATGCCTATGCATATATTATATTTAAATTGTTGAAACAGGGCCGAACTTATATTGAAAACTGATTCAGCAGCCTATAGTGCACGCAAGATATTGTTGAAATTGCTATCATAAATTACAGACCAGTAAATCATTCCTAATAATTGTGGATTATCGATATTCAAGAAAATACTTACATACAGTGATACCTCCATGAGTCGATGTTCCATGACTCGATATCGACTCATGGAACCATACTAAAAACATAATTTCATGGTTACTATGATGGTCCCTAGAAGCAGCTTTCCAAAGAATTGCTGTTCCATGACTCGATATTTCCATAAGTCGATGGTCCCTTCAATATCGACTCATAGAGGTTTCATTGTAATAGTTATTGTATAATGATTCTATGAATATGCGAGTCGAATAATTTTTTTGGCGTACAGCGCTTAAATAAAATATTTCACACATCACATATCATGGGGGCGATTCCAGAAAAATATTGGCCTCAAGGGGGCAATAGTTGAAAAAGTTTGGGAAGCACTGTTTTAGAACAATCGATTTGGAGCAACTTTACCGAAGAACCCAAATTTCTATCTCTTATGGTTCGCGAGTTATGATTTTTTTTAACAAAAAAGTTAGGGTGGTACTGAAAAATCAGTTTTTTCTAATATCAACGCTTTAAGGCGAAGTAGGCCGTCATTGAAATTTGTACGCGTCGTTGGTGATTGTTGCTAATTCATCTCACGATTTCGAATCAAAGAAAATCAGTTGGTTTTGTACTGACATAGCTGAAAAAGTATTAGCATACTTTATGCATGTTAACGCGTACAGAGATATTTTCAAGTCAATATAAACTCTCAAGATTGAGTTTTATCACTTTGAAATGCAAGCTGAAAAGTCATCATTGTTGCCAAAACGAATGACGGGCTACTTATCCTTAAGATATATTCACCATAATCCAAATTTTATATGGTAAAGAAAGCAAAAAAAAAAACAATCGAACAATCGAAATAACAGTACCGTTTTGATTCATATTACGGACACTTAAGGACTCAGGGAAATATAACCCAGCATAGAGCATACAAAATAAATCATTCTGTATGATTCCTTAGCGCTATCGAGCGTCGGAAGCCATTTACTTTCGAACGGTGGTTGAAGAATACGCTTCCGCAACTTCAATAATTTTAAATAAATGAAAATGTGTGGCCTTTTCATGATTCTTATTCCGGACGCTTCCTCACTTTTGCCTCATATTCCGGACACTTTAAATCGAATTCCGGACAGCTCATAATAATCATTAATGGAACAGTCAAATCATCAATCGAAATTGTTAAACCACCAAAGAGACGTCTAAGGTAGTTAGGCATTATAAATTTTCAAAGATATTTATGGAAAAAGTTTACTAAAACGAGCCTTGAAATTGAGAACTTTTGAACAGCAAAAATTGAAACATTTCGCGTGAAATGTTTCCCATACAAAGTAGAGTGTCCGGAATTTGAAGCTGTCCGTAATATGAATCAAAACGGTATGTAAAGTCATTTAAAATTGAATACACATGTATTGATATCGATCATAGTAAGCGGAATATAAGGAGTTGAAAGAAGGAAAATTATTTGCTGAAGCAGTTTTCAAGTGATCAAGGCCCACCTTCTGGTTCGTTACCTTAGACAGACATTTGGGATTTATATCTGGCTCTTGTTCAAGATTCATGCATTCTTCAACAGGCGGATGCTGCCGTGACCAATTCGTTGTGGCAGAGTTTTTGGATTTAATTGAATTGAATGGGATAAGTTGGTTGCCCAGATAGAATAATTGCAAATACTTCTATATTTCTATGAGAGGATATCACGGGAAGTAAGGTTTTGGTAATTTGAAGGAATTCTTCAATGTATACGTTTTGTTATATTTTAGGGTTGATAATATAATAAACGGGACCGGTATCGAACGCATGACCTTCTGCTTAGTAAGCCAGAGCGATAGCAATTTATAACCGATCACGGCATAGGTTAGCTGGGCAAACTTTATGTCGCGTGAAATAACAAGACTTCGTTTATGGATCAATGTTCCATGGATGTTGAAACTGCTTCAGCAATGAACTTTCCCTAACTCCTAATATTTCGCTTACTGTGATCGATCTTATATCAATACATAAATTCAATTTTAAATGACTTTACATGCAGTTAGGGTAAGTGTTCCCTTAGTTGTGGGTGTTCCTATAGTTGCGGTAGTGCCGTTTTCACTGATTTCATTACATTAGTCACATAACCGACACTGCCAATCGACGTATTGGCTTGTTGATACACGGAACAGTTGAAAAGAGTGTTCAAATTGCTTTGAAACTGATGAATATCACTAAAATTGCTAAAGCTTTGCTTACTTGTACCAATAGTTGCGGTAAAGTGTTCCTATAGTGGAGGATTCCATAAGAAAACAACGAATACCGCAACTATAGGAACACAAATTAAGAATATACCGCAACTAAAGGAACAGTGTACCAATAGTGGAGGTATTATTTTTCACTGACATGCCGTGGATTACTGCGATGAAATCATTTTTCTCATTAAGTCAATGGTCGTTACTTCCCGTTACAATATTAACATGTACATTAATTGGGCTTCTTGAATTTAGGCGTTTAAATGAAGTTCAATCGTGCTTAGTACCTCCACTATTGGTACATCTACCCTATTTCGGTTGTTCCAGCAAATATATTTCTTTTTTCGTTTTCTTTACCATATAAAATTCGGTTTATGTCGAATATATCTTAAGAGGAAAATAACCATCATCGTTTTACAAATTTTCAAAACCAGTTTTTTCGCTCAAAATTGAAGCAATGTTCAAGAAAATCTTTCATTGCATTGTCCTTGCTATCTGTAATGCAATGATAGATTTTCATGAGGATTTCTTTTGATTTAAGCGAAATAACTGGTTTTCAATTTTTGATGATTGCTGATGATTGAATGATGGATTCTTGAGCCTTAAAGCGTTGATTTTTTATAAATAATTTGTATGGAACACTTTCAGAACTTTCAATTTTGCACAATTTTGCTGAAGGCACCAAAGAGCTATCTCGATTATTTTTCATGTTATGAACAATTTTCGGTTAAAAACATATTATTTTCAAAATTTTGTCAATCTTTTCAAACAAAAACGTCCTCACAGTTTTCTCACCATAAACAGAGAAAGAGATAAACTTTCTAAAAATTGAAAATCCGTTTGCGCCTTTCGGAGGCATTTGAAAACAACCATTTTTCGAAGAAACTTTCTGATATATCTGTAACCATAACAGATAGAACAGTAGTTTTTTTTCGGCAAAAAGTTGCGCAATCAAAAGTTCTAAAAGGGCTCGGAACAAAGTTTTTGCGAGAAATTATCGTATAAAAAGTTATTAAGAAAAAACTGATTTTTCAGTATCACTTTAATCATAACTCGCGAACTATAAGAGATAGAAATTTGGGTTCTGAATCGGTTGTTCTAAAATATTGTAGAACATTGTGTAGTCCTAAATGCGTCAACAAAAAAGTTTATGTGCTAATCTCGTAAACCATGTGGGCCACCCTAATTTCACATCACTGAAAAAAAATGTCTGAAAAATATGGAGAAACTTTGCCGAAGACACCATATATCTAAAATTGACGGTTTAATCGCAATCATTTTTGTCTTCCTAGATATGGCTTTGGGACCAATGTGCAATGTGCAATGTCGTCACCGGCCAATTTTTGGTTCTCCGGAAGATCCCGAACATTCGGAAATGTGGAGATTTTCAGAAAGTTGGCCTAACAAAATGTTAATAAAAACGTAATTTAGTTGTACCAAATTAGGATGCTACAGATGATAGCACAGAACACCTAGATAAAGGAAATGCTTGTAATATTTGAAATGACACCAATAGAGGAACTAAGGCTTTGAACCGTTTCACTGATTCGTTTAATTTTTAGTTAAAATTTGACATTTCGATAGTTATTTTCCCCTAAAATGGTTAAATTAAACTTCGCGGTCGACCCATTTGAGCTTTGACAGTCGAGAGGTATTTCAGCACAAAGTTGACAGATGATTAGTTATTCTAGTTATTCACAGGAGCAGAAAATAACTTTTGAACTGTCAAGTTTAACCATGCTCCAGAGCAGGGTTATTTTAAACCTGAGGGGAAATAACTATCGAGCTGTCAAATTTTAACTAAAAGTTAAACGAATCGGTGAAACGGTTCATAGCCTAAAAAGCATGTAGATATATAATGAAACAAAATGAGCGCTGTCAAATGCTTTACGTTTGGATAGAAAAGAATACCTATTTGTTGAGAAAGTGTGCTCAGAGTAATTTCAGGTTAAATTATTGGAGAAATCATGGAAAACATCACAGGAAATCTTTGGCTGAACTCCTAGATAAATTAAAATTAGTAGCAAACATTAGGCAAATTCTTGCGAAACCTTTGAAGTAGTTTTTGGTGTAATTTCAGGAGCCAAGCAAGATAGAAGGAGTCCTCAATAAAATTCATATTCTTAAAGGAATTCCTAGTCAAAATCCAAAAAGAAATGATGTTGTTTTGCTTTAGAAACTCAAAGAGTTCTTAGAACATTGTTTTAAAAACTCTTGGAAGATTTTTTATAAGATTTATTGAAATAAAAACGTTTTAGAAATAAAAGTACAAATGAACTTTAACACTTCACTTTTTGCAAAAAAAAAATAAAATACTAAAATCACTAAGGTGAGCAAATACCTTTAAACTCTAATATGTGTTGCTTATCTTGACAGATAGGCCTATTTCGTCTGCGACTTACAGACTTCTTCAGTGTCGAGTGCTCGACTTTGCATGTAGTGAAAGTCGAGCACTCGACACTGAAGAAGTCTGTAAGTCGCAGACGAAATAGGCCTATCTGTCAAGATAAGCAACACATATTAGAGTTTAAAGGTATTTGCTCACCTTAGTGATTTTAGTATTTTATTTTTTTTTTGCAAAAAGTGAAGTGTTAAAGTTTATTTGTAGTTTTAAACATACTCTAATAATCCCTCCCAAAGTTTAATATAAAAAAGTGTAGTTTAAGAATTGTTTAACAGTTTGTTTAAGAAATTCTTGCACGAAATCTATAAAATGCCAATCTGAGAGAATCGTCTCACAATAATCCTGGAAGGGGTATACCTGAAATAACTCAATGGGTTTCTGGAGGAATCCATGAATCAATTCGTAAGAGAATATGTATATGGAGAAATTTCTTGAGGTACTTGTATTTGAAGAACAACGCTTAGAGGTTTTCTCTGTAGAATTATTGGTCGTATCTCTGAAGAACTTTTGTAATGATTCCTGTAATAATCTCGAAGAATATGCAAAATTTCTTATGGCAATTTTTAAACAAATACCAGAAATCCCTGATGTTTTTTAAATAAGAAACCTCGGTGAATTCAAGTATTATCTATACAGCAAATTCTGAAACAGTCAACTCTCCAAAAATCGATATTGGAAGGTATCCAGTTATAGAACACAAAACCACAGCAAATGCGATCCAAGACACCACCGAAGTAGCCATGAAAACCAATTTTTCTATGGATCTCCAACTCGATAGTGATATACGCCCAAAGCATTTTCACTACTGGCAGCTGCTAAATATTGATTAGAAATTCTTTAAAAATCCTGGTGAAGTTCCTCAAAAAGCTGTATAAATGAGAATCTGTGTTTTCAAGAAATCAATGTAAGAAGTTTCTTCGAGTAGTTGCATGTGCTGGTTCTAGAAGGAAGATTGTCTTCAAGAATCACTAGAAGCGTCTCTTTAAGAAATCTTAAGTTTTTCCAGTGGTATCTTTGAACGAATTTTTCAAAGAATCTATGGATCCCTATTTTTTTTATTAGGAATTGTTGCTTTAATTCATTTGAAAGTCCCAAACAGTTTACCAAGATTTCTGAATAATGCAAGTGAGCTTATCAAAAAATTTAGATATCCATAATTCTTGGTAGGATTTCTCACATAAACCTGTGTAAAATTCTGAATGTGATTCTTGAAATACCCAATGAGGAAATTCCTGAAGGAACTTCTAGATGAACATTTCAATAGAAATTCTTGAGGAAATTCATCAGAGAATCAATGGGAATTATTCGGCGTTATACCATCAGAATACTTCTAGAAACAATTCATACTTAATGGGGTTAGAAGGAGAGCGATAACATTTCTGATAGAACTATCATTTATTTATAATAATCAAGGCACAAAAAGGTCGTTTGGTAGATATATGTTTTATTTAGAATTTTTATGCAATTCCCACTCCGTATTCATACGAAGGATATATAGATATTTATGCGGCTTTCACGATCCGATAAGCGGTAGAGCCTGTATCGCCAACCTGTGTATGCGCCCTTAAATCTACATGGTGTTTACAGAAAAGGCTAGGGAAAGTGGAAAATGAAAAATTGTTATACCTTCAGGGCAGCGCTCCATTATTCCACATGCAATACGACGGCTTTCTTGGCTTATGTCTCCACATCTGATCCATGTGGAAAACCATTAGCGACATTTGCCTATAGCCGGAGGAAAAAAAATGTGAAATGAAAAGCGTCTGCGAAATGAGTAGGTACGTAGGGGTCACACAATAATTACGTAATAAAATTTCCAGAAAACTTGTTTTACTAAAGGATTATGAAACGCTTTGTTCAACGCATGGGAATGTAAATCATATTCTTACTTCTTAAACTTTTACATGGTTCATGTACGACCCCCACGACCAAGTTCTAACCGTAAAAACCAGTCCTCATGGTAGACATACCGACCGGAAACGAAGTGGAATGCAAGATGGTACGAAACAAGCAGCAATTGAGCCTGGAGCGGAGATCGAAATGTGTTCATAGGAAGGAAATCCGCTGTTATGAGGTGGACTACTAAATCAAAAATTCAATTTTTGCATCCCCCACCGATGGCGGCAAGGAGATAAAAATGAACATAAAATACGGATTAAGATTGGAGATTATGTGGAAGCTGTAATGTTCTGAAATGTGGAATTAAATGCATGTAAAAATGTAGATTTCTACGCTTTAACCAAATCGAGAAAATGGAAAGAATGTACAGGTTTTTATCTCAAAGGTAAATGTAAAATCTCATTTGCCACAAATAAACATGTGGTCAACTGAAAAATGTTTTTTTTACAAATTGTATAGAGAAGAGTTAGTTAACGTTTTCTTAAACCATTGAAACAGGAAACCATTTCGGAGTTTGTTGGTTTGGTTCATCGGTTAACAATGCAGTTATAATAAATCATTGTTCATGAATAATTTTTGTATGATCATTTTTTATTACATTAATCTCTGGACAAGTTGATTCATAAATTTATGTTGCAATTGCTATAGAGGCTTCAATCTCAAAGATTTTTATTTGGAATAACTGGATTTATTTTTGAGAATTATCAGAATCACAAAATTCTCGAAAAAAATAATATTTTGGAGGGAGATGGGTTGTTCAGTAATTTTTGAAAGATTTTAGTTTTAACCTCTGATGGAAATGCTGTAAGAACTATTGGAGAAATTATTATAACGAAATTATAAACTATAATGGAATGCTAGTAGAAATTTTAGACGGAACTAACTGCTGATATTTTGCAGAAATATCCAGATATTTTTTTGTAATGCGGAATTTACTAAATAAGAAAATTCTTCTTCTTCATGGCATTTTATTTACGTCCATTTTCAGCTCAGCATTTAGAGCATTTTCAGCTTCAGCATTAGAGCTTTCTTTGCCAAAGTTGCCATTTTCGCATTCGTATATCGTGTGGCAGCCTGCCACTGGCAGGTACGATTAGTTTTTTATGCCCAGGGAAGTCAAGGAAATTTCTGTTACGAAAAGATCCTGGACCGACAGGGATTCGAACCCAGACACCTTCAGCATGGCTTTGCTTTATAGCCGCGGACTCTAACCACTCGGCTAAGGAAGGCCGAAAAAGAAAATTCTGCACACTTCGAAATAATCGAGTAATTTTATGTCATTTTGCACCGACATATTAAAGCGAGCCAAATGACATAAAAATAAGTGAGATTTTAATTCTACGCGTTTCGAAAATGGAGTAATTTTACTGTTCAAGATATTATAGCAAGTACTTTTACAACAAGACGCCCTCCCGTCAACCTAACCTCAAAGGCTGTCCATGATTCCCACTGGAAATTTCTTTCAAAATGTAAATTTGAATGGAATACCGTTTCTTCTCATCATTACACTTTTTATTCAATTAACGTACTTACAAAATATCAGCTCTATCAAACATAAAGTATTGAACGGTATGCCTGCATCCAGCGAACACAGCAATTGATTTCCAATCTTAAGCGTATTGAATGGATAGTTCTGGAACCCACTCCACGACGGCCGGAACGTGCTCACATTAATTTGTAGTTATCTTCTGGTTTCTCGTAATATATCCGGAAAATTGGCAAAACACGCACTGGTAATCAAATCTATCACTAATTTTTGTTTTGTTTCAACAGGTTGTGCTTTTTGACATTTCTTCGGAACGAAGGGTGCAATTGTGTCATATTGATGTAAATTTAAGTCACATCTCATTGAAAATTATGTTATGTGATAGGAAAATGAAACCGTATATGTAAAAACAAGCAAATTTCAATAACAAGAATGTGTTTTTGGATTTATGGCATTTATGACTCGAAAATAAATTGCAATTGAGTTTACGACTTGCCTGATTAGATCAGTTTTTCACATTAAGTTATTTTGAATATTCAGATTTTTTTAGTGTGTGTCGAAGCGTAATTCTTGAGGCTTTGCATTCGAATATTGAAAATAGTTGAATTTAAGGGGCAGGATTCGTCTTTAATTTGAGTATTTTCAAAGGCAGTTTTTTCGTTCAAAATCGAGAAGCTTCACTGTATTCCATTCTCTAACCGAAGTTTCGAGATTTTTGAACGTTAGGAATTTTTTGAAACGCTTGCATAAAATCTATTCTACGAATTTATCGATGAAGTTTTAAAGAGTTCGTCACTAATCCTTTTCAACTAGGCTGACCTAGTGCAAAGTCAGAATTTACATATGATGTTAAACGCCTAGAGGTATGTAACGCCCTATATACTATACCTTTTTTTTCGATTTTGGTCGTTATGTATTTACCTATTTATATTGAAAAACGAATGATTTATGCTTGATTCAATATTGAAGTATGAAAATCATTCGATATCTATTCAGAAATTTAATTTGATATAAACTCTTGTCCAGCTTTTTAAAAAGCGTTAATGGCTGCCGCAAACACGCTTCTTTCTGGTAGGGATCAGTCGAATTGACGTTTGGCTTGAGTCGTTTTATATAGGCCTTTTCATGTGACAGATCCGTCTATGCATTTGTTTACATCGGTGGAGGACCGGTGCTAACACGGGACCCAAGCCAAACGTCATATCGACTGATCCCTACCAGAAAGCGCGCCTGATTGTGGCAGCCATTAGCGCTCGTAAAAACCTTGATAGACTAACAATGATGGTTGTCCAACTTAAAACACATTTGTACGTGTTTTTTTTTATTAATTCTGTACTTTAGTGCATCATATCTAATCCACGTTGTCTATTAACATTCTCCAATCCACTTCCAACTGCAATGGTGACAAACAGTAGTTTGGCTATGGATTGCCATGTGCTTACATACGTTACATACCCATTATCAAAGCTACCGTAATCCAAGGTAACATTGATCAGCGGGTTAACATTGACACTTCTCATGAAAAGTTCAAATCAACATTTATCGATAAAACTTTTTCAATGCATGAATGGTGCTACTCCCTATAATATTCATGAGCTAATAAGCATTAAAGTTTTTACGAAAATTGAGATGCGTTCAAGCGAAAAATTTTCAACTTTTGTACACAATTATTTTTATGATTATGGATGACATGGTCAAATAATCATCTTCTTCTTGGCATTAACGTCCCCACTGGAACAGAGCCGGCTTCTCAGCTTAGTGTTCTTATGAGCTCTACCCCAGCTATTAACTGAGAGCTTTCTTTGTCTAAATAGCCATTTTTGCATTCGTATATCGTGTGGCAGGTACGACGATACTTTATGCCCAGGGAAGTCAAGGAAAATTTTATCACGAAAAGATCCTGGACCGACCGGGAATCGAACCCAGACACCTTAAGCATGGTTTTGTTTTGTAGCCGCGGACTCTAACCACTCGGCTAAGGAAGGCCCCTACAAGTCAAATAATCATGTCTCACATTCTTTTGTACCGTAAAACGGGGTAACTTTGATAATGCGGGTAACTTTGATAGTGCAAGACCCACAACATGCTAAACGAAATAACAAAGTTTCTGTTAATCAGTTAAGCAAACCGAATGCAAGAGTAAAGAGTATTAGTATGACACTTCATGTCGAAGCTATTTTCGTTGGAATCAAGTGTATTTGAGGATTTTTATGCAAATATTAAAAATTTACAAGATTTTAGCATTTTTGCATCGCTTACAAACAATCTGTTCTACGACCACTATTTGATAAAGTCATAATGAGTTCGTCACTTACTCATGACAGCCTAGTTATAGTAGAACATTAATTCGGTCTCAAATCTCTTAGCGAAAACCATTTTTACAAACTGGGACCATTTTCGTAATCTAAGTCAGAAATTTCCATATAGCGTTAAACGCCTAGAGGTATGCAACGCACTATAAATGTTCCGTAATTGATTAAATTTTGTTCGATTTATACTGCATTATCAAAGTTACCCCTAAACAGAAAAACGACTTTCGATTATATGAAAAATTATATATCCATTCAGAATTAATCTTTTGGCAATCTATCAACTGCAATCGATAGTTAGGATACCAGTACTTGTTTTAAAAATATAAATTGTAATTCTTTGAAACAGCATGCATAAATATTCAAGTTTTCTTCGAAAAAACTATCAAAGTTACCCCGTTTTACGGTATTTAATAAATAGTGCTGTTTTAAGCAACAAATGATTTTTGTCAATCGTAAGTTATTGGAAACCACCGCGAATCGATTGGACTTCGTCGTTTTGTACCGTCGTGAGTGTGTGGATTAATTTAGGAAATTGTGCGTTAGATTATAAAAAAGAGTGCGTTTAGTAAAACCCAAGATTCGCCGGAGGGATTTTTTTTATTTATCTTGTATCCACATTTTGCTGGACAGTGCTTTGTGAAGGCCCAAGTCTAATAACTCACGCATCGTCGGAGTGATTTTAAATCTCAGTTTTCAGTTCAGCTCAGCTAAATCAACACGCATATGCCGAGATTTCAGTCGAGGATGGGTTACCAACTGGTGAGCTTGTTTCATGCTTGTGAATACAAATTATCAATGGCAATATTATATTTATTTAATCATTAAACATAGTATGGATGGTTCGTCACTATAAGTGTCGAAATAAGCCTTTATTCCTGTTCTATAAAAAATGAGATACACGTACCTATTATTTTATTATTTTATCGCAATTACTTAAAATAACATTTGAAAAATTTGACATTAAACATGTCGACGCTTTCATAGATAACTATTTAAATTGAGGCTACATGCATCGCATCACTTACCAAGGTGAATCCTGATCATATAGCTTTTGAACCCTCCCACTAACAAAACTCCTTCCTGTGAAAACCATGGAGATGCAGAGGTGATCTCGGTCTCTAGTAGCAATGGACGTCACACTAACATTTCTTCCTCGATAACGAGTCATCAATGCTTATGCTTATGCTTATGCTTATACTTTAAACATTCAGAAAATAAAATACAGTATATAGAGACGAGAAATGGTTGTCAGTAGTTGTTTTATAAATATAAAACATGCAACATATGCATTTTAAAATGAAATTTTTAAGAAAAATCCAAAAAACTGATCAATGCTACCCCGGATTACGGTACCCAAAATAGCTAAAATTGACTTTTGATTACATGAAAAATTATAGCTGCATTTTTAATGAATCGTCATGAAATATTTCAAATCAAATCAATAACTAAGACAGCAGTACTTCTTTTAAAAATATTGATTAAAATGATTGAAACAAAAAGCAGAAACAATCAGTTTTTTCCACGAATAAAACTATCAAAGCTACTTCGTTTTACGATACCTAGTATATATTAGAATAGATCCTTTGAAGGAACTAAGCTAAAAATATATCCACATACTTATATTCTAAATTATGTTTATAGACTGAAATGTTGAAATCACATATATCATGATGTTATCAGCATATTATGAGTGTTTTTCCTAAGTAGTCCACTATTATTACAGTGCAGAAAAAATGAGTGGGATGTTGAACCTAATAACACAGACAATCTGTGCTAATACGTTCATACCAGTGATTCCCAACTGTTTTGAACCCTTACCAGACACTAATAATATCGAAAGAAGACCATACCTTGCATCTTTCTCGAAGCCACTAAGCAATTTTCAAAAACAATCCTTCAAAACTCCAATCAAGTTTTATAGGTTATGTTCATAGGAAGATTCCAACACATTCAACAGACTTTTCCAGGATTCGTTGAAAGTTTGCTCGGAAATGCCTCTACAGATTTGAAATACTTTTTTCCAGAATTTCTTACAAACATATTATGAGTTCTGTTTGATCTTTCGACCTTGACGCTTGCTCCTACGGGGGCGAGTGACGAGGGCAGGATCAAACATGTCGAGCGTTGGTCGAGTAGTGAAATGAAAAAGCACCGTGGATCGTAAGTACCTAGTGCTTGCTCTTGTGCGGGCGAGTGATGAACACTTGTTCGGGGTACAATGCGTTTATCTATATCGCGAATCCGATTAGGCGTGATTATATCATGGATCGCATCACCAACCATTGGTGACTCCCAGATCTTTACCTTATCCCACTAACCAAATATCCTTTCCATGACAACTATGGAGATTCAGAGGCAGAGCCGTAGCGTGGTCCCACGGCGCCCTTGGCTAACTTTCCTTTGGGCGCCCCTAAGTCAATTTTGTTTTCATAATGCGAGTTTGTATGCGATTAAAGCTTTCGTCAAATATCCCAAAAAAACAATACTGTTCAAGATGTTATTTTTGCAAATAAACGGTGTACTAGCCTTATGTACATTACTGAATAACTATAGTTAAAGTGGATTTACAATGGGAAAAGGCCCCACAAATGTCGAGTTAATGTTATGAATTATAACATCAATATGGCGCTGATAGACCCCTGTCCAACTTTAAATCAACTTTGATTGTACACAGTTCAAAAACGTTACATCGAGTTGCATGTAACAAACAATTCGCATTTACCAAAATTTTTCATCTGGTTTTAAAATTACAGGTTAACTTCAGTATGGACTTTGCGTAAAATATTTCATCGTTTGCGTAATTTTAAATGAAATGTGATATAAATTGACACATCTAATGCTAGTCAATTGTAATTGAAGATTTTTTTTAAATACAAAGACGGCTACTGTATGAAATTATTATCGAAATCAACAAAAAATATCATGTTGTGACTTAAGTATTCACTAATTAAGAGTACATTACTATATTGGGTATATATTAGTAGAAAGTGTACAAGATAGTTCTTCTTGAGAAGTAATGAAGATTATCTAAAAGATGTTTTGAAGAAATGCATAAGAAAATTATGATAGCAACTCTTAAAAGTCTTTATAATCCTCATCGAGTTCATTTGAATTTTTTAGTAATTTCTTCTCAAAAAACCTCAAATTGAACACCACATATGATTTTAATAGTCTTTAAAACTATGTCAAATTTTAACGGCTATTAAAAATACAAGGAAGATCACTTAGGGCCGATTTATTCGCCTTTGCTTAAGCCGTAAACCACGTTTACCCATATGATTGTACTATACTTAAGGCGGCCATAGATCGCTTTTGAGAGGCCTAGACGCTTATTAGAAATTTAGCAAGTAAATTTTGAAATTGATCAATTGGGATCATCCAAACCATCAAATAACACTACGGAATACATTTTTGTCGCAAGCACCAAAATACCGCTATTCATTTTATTTTAGGTTTGCTGAATCCATGGCCGTTCTCAGAAAAATCATAGCACGTCTAGTTTTTCAAACATTCGCTGTTGAAGATGCAGAATTTGATTATTTTGGCCAATTTTCATACAAGTTTGCCAGCTTGTATGGCAATTTATTTACTTAATTTGGCACAGAAATCTATTTTCATGTGTTAAACAACGCTTATCTACAAATTTTACAATATATTAGATGCTTAAAGGTTATATTTTGATGGTTTAGAAAAGTATTGTATTTTCCCATATAAGAGAAACGAAGATGTATGTATGAAGACCGTATACATGTTGAAAAAATCGATTTATTTAAAATTAAAGCGTGCCATTCAAACCATATTACATCTTAAATGAAAGTTGAAGTCCTATTCTGCATGCATGATGGATAAGATCACTTAGAAAATTGGTTATTCATACTTATAATTCCATGTAAACATAAGTTAAACCAGTGTTTTTCACAACTTTGGCGACCCGTAACTAAAAGCTGTGACGTGCTGGAAAATGTTTGAGAACGGCATAAGATTCAGCCACACCAAATCTACTAGAGACACATAATATGATCCGTGAGACACGCATAAATGTCATGTTTGTTACACTGCGTAATCTTTGAAAGCGATTCAAGAATTGTTAAAATTTTCCATTGTTATGATAAAGACTTAGGAAGCGCCCTTATTTAATAAATCTCTTCCAAAATTTATCAAATGCGTGATGTATTTTGGCGCCCCCAAAAGCTGGCGTCCTTGGCGGGTGCCAACCTGGCCAACCGCATGCTACGGCACTGTTCAGAGGTATACTCTCTATAAATAAAATAATATATGTATATAATAAAATGTATATAAAAGGTCTCTAGTAACAACGGTTGTCTAACTAACATTCCTTCTTTTCCCCGATGACCGTAAGGACGTGGCCGGCGCCGTTATTGACTTTTAAAATTTGTGCTCTCGATTTGTGCACATTGAAGAATGGTAAGCTAACCCCAAGCCCCATTCATAAATTCCCTGTGCAACTTCGATTGTTCTGGTCAATCAATTTCCTCAGAATCCTCGTCAGTCATTTTCTAAAGATGTTTCCTGAAATATTTTAGGTTTTTCCTCTGAAATGGATGGATGTTCTGGACATTTTGATAAAATTATCAAGAAGATTGGAATGGAAACGGGAAAAACAAGTACAAAAATTGAATTGGAAATTTTCGTGTACCTTGTCGCCTAGAATAGGCTCCTAGAATTTATGATAAAATCTTGTTTTATTGAAAAATACGATAGAACGCGTTCTTGAATTGCATTTTAGCAACTTTTTTTTGCTCAAATAACGGTTATACCGTTTTGATTCATATTACGGACAGCTTCAAATTCCGGACACTCTACTTTGTATGGGAAACATTTCACGCGAAATGTTTCAATTTTTGCTGTTCATAAGTTCTCAATTTCAAGGCTCGTTTAAGTAAACTTTTTCCATAAATATCTTTGAAAATTTATAATGCCCAACTACCTTAGATGTCTCTTTGGTGGTTTAACGATTTCGATTGATGATTTGACTGTTCCATTAATGATTATCATGAGCTGTCCGGAATTCGATTCAAAGTGTCCGGAATATGAGGCAAAAGTGAGGAAGCGTCCGGAATAAGAATCATGAAAAAGCCACACATTTTGATTTATTTAAAATTATTGAAGTTGCGGAAGAGTATTCTTCACCCACCGTTCGAAAGTAAAGGGCTTCCGACGCTCGATAGCGCTAAGGAATCATACAGAATGATTTATTTTGTATGCTCTATGCTGGGTTATATTTCCCTGAGTCCTTAAGTGTCCGTAATATGAATCAAAACGGTATCATATTGAAATTATATTTTCAAAAATGGATCCAAATAGGATTTTTTTTACTTTTGTTCATGTTTGACGTTCACTTGATCTCGATTGAATTTGATTTCCAGTCGACCAGTAATTTAACATTGGCCAGTTATTGACACGCCAGTTATTGACATAATAATTCAGTTCCCATGATAGATTCTACCAACATTTCTTTTAGAAATAACTCCCAAATTTCTGCAGGCATCCTTAAAATAGTTTTTCGAGGTATTCCTCTAAGAAAACTTCTTCCAGTAGATTCCTGTAGAGATTTTCTCAGGAGTTGGTTTCAGCTTTAACTCCGGTTTACACATTTCATCAAAAGTATAATTTTTAAAACTCAAGGCATAAGTTCATGAATTTTAAACATTTAACATTTGTTGCGAAGATTGTTTCGTAAACTACTCCAAAAAGTTCTCAAGTATTTTTTCTTGTATTCTTCCTTTTCCTGGATTCCTGAAATTTTCATGACGATTGTTTTTCCTAACAATTAAATCATGGTTGCATCAAACCATCATTGCAATGATACATGCAATTTCTCATTATTTTTCTTGAATTACATTCAGAATTCCTCTAAGGATTGTTTCAGGAACACTATCAATGTGTATTGTTTATTGCAGAAATCAATTCAGAACTATTTCAATAATTTATTTTATATTTCATCTATTTTCGTTTCTTTGGATGTTTCTGGGGCTCTGCCATACAAGTTCTATGTAGAATCCTATGCATTAATCCTTGAATGCCATGCAATTCAAGAATTTCTTCAAAAGTTCTTCCAGAGATATCTTTGAGAAAAATTTTTAAATTTACTTTAACTTTTTTTTTTCAAAAATTCGTTTTGGCATACCTTAGAGTATTCTTGTTAAATTAACACCAACAGCTACTCCAAAAATCAAGAATTACTCTTAGATCACCAACATTCCTACACAGGTTAATGGAAGAGCTTCTCTGCGGGTTTTTCTTAAACAATAAATTTCTCAGGAGCTCTTTTTAGTATTCTTCTGAGCATAATTCTAGATTCATCCAGAATTTGATCCACAGATTTTTACATTATTTTTCCAATAATTCCTGAAACCCTATCCAAGAGTTTCTTCAAGAATTTATTCTATTTGTAGATTCTTCCAGGAAGTCGTCCAAAAATTTATCAAGATTTTTTTCTAAGAACATCCCAAGCAAACCCGTAGGAAGCATTGGATGAAGCTTGAAAAAAGCTCTACACTGTTTCCTAAGGTGCCTTTCGAAGAAAAAAAAAATTGAAATTTTGGGAACAATACTTCAAGGGAAGCATCAAGAATCAGGAATGAAAAAATCCATTAAAGATGTCTCACATTAATTTTGTTTTGATATCCGGCGAAAATCCAAATATAGCACCTTTTATCAGGTTGAATTCTTATAACTCTTAGAAATTTACAAATAGTGGTTACTTCTACATGAATTTTTGAATACGGTTTTTGAAATTTCAAACTGTAAAATTTTCCACGATACGCATCCGCCTTGAAAAAAGAGAAATCGATGTATTTTTTCTGGAATTCCAAAGATAAATTATTGAAGGTATCTTGAGAAAAATTCTTTCGTAGAGTTTTCATAGAAATTCTTGGATGAAACCAAAGATAAAATTTTGAAGAAACTTTGAGAGGCAGGAAAATATCTGAGGGTGCGTGACTAAGGACTCCATGGAAAATTTCGAGCTACTCGCAGGAGCTGGGATAAATTATTGAAATGGTAATTGAAGAACTATTTGAAGTATCGAAAGAAAAAAGTATAATTGAAAATAAAGAGGAATCCCAGAATGAATTCCTGGCACATATGTTTTTATCCCTAATCGGATACTTTGACGAATTCCTCTAATATTTATTGAAACAAAATTCATTTCAAGTAACTAACAGATGCTTGGCAATAGCGTTTGAGTTTCATAACACATTTCTTGCAAGATTTATTGCAATCTGTCAATACATTTATCGAATGTTTTTTATTAAGATCTTTAACAGAAATTTAATTTCTAGTTGGACCATGAATTATTGAATAATGTGACCAAGACGCTGAAAGAGATGAATGCTGAAGACACTATTTTAAAAATTCGTTTTTTTCGCCAGGGGAGGGCCGCGGACCACCTGTTAGGAAACCCTGATCTAGGTCCTTGAACTGCCCAGAGCGGTGGATCTAGTCAAAGGGACTACTTCACCATTATTATGTAAATATAATGTGATAACGACATATAACTGTATAAGCCATGTGTCAAATAATTCGTTAACATAGTTTTATTACAATATATCTGATCAGAACAAATTCTAACATATTACATTTGATCATTATCTGCATTCTCACATGGCCCACAGTCACAGGTGCTGGAGAAGGTCAAATCGGACCGCATTGCTTCCACCAAACCGGACGAGGATCGTCGCCGGCGAACGATCATCGTTGAGAAGAAGAACGGTTCCTACGGGTTTACGCTGCAGAGCTACGGAATCCACTACAAGAAGGAGCAGGAGGTTGAAATGATCACCTACGTGGACTACGTCGAGTACGACGGGCCGGCCTATCGAGCGGGCATGCGGGAAGGAGATGTGATCCTGTCGATCAATGGGTACGACATGGAGAAGGCCGAACACAAAACGTTGGTCAATTTCATCAAAAACTGTGATAACCGAATGAGAATGGTGGTGCTGTTTGAAGACTGCTGTCGAAAGGTAAAGGGTTTCTCAAACTATTTAGATTTTACGAATTTCAAAGCAGATGTTTGTTACAGGTAGAGCTACATCTGAAGTACATCCACCTCCAGGAGCTGCTGAAAAGCAAAATGAACGACCTGGAGCGGATATGTCTGAAGGAGCGGGAGCTACTGGAAGGAAAGTGGAAAACTCACAGCTTACCGGCGCGGAAGAAGGCCACCCCTTCCACCGATGACATCGATCCCGGTTCTACGACTGACGTCGAATCAGCGTCCGGTCCCTCGTTTTGCCGTCCAGCTTCATCGACGGAGGACGTCAAGAAGCTGCTACGGCAGAAGACGTACATTGTACCACCGCCCGCCCAGTTCATGCTAGCGTACCATGTGAGTATTATGAATTTCATATAGATTTGCTGAATTTGTTGTATACAACACACATTAAAACAACAAAGAAATTTTACTTACTGTAAAGTGCTGCATCGCCTTTCTTGTAGATTGGGCGTGTTCTGGTACCCAGATTGTGCCTATGAGCCGGAGTAAATAAATAGCTAGCTTCTCAAGTCCCATCTTTATGAGTTCAACTCAGATATCATCCTTGCTGGCAGATTCATTGTTCTTAATCTGATGAATAACATCCTTCAGTTCCCTCTAAGTGCCCCTTGTTGCTGGTTGGTTTCCTTCGTTCACAGTACTGTCGTAGACATTTCCTCCGTTGCCTTAACCCTCATTGCCTGAGCTCTCAGCACCATTCAAGTGTTCATCGAAGTGCTGCTTTCACCTTTTGATCACCTCATTTTCGTCTGTGCCATTGCGAGTTGAATGTTTGGTAGAGCTCTCAGCTTCTTGAGACTAGCACAGATGTTTCATGTCCTTGTACTCTGCTTCATCCAGGTGGCGTTTTTCGCACGTTTTCTGCATACATTCCTCATCGAACCCATCGTTCCGTAGACTCCGTCTCACGTACCCGACATTGTTGATGCCTGTTCTCATTGAACTCTACCATTATTCAAAAAAGGCTTCATCAAGTTTACTCTTTTCCATAGCATGGCAAAATTTAAGTGGTACGTCGAAAGCTTATTTCAAAAACGTAGAGGAGATAGTTCCAATGTTATTTTTCAAACGCATTAACACAGAAAGGGTTTAAATGTATAACGGGTTTTAAGTACGCAATATAAGAAAACCATTAAACTATACCTAGGCTGTTAACATGGAGCTCATTCTTACGTCTGTTTGATTATTCTGTACTCAACAGTGCTTGGACAGCAACTACCGCTACGTGATACACCCATCGACCTCGACTGGTGCTACCGGTAATACCGAGTACTCCTCGGGAGCCGCATCATTCAACCCTAGCTGTGCTCAATCAACGGCCAAATTGTGTAAAGATCATCAGCATGTAATCCGTGGTTCTTCCCTTGACAATAGCAACGTGGGCAGCGGTCAGCAACCGAAGTCGACATCGCCAACGAAGAGTCTTCACAACTATGACACCAAATCAACGAAATCCTCCTCACGGCGACATCTGCACGGGCACTCCTGTAATCCGTGCATGGGTCACTTCCTGCGCGGCGGCGGTGACAAAGGCAATAAGGCCGACAAAGACAACACCAGTCTCGATGCGTACGACCTCGCCAGCCCTTGCTGTGATCCACAATGTGTTCCTTCGCGGCGCAAGTCCAAACACCACAAAGACCATCATCACAAGCACAAACATCGGGACAAGGAAGCGAAAGAGAGCGCCAAAGAGCGCATTCCTCGTCCCAAGTCACAGCCACACATTTCACCACAGTCACAGGCTAACTATCTGTATCGCCATAGTAAAGATAAGCACGTAAGTTTCGATTCGTAGTTATAGAACCGTACCCTAAATCGCTAGATGACCTTATGAAACACAACCCTTGAACCTATATTTTGAATTTTGAGCTAGTTCCTCTCAATCCTTATCGCCATATTTTTGCATCTTTCCCATTTGCATCCCTTTTTCTCCAGGAACATCACCATGCCAAAGTTTACGACCTAAACGCTAGCTTAACTAGTCATTGTAGTCTTCATTCATGCACATCCAGCGAGTTCAATCCGGCTGCGGAAAATTCGCCAGCATCCTATAGCACATCCATCAGCACCGATACGCTGTATTGGGAACCGCACAGCGAATCAACGTCCGCTTCGGCAGGTTCGGCCCACAAGAAGCCCCCGGCCACAAGTTCTGCGGGTCCAAGCCGTCCGCATACTCATCAACACCACTACTACGTTCAGAAATACATCAATCCTCATACCGGCCAAATACAGCCCATTGCTATGTACGCTGGGCCTCCGGTTCACAAGCCCAAATCTTGGGACAACCTCGCAATGAAAGGATACGGAGGCTATGGATATGGCTACGGTTATCTAGAGATGAATAAGGCGAACATTCCAGCGGCCCAGACCAGGACGCAAACGACCATCACCATCCAGCACAGGAACTCCATTCCGAGAAAGAACGGCTACGAACGGTACTCAGCTTTCGTCGATGTAGAAAACTATGCACCTCCACCGACGCAGTTCCTACAGGAAACGACAACTACGACGACTACCATAACAACCAAGTCGACGGAAAATATCCTCGCACCGTACAACATTTCGGATCAAAGTTTGTCCTGCGAGTGCATCGAGGGTCCGTCGAGTTCAGGTGGAACCGGTGGCGGCGGAAAAGCAACCAGTACCATGGAAATACTACACGATAAGACCGGATATTACTCCAGTTTGGGGGGAGGATCAAGTGCAGGCACTGGAAACAAGAAGCAAATAGCCAACCTAACTGAGATTGCTCGACTCTAGACTAGCTTTTTGTACTCTACGACGTTTCTAGAAGTTAATTTGTTTAATTCGGTTCGATTCAATGCAATTCAATTCCTCATTTTGCTTCTACATTCCCTGTATGAAGTCTCATACGAAATTTGTTCATTGTAGACCTCCATCGCCTAGCGGTGGTACAGTTCAGAACTTTTGCTGGCATGAGCGCAAAATATAAGCGTTGACGTGTATGACAAGCTTGAAAAAGAAACAACGAAATTAATGATATTGAAGTTTTTTGAGTATACTCGAAAATGATAATTAACCTTCATGTAGGCAACAATCAAAGGCGAAATAGAGACGACGTAATCTGTATACACTTAAATTATTTTACGGATTCCTGTAAAATCTCAACAGCTGAACAATTCGGTGAAATAAATTAACGGAGTACGGTAAATTTTTACAGTATTCGGTGGAAAATCACCGCAATCCGTAAAATTTCGACGGAATTACGGTGTTTTATTTCACCGAACTGTTCAGCTGTTGAGATTACGGTGAAATTCACCGTAAGAGCTTAGTGTGATAGTAAATCTGAGTCATTGTACAAGATATTCTTCTAACAATTAAACTCTCCTGACGAAATACCTTAATACATTTCTCCAAAAATTTCACAGAAAATTTTCAGGAAGAAAATGAAAGAACAGCTGGAAGTATTCCTCAAGTAATTCATTAGGATATTTTTTACCACTAGGAGCCCCGGGATCATAAAAGTTAAGCGGAGACCCATGATCAAAAACATTTAAACGGAGTATCAACTATATCCTTGACAGTGATGACTCATTCAATTTTCGAAATTTTTTCACTTATCTCATGTGCGGTTTGAAAAAAACTGCAGTGATGTCCAAATTTCCCATAGAGCAATTAAACCAATGCACTGAAACTGCATGAATCGTGTCAAATCTGTAACAAATGGGCGATCCCTGCCCAGCACAGATGAGACTTACCTCTCTTCAACTACCTCAGGATCAGCGACTATCGCGACCAAGAATACACTAACTACTTTTACTGAACACAAACCCACTTTATTCCGATCTTGTACCGATAGAACTTTATTCTGCTCCACTTTCTTAAGTCTAGCTTCTATTTCACTCGCTCTCTAATCCAACGGCGCTCTCTACTCCTCCACCTTCCTCTTCTCGACCTTGTCAGGCACTTCGCTGGCTGGTACTTCTCTTTACACTGCCTTTCGCCTCCTTATCGTCAGGCCGTTCCCAAAATAGCTGCCTTTGTTCACTAACTAGGTGACGCCTATTGTCTCGCTGTAGCAGTCTACGGAGTCTACACTTATCGACTCTAGGCCAACAACGAGGTATGCCGAGGCCACGACTCACGTCCAGCGATACTTCGGACGGATCCAAATTTTGGTTCGGGGCCAAACCCAGGGTCGAGGTCCTGGATATAATTCCTCGCTTCTTCCACTCTCTTCTATATTTGCTTCCTTATTAGTAGGATCCTAAAGTCCTGTCTCAATTTTAGTGTCAAACGCTTAAGGCTTAAGTTTGGGCCAGAAATACATGTTTACAAAATTTTTAAATGATTTCCGTTGGTTTAAGTCCAAAAAACATTTTTCCTTAGTGTTGGGGCTTTAGTTAAACCTTTTGGTTTCAACTAAATTGTTGGGTATATTTCGTTTCCCGTGTCTATTCCGAAATGTCAGAGAGGAACAGCCCCAGTGTTAAAACTAAAAACCCTGTGGCATTTTTGTTGACAAAGTGAACGTCAAACATGATCAAAAGTGTCATATTTGGAACCGTTTTTAAAATTAAAGTTTAAACATGTTATAGTCGTTATTTGAATTTTAGGACGCAATTTATGAGCTTTCACTTTTGTCGTCATTCTTGCTTGAAAGCTGCAGACTTAATGATCTTTGCGATGGCGGTTAATTATCGACGATTGCAGCCCTTGAAATATTTTTCCTTCTGCGGTGTCTGGTGGTGAGTGCCGGAACCTGATGTGATACGGCTGCGTTCTTCAAAGTGGATGTTAATAGTGTTCAGTTTGAAGTACTCTAATCTGAATTTCTTGATATAATTTATTTTTAACTAGTGGTCCCGGCAAACTTTGTCTTGCCGTTAAGCAGGCTGATGAAAAACACCATAAAACACACAGTTTGAACGAAACGTGTAAATTTCTGAGATATATAATGCACAAAATTATAGCGTGGAATATCATGGATATTTACATGATATGTCATGTAAACTTCAATTATATGTCATGTAATCAAGCAGGATCCAGAGTGATTACATGACATATAACACATTTTTACATGATTTTGAACTGAAATTTACATGACGTCATGTTTACATCGCATAAATGAAGTTAACATGACGTGTAATCTTCATTATTTTTAACTGTGCATTCTGTACAAAATGTGCATTCTGTACAAACGTTCACTCCCATTTTCCGTCTTTCCCGTTCAATATCCTGTGCTTTTTAAATACACAAACACATCGGTATACTTTAAGAACATAACTATGGAAGAATTCTCAAAATCTGATAGCCCGTTCTCAAGCCATTTCGTGACATACAAACACCATTTGATCTAGATCAGTTTTAACTTTTCATATGAATGTTCTAGTTAAAATCTTTCTTCTGCAATGTTGTTCAATGAGAATTTTTTATATGTATTTTCTTGTAAAAGAATCAACGCACACTTAAAAGTTTTCCAAATATGCAGTCTACCTGTACTGCAGGAACTTCCTAGTTTCATCTGGTTCACTTTTTGACACCAATTCAACAAGCACAAATTTCAAGCGATGTAATATGAGATTTTTCAAAAGCTAAAACATATAAAGCTCCAATGAACATTTTTGGAAGAAGAAAAAGAAATTTTTGATTAAATTCAAAGTGTACTTAAAAAACATTTTTTCAAGCCTGTTTGCCTATGAATCAAACTTTAGCCCGATAACATGTTTAGGCAAACATAGAAATGTTTGATTAAAATTTATGTTAAAATTACTGCGCTTCAAATTTGGATTTACAGGCAATTAGTTATAGAAAATAATGTTTTGTCTAGTTTTTTTTTTTTTTTGTAAAATAAATTTTGATTGTAATCAATTTGTATGTATTGTTATGTTAAAGAAGTTTTAAGTGTAATCCTAAATTTATCTCTCTGCTCAAACTAAGGCTCAAATATATGCACTGTTTCTGTACAATCAAAGCAGAAACTACATAATCGCTTTGAAACTTGATTTATGGGCAAATAGTTATAATAAAATAAGTATTACCACCTTTATTTTTGGTACAAAACATATTTCAGTATAAAAACTACAAATTGAACTTTAACACTTCACTTTTACAAAAAAAAAATAAAATACTAAAATCACTAGTAAGGCGAGCAAATACCTTTAAACTCTAATAATGTGTTGCTTATCTTGACAGATAGGCCTATTTCGTCTGCGACTTACAGACTTCTTCAGTGCCGAGAGCTGGTTTTATTTTAAAAAAAATCAACGTAGGTAATCCAAAATTTCTATATCTTTTCAAATATGTTCACTGGACACGTATCTACCCACAGTCCAGTTTATGTCGAAAAAAATATATTTCAAGTCGAACACTCGATACTGAAGAAGTCTGTAAGTCAGAGACGAAACAGGCTTATCTGTCAAGTCTGAATAGGGTCCTAAAGCCCTGTCCCAATTTTAGTGCCAAACGCTTAAGTTTAGGCCAAAAACACATGTTTACTCAATTTTCTAATGTTTTCCGTTGGTTCAAGCCCAAAAAACATTTTATTAGATTTTGTCACATCCTTTGGCTTAAACTCAAATTTTGGGTGTATTTTGTTTTCCGTGTCCCTTACGAAATGTCAGATAGGAACAACCCCAGTGGTCGAACTAAAACCCCTGTGGTGTTTTTGTCGACTAAGCGAACGTCAAACATGATCAAAAGTGTCAAGGTTCATTTATGGACCAAATTTTTAAATTAAAGTTTAAACATGATATAGCCATTATTTGAGCGGGAGAAATTGCTAAAGTAGTTACAGTAACATGTTTTTTTGTGTTATTAAATAAAAACAAGATTTCATTTGAAAATTTTAGGACCCAATTTAAAGGTATTTGCTCTCGCCTTACTAGTGATTTTAGTATTTTTTTTTTTTTTGCGAAAGTGAAGTGTTAAAGCTCAATTAGTAGTTTTTTTTTCTCTTAAACACACTCTAATAATCCCTTCCATAAATTTAATAAAAAAGTGTATATTTCATCGCTTTGAAATTTGATTTATAGGCAAACACGTTGCAAAACATAGATTTTTTAAAGTTTTTAATCAAAATAAGTTTTGAGTGTAATTTGAGTCTATTCTCAAAAACGTTCTCCGAATTACTGCGTTCAAATTAATGTAGAAAAAACCACACGTCATTGCTTTAAGTTTTGGTTCATACGCAAACAGTTTAGAAAAAACGGTATTTCTTATTTCTTCACAGTAACACAAAGTTTGAGTGTAATCAAAAATTTATACTTCTGCTCAAACATGTTCTTAGCAATACTACAAAAAATTCTTATTGAACAGCCTGGCAGAAAGCAGTTTTTTACTAGGGATTTCCTATTTATCAATTAATATTGTATACAATATTATACAAATTGAATGGTGTTTGTATGTCACGAGTTGGCTTGAGAACGAATGAATAGATTTACCTTATTCTTTCACTGTTTCATTGTTCAAGGGCTGCAACGTGTTCATGAGTAGAAAATGTTTAGATAAGTCTCCGTAATAATTGAAAAAAAAACTGTCATTTTGTATGGGAGATTTCATACCGTTTTTCAACAGCCTACTTGATGGCAAGACAAAGTTTTCCGGGACCACAAGTCAAGAGATAAAACTGATGTAGATCAGATATAACCTGTCTACATCAAATCCAAACGGATCAATATGTAGTGCAACTTTATCTAAAATACTTTTTCGGAGATTCCAAACCTCTAGCACCAGAGGTTTTGGCATGTAAAATCCGCGATCTTCACAAATCTGCCTCGTTAGGGATACTAGAAATATATATATATATATATATATATATATATATATATATATATATATATATATTTTTTTTTTTTTTTTGCATTACATGTATTATTTATCAAGTTTTCTAGGGCCAAGTTATCTATGGTTTGAAAAAACTTAAATAATAACATTCGCGGTAAAATTTGACACGACCGATTCGGTGTGCGAAAAAAATATTTTGGTTTAATTGCTCTAGGGGAAATTTGAACACCCCTAGGAACAATTTTTTCATACCGTACTAAACTATGGAACATGGACATGAGATACGTCTCAAAGAGCTTCAAATTTCGGATGAACCGTTGCTTGAACTGATTAAAATTCAAGGTACACCTGATTTTGGTCCCGGAGCTCCTAGTGTTGATATTACCGAAGAAACCAATGGAGAATTATCTTAATGAATTTATAGATCAATCTTTCGAGACATTTTGGAGGAGCTTAATTTCAAAAAATATTTCACTATCCTTCCAATTTTTTTTTTATTTTATTCCAAAAGGAATGATTCAAGTGATTTACTCAGGAATTTTCTGAGAATTCTCTAGGCAATCACTTAGTAACATCTAATGAACTTATAAAGAAGAGAACCTGTGTAAGGATCTCTGTTGGAACTTCTGGATCCTTGGAAAAGTCTTGAAAGAATTTCCAGATAAATTGGTGGAATAATTATTGGAATGATTATCATAACAAACTCGGGATAATATCATGTCGGATTTCCTAAAAACCCTCGGGCGATATCTCTGAGGGTGTTTGTATAGAGAAATTACTGATAATAGTGATTATATCACTGCAAGATTTCTTGGTAGATTGGGAGATCCCAGGGATTTGCGCCGGAGATTTCTGGAATAATTTATTGAGAAACGTTTGATTATATTTTACCTAGAAGAAATCCTACAGGAATAACCGGAATAATATCTCGAGCATTCCTGGGATAATTCGTGAGCAAGTATTTGTTATAATTCCTATGAAAATTATTTAGTACTGCCAAGGGTATTAAGCACTTTAAACTTTTTTTTTGTTAAAATTTTCTATCTGATTTTGTGAGTTTTCTTGGAGAAATTGTTGTAGGAATTCTGGAAATGTGTAAGAGCATCAACTGACGAAATAATTGGAAGAATTTTTGGAATAATTTCTGAAGGAAGCATTGAGGAGATTTTTCGGATCTTTCGCTGACGGAGCTACTAAAATATTCTGCGTGGGATTGCTAAACCAAATTTTGAAAGAACTCCTCTAAGGAAGACTCGGGGAAATCCGTAAATGTATTCACAAAGAAATATCTGAAAGAATTCCCGAAGCTCGTAATCAAGGAATCTATGAAGAATTTTCCTAAGAACATGGGAAGCGTTGGAATCTCTGGTGGGTCTATGATTTACACCAACAGTAATCCCTGAAAATTCCAAACGCTTTGAATATATTTTAAGATTTTGGAAGAATATCTAGAGAAGTTTGCAGCTTAATTCTTGAATAAAAAAAATCTTCGTTGGAATATATTCGAGATTCCAGGGAAGTTCTTTGGTGAGATCGTTATCATCAGAATGCTAGAAGAAATTCCATGCAAAATATATAGAACAATCACCATGAATCACTCGCATAACTTGCTGTAGAAATTGCAACAAGCTAAACGTATTAGGAAATGTGTTATAATTTCAATTTCGGCAATAAGGGGTGCATTAGTAAACGAATTATTTCAATTGTGACTTGAAGGTTCCCAAATAAAATGGCAAAAACTGCAATAAACTGAAATTTCGAAAAAAAAAATGCCTAACGTAAATAAAATTACAATCAGGCAATTAGCATTTCAGTTTGATGTAATGGATTTTACTCTAGCATAGCAGTAACGTCTGGGTATTCTAATGAACACATTTGGAGGGAGCAAGTTTGATATTCAAATATCAAAATGGGATTCCTTAAAACGATTTAAGGTAAAACGATAGACTCACGGAAATCACTACTAATATGAATTTCTCAGCATTCTAAATTGTGCTCTATTACTTCATAAGTCACAAATGTTAAAAAAAAACTACATTACACATTAACGTCCTTATTTTGCTTTTGATATAATTCTATTTGTAGAAAAAAAATAAGGAAAGGCATTTATTCCAAAAAGTAAATTTATTCCAAAAAATTGTCAAACTTCATGAGAAAATCAGTAGATTGCAAGAGGTATGAAAAACAGCCGCGTTTGTGCTTCTTTAAAGAATAGGTTTATGCGCTCGACAGTTGTTCAGTTTTACCAAACATATGTTCTTATTTTCGTGAGTTGTGTTGTATTATCTTTGAGACTTGTTCTGTTATAAATTGGCTATCGAAACTTCGTAGCGTGAAACGTTATTACTACATGTTAGTCACAAGAAAGACGATTCCTTTTCCTGATTAATAATCCGTCTGCTAGACATAAGGTGAAGATATGTCGGAGTCATGTCTCATATTTTCAAGAGCACCAACCTTGAAAACTAAACATGTCTTAAAACAAAAAATGTGATCGATTGGTAACCACAATCATCCCTAGCGACTAATCAATCGAATCAATTTTCAACGTAAACAGCTATTTGTTTTTCAGCTTTGTGCTCTTGAAAATTTGACTTACCATCGATATAATATTCACCGTAAAGGGCCGCCATATAGGATATCTAGTTTACTAATTATAGTGTCGCAATAACAATAAATAAAAGGTATTCAAAGTTTCCAAATTGCAATCATGCAAAGCCAAAAACAAAACCATCAAGTTTTTACCATTTTGGATACAAGTAGGACATTTAATGTAACTAATTTATACGCATAAGTTAGCAATGGTATCGAACCATATTTGTAAAACTAGATCGATGAGCAAAAACAGCAGTTATCAAGTGAAAAACGCCAATGGTCAGGGAAACAAGGAGCAAAACGCTATCCTTGGCATTGATTGTCCTTGATTCAACCAGTTCGATTTTTATGAGGAAAATATCAATAATACGACTCACTATCGCAAAACTCAAACTAATAATAGAACAACCCGAAATATTATTCAAATATGTCAGTAAATATTGTGGAATGGATAATATTTTAGCATTTTGCAGGGGAAGCATCAAAGCTTTGAACAGGAGAGAAACGAGAGAAAAAGACCCCAAATACTTAGATGTAACAGTTGGCTTAATACAATTATTGAAGTAGAAGAGTGAAAGTGACAGTTTATCTCTAGAAAATATATCCGAAATTCTACAATTATCTGGAATTAAACGGTATAGTACTAAATTCGGTTTTCATTTTTTATACGTATTCTATTAAACAGCTCAAAGATTTATTATAAATCGGTATATATTTTTCGCTCCATGAATTCTTCGGTTTACTGGGCATTCAGTACACTGAAACAAGCGTTGCAGTAATGAGAACCATGAACGTGTTTTTAAATTTACTATTCCAACCACGATTGAGCTATCATGAACTCTTTTTATTTGCGTTTTGTTTCCTCTCAATCCAACCGCGTCGATAGCCGAGCGGCTAGCGTTCGCGCTTGGCAATCGCCAGATCCTCGGTTTGATTCTGGTCTGCTGCAAGTTTTTAACCATGATATAGTAATTTTTACTATACAAATGGTGCCATGGTAAAATTGAATGCACAAAATATTCTAAATAAATGCGAATTTAGTCTGCACAAATCAAGTGGCGTTGTGTATTTAATTTAACCCTCTGATATAGTATTTTCAACCGCAACGCTGTTCTCAGTGTGGTAAAATTGAATGCACAAAATATTCTAAATAAATGCGAATTTAGTCTGCACAAATCAAGTGGCGTTGTGTATTTAATTTAACCCTCTGATATAGTATTTTCAACCGCAACGCTGTTCTCAGTGTAACAGAAATAAATGACCAAAAACCTCACAGTCCAAAAACCCTGTAAAATTCTACCGAAGCCCTTAACCTACATTAGGTTAAATCAATCAGAGTGTCTTTCTTTTCCAAAATCAGTAAAGAAAAATGTGATTCTTTCTAATATATTTATTGTTCTGGTAAGTTTTACTTCTAAAACCATCGGTATTCAAGTTGTGATAGAACTGTTTAGTAACGATGGGCCTCTACAGCTATTTTCACTTCATTATGCAGGTGTCTAGATGGAATGGGAAGGGGTGATAAAATGAACACTTTACGGATATAATCTTGTTTCTGACAGAAAAATGATTAATTTGTATACTGCCTATGTTTGCATGGTCGACGTAATCACGTATCATTGCTGGGAAAATGCATTTTTGTATTTCTAGATGCATTCTTGAATTTTTCAACAATTTCGGTCAAATAATCTGTACATTTGCTATGTATGTAAGATTGACATTCAAAAGTTGACTGAGGGAGACTTCTTGATTAATTAGAACAAACGGAACCACTGTGGAGCGTTCAAGAGCAGCAACTCTCACAGACTGCAACAATATCGATATCGGGTGATTTAGGGATGGTACACAAATTATGTCACGCTAAATTTCGACTTTTTCGAGCCACTCCCCCCCCCCCTTTGTCACGTTTTTGTATGAGTCCTTAAAAAAATTTGTAAGGCTTGTCACGCTTGGCTTGACCCCCCCCCCTTGGAGCGTGACGTAATTTGTGCATGACCCCTTATGTTTTGCATAAAATTGGTAATAACTTTCATATTTTCTGATAATGCAGCCTTTAACAACCTAATTATAATCTATTGGATCATTGCAAACATAGCCATTGTCGTGAATTTGGCTTGCTACAAACTCCCGGAATAGCAAATACGCATCTAATTATAACTAGAACTAATAAACACGCACCTACTTATTATTCGAAGCGTCCGTTCTCGCGTAAATCCGTTTCAAAACTGATTTGTTTTTATGTTTTTTGGCGCATTCAAACCCTTTACGGGCCTTGTGCGCATTTTAACCCTTGCTATTACAAAAGCCCTTGCTATTACAAAAACCCTTTTTGGTTACACTTCGGTTAACAAATACTCAGTAGTGTAAATTAGTTACTCTTCATACATTCTGAATAATTTCTCACGAGAATATCTTAGTGTATCTATTCTCTACACATTTGTATATTCTTTCCTCATACAAATTACACAAATTTATTCCCTTCATACACTTTTACATCTATTCCCTACATTCACCTCCTCCTCTACTCTAAACAAAAATGTTAGAAAATACTTTAACATGTATGAGGAAATCATTTCATTTTATATATTCTTACGCACTTAAAAAAAAACGTTCAACAATGTCTTCAAATCATCTCATTTTACATGTTCTATCGCACTACAAATAGCTCACTCTGATTCTAGTCACGCTATTCTGGATTGAGCTTACCAGGCTCGAAGCATCCCATTAGCAGCAAAATCAGAAAATGTTCAACAATGTCTTCAAATCATCTCATTTTACATGTTCTATCGCACTACAAATAGCTCACTCTGATTCTATTCACGCTATTCTGGATTGAGCTTACCAGGCTCGAAGTACTCCATTAGCAGCAAAATCAAAAAATGTTCAACAATGTCTTCAAATCATCTCATTTTACATGTTCTATCGCACTACAAATAGCTCACTCTGATTCTAGTCATGCTATTCTGGATTGAGCTTACCAGGCTCGAAGCATCCCATTAGCAGCAAAATCAGAAAATGTTCAACAATGTCTTCAAATCATCTCATTTTACATGTTCTATCGCACTACAAATAGCTCACTCTGATTCTAATCACGCTATTCTGGATTGAGCTTACCAGGCTCGAAGCATCCCTTTAGCAGCAAAATCAGAAAATGTTCGAAAAGTTCCTCAAATCATTTCTGTTTATATGTTCTATCGCACTACAAATAGCTCACTCTGATTCTATTCACGCTATTCTGGATTGAGCTTACCAGGCTCGAAGCATCCCATTAGCAGCAAAATCAGAAAATGTTCAACAATGTCTTCAAATCATCTCATTTTACATGTTCTATCGCACTACAAATAGCTCACTCTGATTCTAGTCACGCTATTCTGGATTGAGCTTACCAGGCTCGAAGCATCCCATTAGCAGCAAAATCAGAAAATGTTCAACAATGTCTTCAAATCATCTCATTTTACATGTTCTATCGCACTACAAATAGCTCACTCTGATTCTAGTCATGCTATTCTGGATTGAGCTTACCAGGCTCGAAGCATCCCATTAGCAGCAAAATCAGAAAATGTTCAACAATGTCTTCAAATCATCTCATTTTACATGTTCTATCGCACTACAAATAGCTCACTCTGATTCTAATCACGCTATTCTGGATTGAGCTTACCAGGCTCGAAGCATCCCTTTAGCAGCAAAATCAGAAAATGTTCGAAAAGTTCCTCAAATCATTTCTGGTTATATGTTCTATCGCACTACAAATAGCTCACTCTGATTCTATTCACGCTATTCTGGATTGAGCTTACCAGGCTCGAAGCATCCCATTAGCAGCAAAATCAGAAAATGTTCAACAATGTCTTCAAATCATCTCATTTTCTATCGCACTACAAATAGCTCACTCTGATTCTAGTCACGCTATTCTGGATTGAGCTTACCAGGCTCGAAGCATCCCTTTAGCAGCAAAATCAGAAAATGTTCGAAAAGTTCCTCAAATCATTTCTGGTTATATGTTCTATCGCACTACAAATAGCTCACTCTGATTCTATTCACGCTATTCTGGATTGAGCTTACCAGGCTCGAAGCATCCCATTAGCAGCAAAATCAGAAAATGTTCGAAAAGTTCCTCAAATCATTTCTGTTTATATGTTCTATCGCACTACAAATAGCTCACTCTGATTCTATTCACGCTATTCTGGATTGAGCATACCAGGCTCGAAGCATCCCATTAGCAGCAAAATCAGAAAATGTTCAACAATGTCTTCAAATCATCTCATTTTACATGTTCTAACGCACTTCAAATAGCTCACTCTGATTCTAGTCATGCTATTCTGGATTGAGCTTACCCTTAAGCAGCAAAAGCAGAAAATGTTCAACAACATTTTTCGTTGGTAACATTCCTCATATTCTAACACACTTTTATCTTACTTACACTATTCTAGATTGAGCTTGTAATCTAACGCATCTCAACTTAACTAAATCCGATGGCTTCTCCGATCCATCGATCAACTCACTCTAGAGTTGGGTTTCAAATTTCGTTCGACCCAACTGGGTCCGATGGCTTCTCCGACCCATCGACCAACTCACTCCAGAGTTAGATTTCAAATTTCTTTTGACCCAACTAGGTCCGATGGCTTCTCCGACCCATCGACCAACTCACTCCAGAGTTGGATTTCAAATTTCTTTTGACCCAACTGGGTCCGATGGCTTCTTCGACCCATCGACCAACTCACTCCAGAGTTGGGTTTCAAATTTCGTTCGACCCAACTGGGTCCGATGGCTTCTCCGACCCATCGACCAACTCACTCCAGAGTTAGATTTCAAATTTCTTTTGACCCAACTAGGTCCGATGGCTTCTCCGACCCATCGACCAACTCACTCCAGAGTTGGATTTCAAATTTCTTTTGACCCAACTGGGTCCGATGGCTTCTCCGACCCATCGACCAACTCACTCCAGAGTTAGATTTCAAATTTCTTTTGACCCAACTGGGTCCGATGGCTTCTCCGACCCATCGACCAACTCACTTCAGAGTTGGATTTCAAATTTCGTTCGACCCAACTGGGTCCGATGGCCTTCCGACCCATCGACCAACTCACTCCAGAGTTGGATTTCAAATTTCGTTCGACCCAACTAGGTTCGATGGCTTCTCTGCCCATCGACCAACTCACTCCAAAGTTGGATTTCAAATTTCGTTCGACCCAACTAGGTTCGATGGCTTCTCTGCCCATCGACCAACTCACTCCAAAGTTGGATTTCAAATTTCGTTTGACCCAACTAGGTCCGATGGCTTCTCCGACCCATCGACCAACTCACTCCAGAGTTGGATTTCAAATTTCGTTCGACCCAACTAGGTTCGATGGCTTCTCTGCCCATCGACCAACTCACTCCAAAGTTGGATTTCAAATTTCGTTCGACCCAACTAGGTTCGATGGCTTCTCTGCCCATCGACCAACTCACTCCAAAGTTGGATTTCAAATTTCGTTTGACCCAACTAGGTCTGATGGCTTCTCCGACCCATCGACCAACTCACTGTATTAGTCAAATTCTATTAACTAAATGCTATCCACACCCGAGTCTTGTTACACGGTTTTTACAATTTCATTTACGATATTACGAGTAACTCAACATTCATAATTGGTTGAATATACAGGACCTATGTCTGTACAACTGTATCCAATTGCTCAGTCGTTAATGTTCTAGTATTGGGTACACATATGTGTTCTTATTGCTCCCAACCATGCTTTAGAAACACAATGATACATGTATCCAGAGTCATCGTGCAATGTGTAGTTTTTTTATCTAAACCGAACTCTTCAGCAATGATGATTTAGAACATCGTCTATATAAAGGATTTGTCGAAACTATTCGAAATAAGCAACATATCATTGTTAACAATACTCTTGTAGATCGAAAAATTCATTTTTTTTCTGAAATTTGGAAGGTTTTTCAGTCAAACCAAGATTATACAAGATTAGACCTTCATTACCCTAAAAGACTTTGATCCAATTACCGACAGAGTCCAAAAAATGATCGATCTGGAAAACAACTTCATCGCGGAAGTGATTTTAGAACATAAGAGCAAAACAGACCATGTCCCATTTGTGATGTTCTGCTTGAAAGGTTCAATCAGATTCAACTTACACTTGTCAACTATAACTTTAATTAAACGGAGCTACTTCATGAAAATTATTACCGGTAACAATCTCTGAACAAGAAAGAAGTGTAATTGACTAAATGTACCGGTCATTTCGTAAGATAACCCCAATTCGGCTTAACTTTAGACCGAAGTTCATATAAGAAATGAACTATCTTTAATAAAAGTGCGCCGAAGTTTTGGCTGCCAAACTCCTATAAACGCCACTCGGATTATCGATAGTTTTTTATTTGACAACAGCGATAAATTCCAACTCAGTACAAAGTTATTTTTTTACCCAGCGATAGCTTTTGAAATCTCCCTAGTGGGTTAAAACAACTTAAATGTAATAAAACCAATATTTGACTTATTCCACGGAATTGTATCATTGAGTCGACACATTTCTATCTGTTCTTTACATCAATGCTATTGCGAAAGAGGCAAAACAACCCCACCGCGGTTGAAAACTAAGTGCGTCTAAAATGTCCTAATTGTAAAGTTTAAGTTTTTTTTTTTTTAACTATATTTTTGGGTTGTCTGATTTTTCCGTGTGTGATCAGCGAGAGGAAACAAAACAAATTGGGCACCTTACCTTTACTCCAAAATGTGAGAGTATGATATGAACTAATCTACGATGACGTCACGCATGAACACTTCTAATTCACGATTGCGTCACATAACTTTCTTTCACGCAATTATTTCTCATTTTTCCTGTGTTTCTCTTTCTTCGTACCATATGCATAACTTCCACCTTTTAAACACTATTATACAGCACACACACACACACACACACACATAAAGCACCGGAGCCAAACTTCATCCCTGCTTTAGCAGATTGCAGTTAACACAATGTGACATCACATGACCGTGTGCAGGACGATTCGATGTGCACCTGTTTTTTTTTCTTTCCTGTTTACACAATCTCGTGGCCGAGCATATTACGAATATTTTTTTCAATAAACAATCCTACGGGAACGATTCAAGTTCCCTACCAACCACGTCATTGTCGTGAATTTGGCTTGCTACAAACTCCCGGAATAGCAAATACGCATCTAATTATAACTAGAACTAATAAACACGCACCTACTTATTATTCGAAGCGTCCGTTCTCGCGTAAATCCGTTTCAAAACTGATTTGTTTTTATGTTTTTTGGCGCATTCAAACCCTTTACGGGCCTTGTGCGCATTTTAACCCTTGCTATTACAAAAGCCCTTGCTATTACAAAAACCCTTTTTGGTTACACTTCGGTTAACAAATACTCAGTAGTGTAAATTAGTTACTCTTCATACATTCTGAATAATTTCTCACGAGAATATCTTAGTGTATCTATTCTCTACACATTTGTATATTCTTTCCTCATACAAATTACACAAATTTATTCCCTTCATACACTTTTACATCTATTCCCTACAGAAAATATTCGCCTCCTTTTCTTGATCAGAATGAGAGTGCGTCAGCGAATGTTACAAGTGTTGACACACAGTGATCGGCGCCAAACAGTGGGTGGTGTGTGTCTGTCTTGTTTTCGTTTATGGCTCGTTATCTTCCACGAACGATAAATGTCATGCGTGTTGTACACGCAGCGAACTGGACTATCGAATTTCATACATTTTGCCTTATGAAAGGTGGTGTGTGTCTGTCTTGTTTTCGTTTATGGCTCGTTATCTTCCACGAACGATATTGTGCTCTGCAAGATAAATCCACGTAATGCGATTATCTGAAAATGTCGATATACCGTCGCAGTGATAATGAAAATCACCAAAATGTTTCAGATTGGGCAAATTTGAAACATTTGTGTCCTTGAAGGACGAAAAAATCCAAGCCTACTTGAATTTTGACGTTGCGTTTGAATTGCGCGCATATTTTCTGCGCGTTACCGCCGCCGCTGGATGTGGATTTAATATAAGCGCCGCAATAAATGTCATGCGTGTTATACACGCAGCGAACTGGACTATCGAATTTCATACATTTTGCCTTATGAAAGGTGGAACGATTATTGCAATACGAACGCTTTATGTATCGTTTTAGCATCACTCCATCGAGGCGTCGATAGGCGCGTGGTGTACGCTCGGGGCTATCGATCGCAAGGTTCTTGGTTCGATTCCAGGTTGCCGCGAAAACGTTTTTTGTTTGCAAATGCTGGTTTCATATGGCATATTTATGAATTTCAATCCGATTTCTTGGGGCGAATTTTCATAAGGGGTTCCTATGTTTATCGATAGTCCATTTGCCTGAGTGTGTAAATGCAGGCGGATAAATTGGATGAAATTATTTACCGTCGCAGTGATGATGAAAATCACCATATGTTTCAGATTCAGCAAATTAGAAACATTTGTGTCCTTGAATGGCGAAAAAATCCAAGTCTACTTGAATTTTGACGTTGCGTTTGAATTGCGCGCATATCTTCTGCGCGTTACCGCCGCCGCTGGATGTGGATTTAATATAAGCGCCGCAATATGGCTCGTGTGTCAATGATCGTTAAATTTTCCAAAGCCTGATGGACCATCCTAATGTAGAACGAGTGTTGAACAGAGCTAATGTGTTCCTGGTCTCTGAGCTGTCAGTTAAAAATAAAAATCTAGATCAACATTTGTAAATAGTCTATCAACCTTTGTAATCAAAAACTTTGCACTTCGTTTTTTATTCAATTTCAACTTGCTCACGTTAATCTATGCCAAATTAATTATAGTTCATCTATCAGAATTTGTCCGAAAAACATTTGAAACGAAGAGACTTTGTTTAATGAGCGTAATGAAACAAAGCATGTTTGGAAAATGCTCCTGAATATTTTTCAGGAAAGGGAGATTCACTGAGGCTTTTTGTAATGTTGGTCTAGAAACAGCGACATCAGTCAGTCAGTCGCCGCCGTCGCCGCCAATCGTAAACAAAATCGCAATCGGTCAGTGAAAGTTTTTCTTTCGTTTCTCCTAATTTCGTTTCAGTTGGGATTTATGGCGATTTCAATTCGTAAAAAGGTAAAAAGTGTAATGCCAAGTAAGTAATACTTCAGCAATTGTTAAGAACGAGGCTTCAGTCGTATTTCTTTTCAGCTTAACTTTAAATACGCAAAAAAAGCGATGATAGTTCCGACACCGGATTGAGGTTAAACCCCCCCTAAAATGGAGTCGAGTAACGGTAGCGAGAAAGCCGACCTAAACAACTTGGTCAAAAACATCGTCAAAATTTTGCTGTCCACCTCCAAGTATTTCCACTGTCCGTTTTGTGCCGATGAGTATTTGTTCGAGTTCACCCTGAGACATCACCTGCTGAAGAATCATGAAGAGGACCTTTCCAAGATCGTACAATCGCCGGATTCCAGTATTAAGTTCTGTGATAGCAACATTTGTCCATACTGTGGGGCCTTATTCTATTACATTTCGGCGCTACCGAAGCACATCATGAACAGCCACAGCCGGGACTGTCTCATAAAGTGGCAAGCGATTGAGCGGGACAGCAGTCTGCGCAAGAGATTTGCCACCGAGCCGAGTATCCGGTGTGTTCCTTGTTCGCCGGGTTTGAGCGATCTCTTCGAAGAACTGAACACTGATTCCAGCAGAAAGAAACATCGAAGTCACCGCAGGAAGCCTTCCCCTCTGTACAAGTCAGCCCTGAAGAATGCCAACCGAATCTCCGCTTCTAAACGTATTTCCGGCGAATCTTGGGTCAGTTGTGACTTTGAATTCACCTCCGGAGAAGCAGCTCTCAGTGGTTCCGGTTCTGTAGGACGTCGATCCAATAGCGTCCGGAGGGAGCTCCAATTCGATGCGGTCGCATCGGAACCAACGTCCCCACAGGAACCAGAGGGCGTTTGCTCCGTGAAGAAAACGAAACGCGCTCGAAAGCGTTTCAATCTGAAATCACTCAAACCGAGAGTTGGCCTGAGGAAGTACGTGCTGTCAAAGTTCACCAAAAAGTATCGATGCAAAATTGTGACCAGCACACCGAATAATTTCCTGGATGATAGTGACGTCGAACGGAGCGATTCCCGGTTACACAATCAGGAACGCTGGAACAAGTTACATCTTGACTGAGTGGCGGCAGGTGAGTACCTTCCTATTAATCGTTGTTGGCACCCCCAAAGTATGGATATTCTGCAACAGGAATATTCTTCTAATTTTTATGGTATTATCGAATCAAAAGTTATTTAACAGAATCTAAAAGTATTTTGACAGTATGCTTTAACGTATCTCCTTGCCTAATTATTGTAATTCGTGGGCATTATTTGTAACTCGCATTTTTTTGGATGGGAATAATTATACATGCTAAGAATAATATATATGTCGATTTTTAGCTAAGTTAAAATTTGTTTTATTATATATTGTGAAAGCCAACATATACAATATGTACGTAGACAGGGAAATGGGAACACGAGAGGTTTTGTCAGAAATTTGAGACATATTTCATCAGAAATGCGTCAAAATCCGTCGCGAAACTTTCTAGGTTTCTGACCCTGATCTGATTGCAATATATCTTTAAATGTTTGTTTAGATTAATTATAGTAATGTACCTCTATCATCGCTAGTTATGAACAAATTATCTCAAAATGAATCCATCCTAAGTCTTTTTTATTCAGGTTCTCCACGAAATCCTCTAGAGTTTCCTCCAGATGTTTCTTCTAAGACGTTTCCAGGAAATCTAACAGAGAATCTTCATAGGATTATCATGGATTACTTCAAGTGTTCATCCAGAAATTTACGGCCTTCCTTATCCGAGAGTCCGCGGCTACAAAGCAAAGCCATGTTGAAGGTGGCTGGGTTCGATCCCCGGTCGGTCCAGAATCTTTTCGTAATGGAGATTTCCTTGACTTACCTGGGCATAAAGTATCATCGTACCTGCCACACGATATACGAATGCGAATATGTCAACTTTGGCAAAGAAAGCTCTCAGTTAATAACTGTGGAAGTGCTCATAAAAACACTAAGCTGAGAAGCAGGCTCTGTCCCAGTGAGGACGTAATGCCAAAAAGAAGAAGAAGATTCAGAAATGATTTTTCAAGATAGTTCAGCTAGCCCTACAAATATGCAATACTTACAGTATTTTTTTTTGCTCACCTAACCTTTGCGTACATATTGAAAAATCAAGTAACGCTGGTAGATCACCTTTTCGTGGTGCGTTACGGGGTAAGATCTAGCAATTTGAATCCTAGTCCCATCTGGTTTCTCAGGCTAGGGTAATATGTTGTGGTAATTCAAAGTTTCGCGGTACAAAATCCTTTTTAGGCGGCATCCACAAATTACATAACGCTCGAAGGGGAGGGAGGGGGTAGGCTCGAGCGTTACGACTCTTACAAAAATTTGAAAATTTCCATACAAAAAGCGTTACGGAGGGGGGGGGGAGTTGGTCGAAAATTTCGAATTTTAGCGTTACGTAATAAATGGATGCCGCCTCAGTAGTTGCTTATAAACCAGTGCTGGTTGTTGATGTTTCAGTTCGTTTACACGAGCTGTAGCATCCATTGTACTAATCAGTAATGGTGGTTGAGTTTCAAAGCCAACGTGATCAATCGTTTTATAATGCAACATAAGAAAGGGTGTTTGGTGAAACTGTGCGTTACATTACAGTCGAAGCGCGTTATAACGACATCGCAAGGGACCGTCGCAATAGAGAAAAGTCGTTATAGAGAATAGTTATAATATCGAAATGTGTTTCATGGGACCGGAAAAATGTCGCTATAGAGAGCTTTTGTCGTTATAAAAGTTGTCGTTATAACGAGCTTCGACTGTACGTCGTTATTAAATTTAGTGATTGTGAGGGTGCTAATAGTGATTCTAAAATAAAATTTATGGTGATGAAAATTTGTGGAAGTGATTGTGATAGTTTTGTGAAAAATACATGTATAATAATAATGACTATTAATTTAATAATGGTGAAAATACATTTCACAATACTTTCTCTGAATATAAACACTATTGCCTAGTTCTTCACACATGCATGATATGATAGTGTTTATAATGACAACGAGTGCAGAAGAATAGTTCGAAGTGATTGTTTTACTTTAATATTCTTGATCGTAGTGCTAAATCGTAGTTTGAATAGAAATGACTCTACAGCAATAAAAAAATGAAAAAAATATCTTTTAATTACTTAGTAATGATAACAGATGGTAATAACAATGAATTCATATGAAAATGGTGTAATGTAAATTTGATTTGATTTGTTTTATAAAAAATTGTAGCTGTGATAGTGAAAAGTGATATAATGGAAAGTATATTTGAAGTGTATTACGAAAGTTGTTGAGTGATATACGATTATCGGTTATATACGTGATAGTGATGAATAAAAGTGTCGATAGTGAGTGATGAAATGAAATGGAGAACTGAAGAACTGAATGAGGAACTTTTAATAAAACTATTTCGTTCTTCACTTTAACAACTAGTAGCATTTCAGGCCTTATAATAGTTTGATAGTAGTCTGAACTACTAGACTGCAAAACTACGGTAAGGGCTGATTGCTGGTAGGGTACACAGTGACCATTTGAGCAACATTGCTTAGGAACGTCTGTGTGATGAACGCAATAGAGGCTTATAAAAGCAAATGCTGGGAACGAGCTTAGGGCAGATTAAAAGTGCCAGTACTACCCCTATCGTTACTGACAAAAAAAAAGAGAAAAAAAAACTACCCAGGTAACCAATAAGCACTGTCATAGTCATAGGCGGCATATGAGCCGCTCAACAGGTTTTCAGTGCCAACAGGCTTCATATAACATTTTCAAGTGCTTTTAGGCACTGTCACCTTCGAGCACTGAAATTAGCCGTATATGCGTATATAACGCCATACCGCAGTGCTTGTAAGCCCTGTGCCCACAAGCCGCATACAACGACTGTCAATGCTGTTGCAAGGCTGTACTGGTCACAGAGGCCATCTGGATTCCAAGAACTGCGATCTACTTTACGACGCCTGGAAATATTAATGCAAGCAATTATTCTTGATACTTTCACGGTCTTTTCCTTCTCCCAAACATTCCCCATACTTCATTTTACACTCCTTTTTGACTTCCTTTGCAATGAAGTACAAATTAATCCAAATTGAACTGTTGGTATTTCCAGCCTCCAATAATTCTCTGCCTTATAAACGATGCTAAGCAAGGTAACTCATAAAAGCATAGATGGGGAAAGGGAACTGTATCATCTAATAGGAGCCTAGAAAACATCAGTTCGAGTCTAAGATACTTAGCAAAAAAAATAACTTGGAACCAGAGCGTTAAGTTAATCATGATTAAAAATTTGATGATTAAACGGTAAATCATGCAAAAAGCTTTTTCATTTGGATTTTTTTCTTCAATCATGAGTAAAGCTTATTATGCTCAACTGTATGATACATTTGTTGTATACTTCAAGGCGTTCAGGGCATCTCCAAAGTAATTTAATCACTATTTTTATAATTAATCAATGATTAATGATTAATCATTCATTGGCCAATGATTAAATGCCCATAAGTATGCACTAAACGCCTTGTATTATGAAACGAATAGGTTATACACTAGAATATGATGAATATTACTCATGATTAACGAAAAATCATACAAAAAAAGCTTCTGGACTTTTTGACAGCAAATTAATCACAATTTTTAATCACAAATTGTGATTAAATTTATGATTAATCATTAACGCTCTGCTTGGAACAGGTCAAAGAAAGAGAGAAAAGTACAGGAGATAAACAAACTTTTTTTTTTCTTTCTCTTCAACCAACCTGCTATAAAATGTTGACTTCTCTCGCTTCAGATATTCGGTACGAGTAGGCAGTATATAAGCCAAATAATTCGCCAAAAGTGGCTTTTTAACAGCCCTTAATTACGATATAGTTCCTATTAGCCCTGTTAGCCATGTCTTTTATTCGACTATAGAACCGACTTGGTGCCAAACTTTACGGCTTATTGGTTACTTAGGTAAGATTTCTCTAAAGATATTGTAATTGCTGACAATATCCTCAGAGAAATCCTAGTTTTTTTTAGATCCAGAGGTTCTATCCAAGATATCTACATTAGCCTGGGACACGATTATATGAAAAATTTAGATTCTCGCTCCAGTCCAAACCAATCCGATGCTTGGGAAAAAATATTAAGCATAGACTATTCGGAAATTTTGCCCAACGCCTTGCCAATAGGTTTTCATTGAATAACTTTTTGCACAAGCGTCGGATTGTTTCGCGGTCTTCGGCAATATTCTTCAAATGCCTATCGAGGTCTGTGCTCAGAATTTTTATAGAGGTCAATGGGCGACCTCTGGCGATTTTTCTTTGCAAAAGTAAGTTTCCCCATAGTAAATCCCATACAAACTTTTAACGGCTGGCGCTAAAATATAGTTTCTCTGATCGAGTTGAACTTTTGCACAATTGGTATGAGACCTAAATGCAATCCAAAAAGTGAACTGGAGCTAGAATCTTAATTTTGTCCCACACTAATCTTTACATATTGCTCCAGTTATTCTTTGAAATTTTATCAAGTTAGTGTTGAACGTTTTTTTTGACGGCATGCTTCCAGAAATGTCTTCAAGGAAATGCAAAGATTTATTTTTATGAAAAATAAATCCGTGAGGTATTTTTAAAGAAAATTTTTGAGTAACCTTTGATAAAACTATATAGGTATGTTTCAAAGTCACCTTTGAAGAATAAGGATCTCTGCAATAACTCTTGAGGGAGTTTAGGAGATTTCCTAGATAGTTTGCTAAGATAATCGAAAAGTCAATTTCGAGATAGTATGCCGCAGGATTTTTCCAAAGAAATTTCTCGGAAAATATTGGACAGAGTCTCTATAGAAATCTGTGTAGGAAAAAAGCTGTATAAACTGGCGCGAAAACTTAAATAAACTTATGAAAATTGCATGGATTTTGTTATATACTTTTTTAAGAAATGTTTGGTAAAACTGCAAAAGTAATACTTGGATGAAATATTGGAAAAATTACTAGGAAAAAAGAATAGATTTGTTCGAAGAACCCCTTAAGGAGTTTTGGATTTCTTGGAGGAAACGTGATTGAATTCTTGAAGGAATCTACATGCACAGGTGAAGGAATCCTTGTATGGTGTATTATTAAAAACTTTCAAACTATTTTTTTTCTAACACTCTGGAATAAACCTTTGTCCCTGGGCAAAGGCACAACCTTGTGATCAGCTTGATGATATTGTGAATATTAGTGATATAAGCAACAAGGACCCTACTTTTATTTTAATAAAGATAATGATATTGAGTGTTGATATGATTTATTTATTACAGTGATTATTTTTTAATGAGAAGTTTTATATTTTAAACTTGATGAAGCAGTATTGTGTTGTGGCTGGGTTATAGATGTGATGTTAATAATAAAAGTGGTATAGATAATGGTGACGCTGTTAGTAGAAATTCTGTTGATAATTAAGATGGTACGGCTAGCAACATAAAAAAACACTCTGGAAGAAGCCTTTGTGGATTTCCTCGGAAGAAATTCTATAGAAATCTTTTGCAGATCTCTTAGAGTAACAACTGGAGAATTTGGTTGAAAGATTAGTGAAGAATATCTTTTGGAAATTCTACTATAATTTTAGAGATTTTTAGAGAAAATTCTAGAGAAATTCTTCTAAGCATCCTTTGAATAATCGCTGGGAGAGTTTATAGGAGAATTGGTAGAGAAATCTCTAGAAGAAATTCTGGAGAGCTCCCTGTAAGATAAGGTATTTAAAATAAAATCACAAATAATTCCTGAAGCTTTTCCTCGGGGAATCTGAAACAAGTTTTTTGAAGCGGCTTAGAACCCGTTATAGTCTCTGGAAGTTTATTTGAAGCAGTTTTGCATCAGGATTTATTGCAAGCTGAAAAGGAAAAAAAGACTTTGGGGACCATTTTAGTTAAAATAGATACTTTAGAAATTACTAAATGATCTCTATCAGAAATAGAGACTTTTTACAGACTTCCATTTAGTGGGTTTCGTAGCCGTGCGGTTAGCGGCGTCAGTCGTTTAGGCGTATTGTGCTACGAAGTGTGGGTTCGATTCCCGCCCCAGTCGGAGAAAACTTTTCGTCAAACGAAAAAATTTTCACTGGTCCAATGGTCGTTCCGTGTGTCCGTTGTCTAATGTTAGTTAAGTTCAGTCTGTGCAGCCTATGGCTGAAGACGGTTTAAATTGTCTTTTAAAAAGATACCAAGTCTCTAAAAACAAACCTACTACACCATCGTATCAAGTTTATTATTATTTAGTATTATTCATATTAATATGAATATATTTGATATTTATATCCTTTTTATGTCAAATTGACCAAACTGATTGTCTATACAACCAGGTAGGTTGTTCTAATTTCCTCATCTATCAAAAAATGGATGAACAGCAAACATTCTGTGAATTTTGTGTAGTTTTTTTTTCTTTGCACCGAAGTGATCCGGGTAATTGCAAAAGTTTTCAACAGAAACTGAAGATGCTTGAAAAATGTTTCATCGCGCAGAAGCTCTATCAAATATGTCGCTAAAATTTCTCCAACAATTCTGCAAAAAAAAGTCTTGCGAAAAATCGTTTCTTTAATCAATTATTACAGTTAGTTTCCTAGGAATTTCACTATAGATATTCTCAATCGTTCTTCTCACGAGCTAGAACTTTTTGGGGGTCATGCACAACTAGGCAGGAAAATACCATGACACACCTTGTCGTGTCTTTCATTCTCCATAAGACTAAGTACGACATTGATTGAGTTTGTATGTAGTTTGAACAGATGATAAATAATTTCATTTATTTTTCAAGCTCCTGCTGACATTTTTTTTTTTGAATCGTGGGTGGGACAATCCTTTGACTGTTCTACCCAGCTGTATGTACTACGCGTCACTGGTGGAAGTGCTCATAAGAACACTAAGCTGAGAAGCAGGCTCTGTCCCAGTGAGGACGTAATATCAAGAAGAAGATTATGATAATGGTGAATATCTTGCTATTCTTATATTTTTTTGTTCAATACTAGTTTTTAGTCTTTAGCGATCCCAATTCAAATAAAAACATTCACTAATTTATATCGTGCACTTATTTCATGAGAGGCATGAATGTTCGATCAGGTTATTATAGTTTTATGCCATTTAAGTTATCTCACTTATCATTTTACAGTATCATCCGACTAAACCGAAAAAAATGATCAATTTCAACCGAAGTTTTCGTTTTGTCTGATATGTTTTCTGTAATGGGGATAATGCAGAAATAATGGATGGATGGAAATAATGAATAATTAAATTCGAAATTATACGCTGAAGATGGTAAGCTACTCCCAAGCTCTAGGGTTTCGTTCTACTTCGTCGTAAGAGCTACTATTCGTCGTATCAAACTTAAAATGTTCCACTACAGCGGATATTCCAACTTACCTGCAACATAGATTCATTTTCCAAATGTAATTTTGTGAAAGCTTTTATGATTCGTCCACCTGTACACCAAAAATGCAATGAAACTAATGTATTTCGATAAATAACTTTAGTTCAATTATCCACTTTACACTTTTTCACCGAAATCGCATGGACGAACACGATTTGAGAGAAATGCTTAGAGATCGACATCAGTCACACCACTTTCCAACACAAGTTTCTTCCTGCCCCCGTGGGTGACTTATTTCGCCGGGCACTTATTTTCACTATGGAAAACCTTCATACTTGTTCACTGAAGGATCTCATTCCAATCACACGCCGTAAAACTTCAATAAATCACCAAATTTTACGAAATTTCCTCAACCACCGCGTATGATTGAAAAAAACAAAGTTCTTTCCGTCGTACTGAGAAAAAAAAAAGCTTGTGCGCATCAATGTGTGCGCGACGCTCGACGTATAAATACGGTTCCTTTGATTGTGTTGTTTTCGCTGTACTGTGAGCAAATGCCATAATTGTACGGTCAAAAGGAATTGTGTTCATATGTTTGGGCTGAATTTTGATGACGAACAAAGAATTTTAAAGGAAATTAGTATATTCCAACATGCTGAAGAAACGGAGGGAGATGCCCGTAGATCTATATAATCTAGTGAAACATTTTATTATAGCGTTGATATATTGTGTTTTAACCACTCAATACATCACAGTGAGCCGTAAGTTGTGAGACGAATCTGGAAACTGATTGCAACGGAGTTGAAAACGATACGACGGATTGAGAATACGATAAGATGCATTTTCTTTGCATTATTTCCAAAAACAGATCAAGATTTATCAAAATGTTATTGTACAATGCTAAAGCCGTTTTGAGAAAGAATTGTTTGGCATCGGTTTGTATCAGCATCATTCACTGCAATACTGGGAAAATTACAGTTCGCACTGATCAATGCTTAATACGATGGATACTAGCATATCACCCTATTTGTTGAATTTAGATTATTAAATCACAGAGTAGCAACTACGAATATTACGGTCACTGAAATCGTGGTTACAAAACTTTAACAAGCCAACAATTGGTCTGGAGGAATTTCAACGAAAATGGAGAATCAACGCAAACAAAACCTAAACTATCTTTTTTACAAGAAAAAGAGCAGAGCGCAATAAAGCAGTTCGCTGTATGTACTCGCTTCTCAAACGGTGTTCCAAACTAAATCTAAAAACATAATGCTGGTCTTCCAATGCAAACTCCTGCACAACCTCGACCCTTGGTACTCAACAGAACAGCTATATCTTGTCACAAAAATGAATATTGTCGAAAAGTTTATTAGTCGATCTAACCGAAATTTCACTAACTCTTGTTAACTACCCTTTAATAGGATTGGTTTAAGATATTCTTATGGAATTATGTTAGAGTTTCATCCAGTTATTTCTCATCAGATACCATAGAGATTCCTCCAGAAATTATTTTACAATCAACAAACAATGTCTCCAGAAGTTCATCTATGAATACAAGAATTACTCCGAAAACCTTTGCAAAGACCGTTTCTATTCCAAAAAAATCTGTAAGACATCACCCAGGAATTTTTAAAGTTTTCTCCTAGTGTACTTTCAGGGATTTTACTCAAAAAAAAACATCAGATGTCGATGTCAATTTCGTCTTTCATTATATCAGGAATTTCTACAGAGATAACCTAAAATTTTTTTACAACGATTTCTTCAGGTATCTACACAAACATTTTTCAAAATATTTCTCTTCCGCAAATATTTCTTTAAAAATTAATATTTGTAGATCTGTATCTGGAATCCCCCATAAATAACAATAATAAATTCCTACAAGAATTTCGTCTTGGGATACCCGTTAAGAATTTTATCCAAAAACTCTAAAGATTTCTTCCTGGCCTGAATTGTAGGGTTTGACGGTGCCAAACTCAAGGTGCACCATACAAGAATGTCGATCTGAAAAAGATATCACCTTCTAATACTTTGGCACGCCTCTAACAGTTCACGACTTATCTTGAAACGGGTGATTTCAAGTAAAGGTTTTTTTAAACATGTTTCGGTGTAATATCAGTTAATCTTCGAGCGGAGGAGCCACCAGGGCTGAGTAGTTATTTATAAACCAGTGCTGATAGTTGATGTTGTAGTTTGTTTATACGAGTTGTAGCATTCTTTGTACTAGATGGTTAATATTCGAAGCCAACGTTTGATCCATATTTTTCTTAAGTAACGTATAAATGAGATTTTATTTGAGGTATTCTACCTCTTATACAGGTGGCTATTAAACATTGGCTTACACAGTTTCACACTAGGACTTATACGTCTGTTATCTGTGCTGGTATGGAATATCTTAGTTTGGTATTCGGCAGCAATTTTGTTCTGCTCCGGTATGGGCTTTTCCATCACTAGATTGGCCAAAGTATTTTGATGTAGGTGTAATAAGAAAGGATTTCTCAAATCGTTCCCATAATTCAGTCGATGAGCGTTTACTTTGGCATGCATTTATTCCCATTTGAGGCTATATAAAATTAGATAAACAGTTACATCTTATCTATTACGATTGATCAGCTTGCTTGTGTGGATTGTTTAATAGGATTGATGGAACATTTGTAATTCTCCATGCCTGATGAATTTGAAACAAATCTTGGAATTGTGTATAAGTCGTAACACCCCCCGTAACATACAAATTTTGTGGTGTAAAAAATCTAATAGGTTTTTATTTGAATAAACTGGAATATCACTTAGATAGGTTAACAATAGAGGAACATTTTGTGATCATTATGTGTAAGTCTAATAAAGAGAGCTCATTTCCTGGTAAAGTGCTTACGCTAGCTAATAAGCATAGAGAAAAATCAAATGTTCCCAACAGCCTAGAAACTTGGTAGCGAAAGATTTCCCAGCTGTTCAATGTACGGTTTTATTATCAAGGTCCGCTGTGCAATGAATAAAGTAATCCTTATTTAAAAATGCTTCCGAATGTACTGATAAAAACATTTCTGAAACTATACTCTAACACGGGCATGTCCTATCCGGCAGCGATGCCTACATCCATTAAAAGCTAATATACGATCTAATAGTAGTAATACCTATTGTAACAAAAAGTCTACGCCTTCGGCACAGCGACGTGTATGTGTCTGTGTGTGTGATGTTTAAGTTGAGGTAACTCCCTTTCGTGCCACCAGCAGATTGAGCACCGGGTTTTTCCTAATATAACTGACGGCTTTCTTGTGCGTTACCATAGTAAAGTCGTATCCGTTACATTGTAAAATTTTATCGTGCATTCGAAGGCCGGATTTTGCCGCAGGACTCCCTTCGTGGACTTCCGTCACGTAAATGCCCTGGAATTGAATTTTGTTGATCAATATCAATGTAAGGCCGGTTCTCGTTATCGTAACACTTACATAATCAGTATATCCTTGAGGACTTTTTTTGAAATCTTGGTCTATTCCACCACCGATTTTGAACCCGCATTTAAGTACTTCGCGTCCCTCTTCGTCCACATCTTTTTCTTTGTGCAACGTTATAGGAATCTGAAACGAAAGTTAAAAGAATTGTTTGGATTATTAAAAATTTAATTTCACTTTGGTTAATCAGGTATTTATTGATGATTCGCCTTCAGCGCCTAAAAACTGAAACGGTGCCATTGTCGTATATATTTGCTATTAACATTAAAAATACCTGTTCTGAGATATAGGTACTCGTAGAGTTTAGCAATTTCACATGGGATTAATTTCGGCGGTTAGACGTTAGCAGGAATAAGATGAAACTAACGGAAAACCGTAAATTTATCGAAAGGTGGAAGCAGCACTTCAACGAACGTCTGAATGATGCTGAGATTCAAGCAAAATGAAATTCAGATTTAAAGTTTTCTTCTTGCATACCCGAGCTTAAAATAAAAACAAAATGAAAATTGATTTTGTCATTATTCTTAGATTTTTTTTTTCTAATTGTTTATTTATTGGGCTCAATCGTTGTCAACACTTTACGGAGCCAATGGTCATTTAAATTGTATTGTTGTTGTACAATTTCATTCAAACTATAATAAAAACTAACATGCGGACTAATCCGATATATCGGACTTTGAACCGATAGACGACAGTCGGGATGAGCTTCGCTGCTTTTTCTCCTTAGGTGGCAAAATACTCCTAGACGCCTTGGCCTCCAAGTCACGTTTCTTCTGCGGCTCCGTTTCGTCTTCCACACTAATCTGTGCAATCCCTGCATACTGCGTATATGTCTTTCCGTTGGCCCTCCAAAATCTTATTGGCACTGGTTTGGCCTTGGCTTTCGGTATATCCTCTTTTTCCTGAGTTTCCTCGCATATTTCTTCCGACGCAATGATTTCCTCCTCTAAAACCTCTATCTCCAATTCCGTTACTTTTTCAATTTCCATTGATGTATTTTCCTTCACTACACCAGCATAGGTGCATGGTTCTCCCATTTCCTTGTCAGCATTTGGACGTTGAACCTTTTTCTTGGGACAGGCGCTCATCTGGTGTCCCTTTTCAGCACAAATAAAACACTTTTCCTTGTTTCCGAAGTAAAAAATGTTACCTCTCCAGTTAAGGAAATAAAGCACTGGCGGAATTTCTGATTTGACGTTCATATACACCCCACGAACGCCGTTGTATATGTCCAATCCAAGACCAGCAGGAAACTTTTCCCGTATTACTCGTTTAACTTCTCCGTACTTGCCTAGGACCAACGATATTTCTTTATCGGGCAGCTCCGGTGGTAGTTCACACACTCGCACGTATTGAAAATTGCCTTCCGCATCTGATGCTTGCACCACCACTGTCGTCCCATTCGCATATTCAAAACGAAGTGGATGTGCATTGTTCTCCATTGCTTGCTTGAACGCTTTTTGGGTCTTGAATTTCAAGTAAACACTGTGGGTTTCCGCTCGTCTGTACAGCGTATCCATTTCGATGGTACTGATATCCAATGCTTTGGCAAATTTGGCAATTTCTTCATAAGAGGGCCGTGCAGATTCCGGAGGAAAAGCAAACCTCACCGTGTTCTTAATTTCAACCATCTTCAAGAACGCTTATGGATTTTCAACAGCAACCAAGAGACACGTTCTGCTGCACCCGTTCGCGACAGCAGATGAAAGCAAACTGGTGATTATTCTTAGATTGTGATAACTTGAATCAATGATATTTTGATTGAGTTAACGAAAATTACATTAACAAATGAGATCAAAATTTTATATGAGAGTAATGAAAATGTAATACAGTTAACTCTCCCTTACTCGTTATTCCATACCTTTATATCGAGTTAGAGAACCATAGTAAAAGTTGGTTTTCGTGGCTACCTCGATGGTCTCGTGGTTTTGTGTTCTATAACTCAATATCTCCCTAACTCGATGGTCTCTTCAATATCGAGTTATGGAAAGTTGACTGTATTAGAATAATGAATCAATTAGTATTTTTCTAAATATCAGAAAAGGCAAAAAATGCAAGTTCTCGACCGAATTGTCTGATTTTTTTGTAACAAGAAGCACTTCATATTCGCATATTGTGGCCAAACATGAGCTCAGTAAAAGTTTTTCAAAAAACCCCTCTGCCGAAGTGAATTAAAAGTGCTAAGAATAGGAACCGGCTCCCTAAATATGTAACTCGCCATATGATTTGAAACTTTACTGAAGATGCTCTTATATTTGATTGATCCGTTCGGTACGTTTTTGACAGATTTAGAAACGTAGAACGATTTCGGTAATGGTTAACTTTCTTGGAAAAGGTAAACATCATATTTTGCTATACTTCGGCTGTTCCAAATTTGTCAAATTGCTACCGATGTCGGTAATCTAAGTTAATTACTACAGTCACCCCACAGTTATAGATAGCACACAGATATGGATCAAAGTTTGCTTAAACGGAGAATATCTTTATCTACGTGAACCATAAATCTGTACAGCATTGCAATTAATTATGACATCTTCTAGCATATTTTATTCGTCCGTATGGAATAAAATGTTATGCGTATTCATGGAATCATTGATTCATAACGGTGGGGCATTGAAAACCCGTTCCACAGTAATGAATCAACGATAAGACGATTCCGAAAGAAACGCCGAAACGTATACTTTCACTCACACGCCATTCGTTTACTTCACAGATAAATTGCTTTTATAATGCTTTGATCCATAATAAGGACCCTCCTGTTCCACTGACCCACATCTGTGGAACGGACAAGGTTTGAAATTTCTATCGAAATCGACACTTTTTCGTAAATAACCGCGATTTTTTATGAGTATTCTAGAAAACAACTATATTCGGCATTGTCTGGCGGGTTATTTTGTTTTGTACAAGGTCACCATGATTTGTAATATACTTTATTCTAAAAAATGACCCTTAGCTTATCCATAAGTGTGGGGTGACTGTATATTAAAACCATTAGATAGAGCTCAATTTGGCTCATCTTTTATGTACATGAAATATGGCATTTGTAAAACCCTGACCAACCTGTTAACTTTCCCCACCCATTTGGCAACATTGCCCCAAATCAGAGTATGCATCATTCATCGCACTTACGCTGAGGCACTCCATCGCGGTCCCCGCCTGGTGTTGAAACGCCATTTTTGCCATTATGATTCCTTTGATTCCTTTGGCCCACCTTCGGTTGAGGAAACACTCGGTGGTTACTTTTATCGACAATGCAGGAAATTTATCACGGATCCAATCGCTGCTTATCTCGTTTTTGGACGTCAAAAAACAATGTTAAATATCTTGTTGCTGACGAATCGCACCACACTAATCTTTGTATGCTTATAACAACGAATTGGTGTTGTATTTACCGACTGTGGTAGAAATGCGAATTAACACTCAAACTGATTCATAACACTGCCACTTGATCAACGTACATTCACGGTGACTAAAGGTATAATTTGTATTTGTATATCTTACACAATACACACATACAAATTTTCGACTTCGGTAATATTTTATCGAAATTATAGCCGCTTATCGCTTATCGAATTGAATACTAAAACTCTTTAAATTTACAGAACCTAGGAAATGTCCAGGGGCCCAGATAGCCGTAGCGGTAAACGCGCAGCTATTCAGCAAGACCAAGCTGAGGGTCGTGGGTTCGAATCCCACCGGTCGAGGATCTTTTCGGGTTGGAAATTTTCTCGACTTCCCAGGGCATAGAGTATCTTCGTACCTGCCACACGATATACACATGCAAAAATGGTCAATTGGCATAGAAAGCTCTCAGTTAATAACTGTGGAAGTGCTCATAAGAACACTAAGCTGAGAAGCAGGCTTTGTCCCAGTTGGGACGTAACGCCAGAAAGAAGAAGAAGGAAATGTTTTATAGTTCGCGTAACTATGTTTTAAATAGATAATTGTTCTAGTTGTAACGTCTGTTTGACTGTACTTCTATTGAGATATCGGTAAATGTTTACCGATTCTCGGTAACATTCGGCGAGATTTCGATAAAAAATGGATTTAATTTAAATGTGTAAGCCAATAAAATTATGTCAGTTTATTGAAATGTTTTATCACATATATTCATATGCGTAACATTTAAGATTTTTTACGATATGTATTTAAATAGCAAAGCAAAATCAAAAATTTTTGTTTTGTAAGCATCCATAGCTACCAACACTAATGCGAGAAAATATGTAGCATACCTTGCTCTAAGAACTTTTGAATTTACTGCTTTTCATTCTTTGACAGTCGACACTGATGCAGCGTATACATGTACAAACTAGTTGCACAAACTTGCTCGGCAAATATTTTTTTTACTGGGCTCGAACTGTAAATCACCTCACGAAAAAAATACTGAACTACGGTAAAAAAAAACATCCACACTTAGAATTTATCACAGATTTCTGTGAAATTTCACCGACAACAGCAGATTTTTCGGTAAACCGTTCGGTGGTTTTTTACTGCACCGAACGATCCGTAAATCTTGAGAAAGTACATCTGTCGAAAGTACCGAATAGTTCGGTGATTTTATACAGATTTTTTGTGAAATTGTTGTTTGTTTTAGGGGATTTCACTGAGCTTTTCAGTGAAGTTTTACAGATTTGCGGTGATGTTTTTGTTATACTACAGTGGGATTCCGGTTTTGGCAACAAAGTTTAAATTTTCAGTTGCCAAAAACGGAACCGTGCCAAAATCGGAACCCATATTTCAAATTTTTTTTTTCAATTATTGGTTTTGAAAACATCATTGCAATGTTAATACATCATTTTTATGGATCCAAATGGCTTTGAGACTTCGAAAAGGTTCACTACGAAGTATTTTTCCGAAGGGTTATACTATGCTATGAATCTATAGCCCCGTAATGTTAAATCTGGCAAACGTTTTTCTGATGGCGTTTTTACGCCTCAACGTCTTCAATTATATTGAGTAGCTTTATTTAATTTTTGTTTAAAAGGGCCTTGTAAAACCAATAATCGCATAAGTGACCTTTATACACATTTCCTTAAAACTATGAAAGAACACGAAAAAAATATTTTTGTTTTCTTATAAAGACGTATTCACGAATCAAAAGCGCTGGGTATTGCATACCGGCATTAGCTTTTTTTTAATTGAATGAACATTTAAAATCAGTTTAACTTTTGGACTTAAGCGTAAAATTTGAAAAATTCGGTAAGTTCAGAATTGCTCTTTCAATTTATGTTTCTGATAAAGTAAAGCATTTTATAATGAACGGTTGACTGCAATCAAAAGGGCAAACATAAAGATAAGATGATGCATAAATGTGACTTGTAATTCTGTAGAATTTAATTTTTACTTGAAATAATTTTTCATTGAGCTTGATATATGTTTTACACCTACCTTATGAAATCAACTGAAATTTACAGGATCCTGTTATGAAACCTCAAGAACCTTATAGGAATCTTCAGGTTCTCATAAGAAATAAATAGAAAAATGCTTGAGCGCTGAAGCATCTTGCCAAGCATCCGCAGGATCTTGCAGAGAGTTCTCAGGATTTTGCTAGGAGTTAATAATCTTGGAATTCCGCTGCGATGTTGCTGAAAATTCTCAAGTCTCCGATGAAAAAACATTTTAAGTTTATTATTATTAGGTTACCACTAGCACACCTCAAATTCCTCTGGGAACCTTTTCAAAACCCCCAAGCTTTCGCCGGAAATATTAAAAATACCACTAGAAATTCACATTATCCCGCTTAAAATTTACAGGACGCCCTAGTGTTTATTAGGAATTACCAGATTTTGGACATAATTCTCCATAACCGTTTATACACTCTAAGGATCCCTCAAGAAGCCCTCAGTGTCCACTTGGAATCTGCAGATATCCTCATGAATTCGTTAAAATTTTTGGAAAGTCCCACAAGAACCAAGAATCCCTTAAGGATTCTCCAGGGTACAGTTAGGAATCTCATAGACTCAGCTCGTAAGGAACATTTTGATGATGTTAAGACACGTATGCTTGATTACAGAATTCTGAATCGTCTCTTAAGAAATCTAACGACTTACAGAGTGTATAGAAAAAAGGAAACGTAGCTTTCAATAGTTGACGCAGAGAGATCAATATACACACCAATACTACAGACAAATAGTTAAAACACTCTCAGTCGTATTTATCGCACGCTTCAATGATATTATTGAGAATACATAAATTGTAGTTTGGACTGTATTCGCATTTGTCATGTTATTTAATGAAATTTATTAAAAGTTATGATGCACGACATTTTGCTGTACATATTTGTATATATTATTGCGGTGTGAGTCAAAAAGATGTGACAAGATTTATGATTGTAACTCTGTGTGAGTCATAGATTATGCTCTTATGTCGGTGCTGGTGCTTTGTTCAAACAAGCTGTTCCAAATCTGAAGAATAGTGTTTTTATTGCATCACCTACTGGCAGACTCAAATGGGCTGGACACTCAATATGAATGCCTAAGAAGAGAGTCTTTAGTTGAGATACTGGTGGAGATTATTGGCCTCATGAAACGTTGTCAATGTATGACCAATGACCATTCTGAAGTAAATAAGCGCGTACGCGAGTCCTTAGTAGTTGGTGAGATATGGGGAAATATCGACGAAAATGGAGCTCTGGAATGTAATCAGTGTGGAGGTGACATGCTGTTCAAATGACTAAAGCAACAGACACGATAATATTTACAAAAAAAAATACAAATTTTAATGGTATTGAAAAATGTTGCCAAAAACGGATCCATTTTGTTGCCAAAATCGGAGCATGCCAAAAACGGAATCCCAGTGTATTAGCATTTCATCGATTGGTTCGGTGTATTTTTACAAAAGTTCTATGAAAAAGGAAAATGTTTTTTTTTCGGATTTGGCGTGATATGATATCATTTCAATCATCTCAAAGCAGTGTAATAGAACTATGTAACTTTACCAAATGAATCACGCAAACGGGATTGAATACTTCAGTAGGATAATTGAAATGAAAGCACTCAACGGTAATTGCAAATTAAAACATTTTATTTTGATTCCATTTATACACTCTTGATTTTTTTTTCGAATTCTAAACCGCATTATTACAAAAAATATCACCCAGCTTCACTTCTTTGGAAATTCAAACTATTTTCCAACAATCACTCTTTTTTCACTTTAGTTAGTTTGCTTCACTTGGAAACTATCAATTTTGGGAAAAGCTTCGATTGTCAATATGGCCGAAAAATGATTTCAGATTTCACAGATTGTCGGTATAAGTTGTAAAATTTCCCATCTTCACCAACCTGTAAATTTTTGTATTTTTTTCGCCTTTACAGAACGTTCGGTGAATTTTGAAAGTTCTGTTAAAATCATTTGTGTTTCACAAATAAACCTGTAAAATCGTATTTCACAGGTCACAGCCTATGATTCATTTTACCGAAATCTGTGCTTTATTCTATTCTAAGTGTGTCAGTTTATATTGTAAGGCTCTAGTTCAGGGCTGCCCAAAGTACGGCCCGCGGTGCCACTTTGTACAACCATATCTGGCGAAGCCCTACTTACTATGGATCCTGTAGAAATCAAAATTTATGTGAAATTCTTGTTTTTTCGGGTCCTGAGCATCGCAGCTAATATGTGAATAGTGCGATGTGTTCATAAAAACCGTAAGAATGCAGCGCCACACTAAAAACTGATTTCAAAATGCGGCGAGTCACGCTGGCGCAATCCGGTTTGGTGGCGACGCGACAATATTTAAAGTTAGAGCATCAGGGGCGCAACCAAGAGGGGGTTTTGCGGGTCATACACCCCCCCCCCTCCCCCCAGAACAGAAAAAAAATATTTTTTTAAATTTAATACTACAATCCACAAACACTCTAGTGTGGTCACGGATTTTCTCACTAGCGTAAATACAATAGTTTGGTGTTTCGGCTAATCAATTTTCATATTAGGTTTTATGAAAGCAACTTAGTTGAAGTGATCAAATGTGAATAGTGTTCAAATGCAAGAAAAATGTGTACAACAGTCAAGACCGAAGCTGGAGGGTTAACAGTGTGTTGGAAGTATCAAGCTTGGTGACTTCAAGAAAAAGCAGTAGGACAGCTACTAAGGTTTGGATGAATGGAGCAGTGTACCCCTAGCGGACATTCAATTCCTGTTCAGACACTTCGGTGAGAGCTTTCCATTTACCATCCTTCAATTTAGTAGAAGACTAGTGATAATGGTTTTAAGTTGATGATCGAAATTCGAAAATTTTTCGTCTATCACGTTATTCATTCGTGGATAATTTGATCGCCGTGAATTTCGCAATTACCTTCAAACCCAAGTCTGCACAGTGGGCCTGGCCATTTTAATACTTGTATCATATTTTCGATATGCTGCAAATATTAATGCTGACAAGAAAACAGTAGAAGAAATTCTGGTGTTTCCAGGATGCTTTTCATTATTGGCTGTGCAAGCACTTAGATTAGATTAGATTAGATTAGACAATCCACAAACACTCTAGTGTAGTAAGTTGTATTAACAGTTATGTTGTTCTGAGCTGTGAATTTCTTGTAAAGACCCCCGAACAGTTTTATGAAAACAAAATTTTCTCGCTTTTCCTAATAAATATATTAAAGGTTTTGAACGAGAAATTGGGTTGTTGAAAAATCGTTTAATCGGCTTAGCATTAAGTCAAACTTTATGACCTTCAGGGAGCACGTAGATTCCCGGAGAAGCAATTCTTCAATTTTTGATGATTACAAATAAAAATGCTAGGAAAAGTGAAGGGGAAAGATTGATCTCATCCTAACTTTAACAATCACAAATATTCTTCTACAAGTTGAAAATGCGCAACTGTTAATAATAATTGCACTTCTTCTTATTTCAGCTTATCGCAACTGACCATTTTGTTCGTCAAAAAAATTGAAACATATTAAGGGAACAGATACATGTGATACAACGCTATTGTGATTATGTATATGCATCTAAATAAACTTTAAAAAAATAACTACGAAGGAAGATTTAATCGATATCAGAATATTCCATTCATCTTTCAAAAGTAAAATCAACGCAATTTTTTGTAAAGGAAAACTTTTTGTTGACGTCAAATAGTGAACTCGTGCATATGTTCATTGGTGCGCGGTGGTTCATTTTGCCATAGGCTAGGAGAAGTGGATGTACAAGGATGAATCTGTCATTCAAATACTTGTCAAATTTCATACAAAATCTACTTTTTCTCAGCGATAAGTTCATCCCTCATTCATGCTAGGTGAACCACTTCCCCTAGCCTATGTTTATGTGTCGTGTGAGGCAACAGCCTACAAAGAGGGTCAGTGTGCCTCAGTCACCATCCGATACTGACGAAGGATGGATGTGTTGTTCTTCCCCAATACACGGTCCTTCGTGCAGCGTCTTCTGGTGGCTGGACAGAGTTTTTTCTTGTGTGGGGGTATTGGGAACCGAACCCTTGACCTTCCGCTTGTGAAGCGAAAGCGTAACCTCGAGGCTACGGGAACCCCCATACTTTTAATTTTATTGCATGAACTTTTGAATAATTATACAAACTTTTTTGTCCAAAACGAAGCCAAGAGAATATTTTCGAGAAACATAAATATATTACTCAGAAAAAAGAGAAATAACCATACAAATATACGGATATAAAATAAAATACGCATAAAATACGGAAAATTCTAAAAAATGCCTAAAATTTGTTTTTTTATGCTTTTGAGAATTTCTCGGGATCTCGGGAATTCCCGGGAAATAACCATTTTAATCCCCATTTACCAGGAAGTCAAATCCCGGGAATATTGGAAACCCTAGTTGCAATCGCAGAACAAAAGACTATACCTCAAGCATTTAACCTAGATATTTCTTAGGAGAATCACAGAAATAAAGTTTCTACAAGGTAGCTTAGTTGGTAAAGCGCTCGTCTAGCATACAAGAGTCCTGGGTTCGAATTCAAGCCGGGCACGTGAGTTTTTTTTCATAATTTCACCCATAATTTATCCATCTTTACCACGAGTAATGAGTTAGTTAATTTTCTACAAAGATTATTTCAGAATTACTCCAAAAATTCTTTGCGAAATTCAAGAAACTCCTCCGAGATATTATCAAGTGATTCATCCATCTATTTCCCTGGGACAAGAAACGTCTCATGAAACTCAATAAATAACTTCTCCATAAATTTCTAGGGATTTCCGACTAGTTGTCTTATTGGATTTAAATAAGATTTCTGCAAGGGATTTCTCTAAAGACACATTCAGCAATTGTTCCAGAGATTCCTTATAAGGTTTCTACAGAAATTTCTCCAGTAATTCTTTGAGATTTTCTGAAGTAAGGCCTGACAGTTTTTTTTTTTCAGGAATTCTTCCAGGAATGGCTCAAGGGATAGGCCGATGATTTTTTTTTTGAAAAATTAATTTAAAAAATCCTAATGTAACCTCTGCAAAAACTTGTGTAAAGTTTAAAGTAACCCTAAATGAGAAAGAATCTCTAAAATAACTCCTGGGCTCTTGAGGAAGTTTCAGAAGATTCCCTAGATAATTTATTAAGATAATCGAAAAAATAAATAAATCTAATCTTAGGATAGTATTCCGCAGGATTTTCTAAAGAAATATCTCGAAAAAACATTGGACAGAATCCATATAGAAGTTTGTGTAGGAATTATCGGAGGAATTATTGAAAAAAAAATGCTGTAGTATTAACTAGTGGGAAGACTAAAAAAAAAACTTTTTTAAGATTGCATAGGATTTTTTTTTTTTTAAATTTTCAAATCAAATGTTTGATAAAACTGCAGGAGTAATGCTTTAATGAAATGCTAGATAAATTATTAGAAGAAATTGATTTGTTCGAAGAACTCCTCAAAGAATTTTGAATTTCTGGGAGGAAATCCAGATGAACAAGCGGAGGAATTATTGTATGGTTTCTTGAAAAACTCTTAAACTAAACCTTTGTGGATTTCCTCGGAAGAAATTGTGTAGAAATCTTTGGAAGATCTTTTAGCATAACAACTAGAGAATTTGGTTGAAGGATTAGTGAAAAAAATATCTGATTCCAGGATAGTCTTGGAAAAAAAAATCAAAGTGATACTGAAAAAAAAAAATCAAAGTGATACTGAACGTAATTCTGGATTAATTCTTCTAAGCATCTTTTGAAAAAATCACTGAATGGATTTCTGGGAGAATTGATAGAGAAAGCTCCATAAGAATTTTTGAAGAGATCACTGTAGGAGATCCTGAAAGTATTCTAAATAAAATCACTATGGTAATTTCTGAGGCTTTTCCTCGGGGAATCTGAGATGAAATACTAGAAGAGCCTGATGAACTCGTTATAGTTTTTGAAGGTTTCTTTGGATTCAATGCGAGCAGAATAAGGAAAGAAGAGACTTCTGAGAAAATTTGAGTTAAAACAGATACTTCAGAGACCTTGAATTAAAAATAAAGACTTTTATGTTTTTTATTATTATTATTCATATGAAAAAAATATCAATAAATTGTACAATTATTTCGTTTTCAAATCTATTTTATTAAAAAAAATTGACAAAAATAATCCAAACCAGTGAGTTTGTTCTCATTTCATCATCTATTTCTAGATAACAAATGGATAAAAATTCTGTGCATTTGACCATAGATATTTTTTAAGAGACAATCCATTGATTCATTCAGACTGTCCTACCTAGGTATTTTTGAGCGTAGTACATGTCCACCTGTCCTACCCGCTTCCTGCGCCACTGATTTCACCGATTCGGATACGCATCAAAATGTTTTTTTTACAAGGGGGAAATCTGCAAACAAACGCCTGAGAAGGTAACTCAGGGAGTGTGGGGATGCCGCACCAACGACGACCCACTAAAACCAGCACCATGCACTCACTCATGCAAATGGACTATCGAAATACATAGGAACCACTTATGTAAATTCGCCACAATTAATCGGTTTAAAATTCATAGCTTTGTCTTATGAAACCAAAATTTGAAAACAAAAAATGTTTTCGAAGCCACCCGGAATCGAACCAACGACCTTGCGATTGATATGACCGTGCGTACACCAAGTGCCTATCGACGCCTTGATGTGAGGTGATGCTAAAATGATACATAGAGCGTTCGTATTACAATAATCGTTCCACTTTTGTATAAATTTTGCCTTAGATAGTCTAATTTACAGCGTGTAACCTATGGACCGATGCACGAGTTCACTATCTGACGTTTGAGCGGTGCCGTGTTATTTACGTGACCATGGAAACAAGTGAATTCGGCACCGCTCGAACGTCAAATTCGTGAACTCGTGCACAGGTCCATGGACCGATGCATGAGTTCACTATTTGACGTTTGAGCGGTGCCGAATCCACTGGTTTCCATAGGCCAGGGGAAGTGGTTCACCTAGAGTGAATTTATGTCAAAGAAAAAGTAGATTTTGTATGAGATTTGACAGAAAAATGAATGACAAGTTCATCCACTTCTCCTGGCCTATGGTCACATAAATAACACGGCACCGTTCACTGAGAAAAATCTACACGTCAAGGTCGTGTGTTTTACTTATAGATTTGCGCAAAGAGGAAAACCACATGATTTGAGTGTGGTAGCCATATGGATTTCGTAATTGACTTCACGGTATAATAACATGTGTATCAACATTAGGTTGTCATGTGAAACAAACATGAATGTCTAAATATTAAATCATGAAAACCAACTGATTTGCTTATTGAATTCGAAATGTAGTGGCTTTAGATAGTTATGTGTGATAGAACATGAATGTCATGAGACTGAAAGAAGAAATTTGGTAGAGAAACTCTTGCTCCCCAAAATACGGATTCGAGGCTCCTCTGCTTGTCGCAAGCTCACTTGAATGTTTTTTTTTTTTCAAGCAAGTGAGTCAGCAACAAGCGTGGCGCCGCAAATCCATATTTTGGGAAGCCCAGGATTAGCATATTTCATTTTATTCGAAGCTGAAAGCAAGGAAAATCTGTTAGTGGAATTCGATTCTCTAACACCATACATTATATCCAATGCTGGAAGTAATGCATTTCATTTATAGAAAATTAGAATGAACTCATCATCTTCACTCGGATATCTTCACTAATTGAAAGAAAAATGAATCCGAAAATTTTCCTCTAACACTTTCAGCTTCAGAATTTGCTTCTTTTCTTTGGAACATGATGATAACTGTCGTTCGACACGATGTCCGACCGCAATTGAGTTCACTATGGGTTGATCATTAACAATTTAGAAATTTGGAACACGGAAATCGACAGCAAGCTCATCGATTTCAAATCGACCAACTTGAACATGATGAGCATGACACAAGATAACCATAAGTTAAACACACTGAATCCGTGTTGGATGATGATCTATGCACCCATAGGTTGACACACACGAATTTGAAATGGAAAACTTCAGGAACTTATGGGGAAAATTATGGAATTCATGTTGTCGGTTGATGAATCGGTCCATGAAGCAAAACTAAAGAATTGAATGTGTAACACACACGAGGTTTGTAAGAAAATCACAACAAATCGATATAGACGTTCATGAATCGATCCATAATTTTAAGCACACGGATCAAACGTGTGGATTTTTCTCAGTGATTCAAACGTCAAATCTCGATTATTTTTTTCAAATCGACGTAAGTAACTTTAATTCTCTTTTTAACATTTTTTACCGTGTACATCGCTTAAAGTTTGCATGCAATCAGCTCGCGTTAAAACTCAAGGTAGTTCCTATCACTTCCCAAAAAAATTGTATGACAAAATGATAAGCCGTTTCAATCAGTTACTTACGACGTTTTTGTACCAGTGTAAAATCGACTCAAGTAATGTTTTGCTTTGATTCGTGGTTATAGTCACTTTGTCTCCCATACAACGGAGCGGTGAAAGTAGCGGTTAGGTTGCGAAAGTGGAGAATCTTATTTTCGTCGTTTTGTATATCCTGAAATTAAACGTTCTAAAACTGAAAATCGAGTTGGTTTAGAGCAGAACGTGTAGAATTTCGTCTGCGAAACACGTAGGATTTATAAAGTAAGTTTGTTAACTTTTCTGACTTGAGTCTGTTTGAATAAGCCTTCGAGAAATAGCGAACTCGTGCATCGGTCCATAAAGCGCTGCATATGACGAGCCTAACCTCACTTATTTGACAGCTGCTGGTCCTGTTGTTTACGTTTCGGACTTAGTCGTTTTTTCCATAATTTTATCATCTTCGCATTTCTATCACCAGCATGCTGATGGTGACGATTTTCCACGGTAGGAAGATAGAATAATACGATCCGTGGGTATCTGCAGTGGATTTGACCTCTCCTCGCAGCAAACTTTCACAAAATTAAGAATGATTCGAAAAAAGTACTAAGTCCAAACTGTAAACAACAGGACCAGTACCTGTCAAAATTGATGCGTGACGTCACAGTGCAGTGAAGTATTGCTCATGTACAGTACAGTACAGTGCATGGGCTGATTTTATCGGGTCGTCGTTGGTGCGTCATCCCCGCACTCCCTGAGTTACCTTCTCAGGGGTCTGTTTGCAGATTCCCCCCTTGTAATAAAACAAAAAAAAAACGACTTAAACGCATCGAGATGTGTCGAAGAATGAGTGCAAGTACCTTAACTCAGGCTCAAAGTTAAATTATGTTAAGGTGTTTCAAATGTATATGTCGACATTATGTCGACTGTCTTCAACATTATATTCAAATGTCGTTCTTTCAGTGAGCGAACGATTTTCACCTGGCATCGTTTCAATCGAACAGAAATTTGGGTAAGTTTAAAAAATCGTTCAATATCCTGGTTTATTTAATGCAATATTTCTTCGTTACCCATTTCAGCGTGAAGCTATGTCTGGTGCTATCAAGAAGGTAACGTTTTCTGTTAATTACGGTTGATTTTAATGATCCCATCTTTTCAGCTCATCTGTTGTTGATTATGTCATAAGTGGCAATGTTTTGATTGAGATTCTCCTTATTCTTCAGGCTACCGGTTTGACCGGGCTCAATGTGGCCAAGAACCCACACCACACTCTGACCGCCCTGTACAACAAAATCCTCCGGGCCGTGGCGAAGATGCCCCAGGATGCGGCCTATCGGCGTTACACCGAGCAAATTGTTTCGGAGCGTGCCAAGATCGTAGCTTCGGTAAATATACCTACAGTGACTGAAACTCATATTTGTACAAGGGACAATTTTCACATCAAGTTGGTTAAGGGCCCATTCACAAATTTCAAAACGCTGATGGGGGTGGGTGGGTGTCCTTAAAATGTTACAGCTCATACAAAATTCGAAAAACATTCATACAAAATGCGTTACGAGGTGGTGGGTGGGTGTCAAAAATGGCAATTTTCAGCGTTATGAAATTTGTGAATAAACCCTAATGACCTATTGAATATAAGGGAGCAGGATTCATATTTGATTTTGCAATTTTCAAAAGCAGTTTTTTTTCGTTCAAAATCAAGAAAATGTGTTCACTATACATATTATATTCTCCAATCGAAACACAGTGAACACATTTTAGTTTTGAACAGAAAAACTGCTTTTGAAGTTTCGATGATTGCGATGACGGATCGTTGAACGTTAAACCCTTTGGATGACCATGCTAATTGAGATGTTCACCTTGCTTACAGACACCAACGGTTCGTGAAGTGGAGGACAAGATCAACTGCGGACAGGTGGAGGAACTGATCATCCAAGCGGAAAACGAACTGACCCTGGCGCGTAAGATGCTCGGTTGGAAGCCATGGGAACCTCTGGTAAAGCAGGCCCCGGCAACCCAGTGGTCCTGGCCACCGGCGAAAATTCACGAACTCAAGTAAGGTCGGAGAAAGAATTACATTTTATTGATTGTTTAGAACGGTGCCCTGTAAATATAGTCCTGCGTAATTGAACAGGCAATCGAAAGCGAGTTCACGTTCCCTCAGAGAAATCCATGATTAGGTGAACACTATTTTCAGTTTGAGACGATAGTCGTGACCTATAAGACGATAAAAAAATCAACGTTTTATTGCTGAACAACTTCTATAGAGTTAGTGCTTTAGCTGTTTTTTTTTTTTCAAGTGGCTTTATTTGCTCACTTTATCTACATCTACATTTTGCCCCGTCTTCCTCTACTTCGATAAATAGCTCCTGGCATTCATGTCAAAAAATATTTTGAAACGATTCATAACGAAACGGCCGTAATAAGTCACTAGTGGCACTATATTTTTTTTCCACTTGACTGAAAAAAAAACTTTCTGTTAGTTGATGTTTCTACATCAGTATCTTCAAGTTACTAATAAAATAATTCAAAAAATGTAGATAGAACAGTTTTCCCATATATGTGATTGAATTTCTCAATTCAAACTTCAAGCTTGCTTAGTTGATGGATTTCGTTGAAATTGTTACTGTAGCTTCTCTGGGTCCAAATAAAAACAAATGAGGGGCGTAGATCGGCTTCTCAATATGTAGTCCACTGCTCTATGAAACAAATCGTAACGTAACGCGAAAAGTTCTATCGCTTTGCTCTCATTTGCTTTGCTCTTTTAATCATTCGCAGATAATGATTGCTTGCATATACCTACTCTTGAAACCATATCAACCACTAGTAGTTGTGTGTAAGTGTAAGCATTCCACTGATCTTAGCTTTACCGTCTCCCTGAAATCCACCGAAATGTTGATTGTAGCTAGCTGATCCCTGCACTTCGGTGGTTCCGCTTTTACTTCGCCATAAGCGGGCAATCGCCTCAGCCGTAACGTCCGTTCCTTCGTCCTGTTGATGGGTAGCTCCAAAGTTCATCGAAAACTGACGTCTCACTCGGATGGGCACTGCTGGTTCCTGAAGGAAAAAATCAGTGCTAATTGAACACACTCTGTTTCAAACTTCAATCATCGAATTACCACTTTCTGAATCGGTCCACATGTTGCAAGTGAGCAATGAATTATGAATAGAAGAGCTAGAAAGTAAATTCTGAAGCGAATCATCTCGGAAACGATGGCTTGACACACAAAAACTGTTCTAGAAGATTAATAGGGATCAACTGAATCGCGTGACTGGCAGAGGATCAGCCAGTGTGAGTCAGTGATAATAATATGGGTAGTAGTTGATTATTATTGTTCACCATTTGAGCTGATAACGATGAATGGAATGGAATGGTAAAAATAAATTAGCGAGAAATGCTTTGTAAAGAACTACGTACCTACTCAACACGTGTGGTTCGTAGTACAATGTTGTGAAGTGGAAGGTGGCTATGTATAACAAACTTATTCAGAAGAAGAAGGACTATAAAATGGGAGTGAAAGTAGAAAAAAATAAATATGATTCTGGACTAATATTTACAAAGAACGGAACAACGTTTGCAAATTTTGTATTTTTTTCTCGTCCGTGCTTGGCATACATTTTACACCACTAGTAAAAAGGAGTCTGCTGTAGGTGGTGTAATTTTTAAAAACTCTCCAAAATACTCCTATGATGGATGAATGAAGTATCAGGTTCTACAGGATTTTATTCTTTTCAAAAATTAGCATAGATTTCACTTTTCAAACATGTTGTTAAAAAAGTTCATATGAAATCAAAATATTCTGATAACTATTTAAATCTTTATCCATTGTGGTTTGTTCTAAATTTCACACAAAATTTGATTTGATGATTTTATTTTTTCATAAGGGCTTATCTGCATTCATCGATTTATCTTTGCATTATTTGCAGAAAACTAATTCACTTGATTCGTTATTTTTTTTCGTACTGTAGGACAAAGAATCACTAACAAGAAATATAACAGATTTTTTTTTATTTGACGAAGTTATGAGCGAATGAGAGGATCGTTAAAAAGAAATCGCTCATGTCAGCTTAGTCCTTATGAAGAAACAGTGTTGATTAGTGATTTTTCAGCTTATAAACGGCACCGCCAACACCTTCAAATTTTCTAGGACTAGGATTTTATTCCTTACTAGTGGTCCCGGCAAACTTCGTCTTGCCATCAAGTAGGCTGTTGAAAAACGTTATGGATTGTCCAATACAAATTGACAGTTCCGATCACGCCCGTTTTTCGGAATTTCCCGATGAAAATACTGGGATTTTTATACACACAAACACGTCGGAACACTTGACGAATAAAACGGAAAAATAATCATTCAAATCCGTTGACCCGTTCGGAAGCCATTTCGTGACATACAAACACCATTCCATTTTTATTTATATAGATTATTGAAAACAAATGAAATTCTTCTCCAACAATCCACGTGGCCTGAAAGCCATAAATTTTGGCTAAATGCTGCGTCAACTACCTAAAGGATTGTTGAAGCTTCGGATGTTACATCAATCAACTGTTAAGAATCCCAATATATCTACTTGTATGTGTTGTGGAAAACATCTCGCCAAAAGCCAAAAGCCTATGTATAAAGTGAAAAAAATATGTTATTTTGAAACTCTTCTTGACTTTCTTATTAGAAGACCAATAAGAAAGTCAAACTAGAAGAACATAACTGTTCAAACAACCTACTGCTCCGGTGTTTGTAGATTGCAGTATGGTTCGTCATATAAATTTTTCTGCTCTAGTGTGGTTTTGACCAACAAAACCCCCCTTGGTTGCGCCACTGAAGAGGGTCAAACTAATCCTTGTTTATTTCAATTTTTCGCTGAACAAATATACAGTCAACTCTCCATACTTCGATATTAAGGTGAAGATGAATCGAAGCCAAACTCAAATTTTCAAGAGCACGGATCTGGAGAACCGAACACCCGTTTAAGCTGCAAACCAGTGACCAGTCGATTAAGTTTTCAACCTCAACGGATGTTTGGTTCTCCAGAGTAGTGCTCTTGAAAATCTGAGGTTTGGCTTCGATTCATCTTCACTTTAAAAAAACCATCGAGCTAGGGAGGTATCGAGTTATAGAACACAAAACGGAATTGTGGAGCACTGTACACCCACATTAAGGCGAAGTAGGCCGTCATTGCAATTTGTACGTGTCGTTGCTAATTCATCTCTCGATTTCGAATAAAAGAAAAACAGGTGGTTTTGCACTGACACACCTGAAAAAGTATCAGCATACTTTATGCATGTTAGCGCGTACAGTGATACTTGTTGAAGTCAATATAAACTAACAAGGCTGAGTATTATCACTTGGAAATGCAAATCATCATTGTTGCCAAAACGAATGACGGGCTACTTAGCCTTAATTTGAAACACAGTTTTCGTTTACATTCGTAAAATTTCTGACGTCTTCAATTTCAGTGTGTAACGTGTTGTAACGGTTGCGTGGATGAACCGGTTGAATTGTATTAATTTTAGTCATAATAACGATATTTTCCATGCGCAAACGCTTGGTGCAAGTGTACAACAGTCCTATCTATCCAAATAACATGAAAACTAAGTTGGTCTATTGATTTGAACTGGGAAATTTGTTCGAAAATGACCCAGAGGGTCCAAAACATATTGGTTACCCTACATATTGACTAAATAAAAACAACATAAAGATGATTTATTTTGAAAATCGTTGATTTGTTATGATGATGGCCATATGTTGCCTTGCACAATTTATGTTTCACGGCATAAAAATTAACAAGGTTACAAATATCACCATTTGGGTGCCTCCAGGTATGCTTTTGATTTTGAGATGCCTCTGAATGTTCCTCCGTAAATTATTCTAGAAGTAATGTCCTCCAAAGAATTCTAAAATGTACACCCCAATTCTTGTTTACGGCGGACCCAACTTTCGATCGAATCCTATTCGTGCAAATCTACGGCCAACTTGATTTTGCCGGCGAAAACGGGAATGCAAAACGGTTTTCGATCGAAAGAGCATTCGAACGCAAACAACAATAGGGGTGGTAGAAACAAAAGTTTTAACTTCTATAGATTTGTTGATTTTTGAAGAATTCTGTTTTTTTTTCAGTTTTGATGAAAGTTCGATTCCCTAATGTGTTCATTTAAAGTTGACTAAAGTTGTTGATATCTACCTGAACGATAACTGCAGGGTGGCCACCGAACCGGGAAAAGCGGGAAAAAGACTGGAATTTGAATCCACCGGGAAAAAGACGGGGAAAACCGGGAATTCGAGATGGTCACCGGGAAAATCATTTGGAACGAACATTTTCAAGCTCTAAATCTAAAAACCACCAAAAATAAATGGTAGCAAGATGTTACGGTTAATTATATTAGGCATCTGTAGTTTTGGACTAATAACTTTCAAACATTAGTGATTTGATGACTTGTAGAAATAGTCTACTTTGCTGTTCTATACTTTTATTAAATGTTTCCCTTTTCTTATTGGTTAGCCATGTTTAGAAATGCCTATTTTATGATTTTTCTCGTACTATCGTGCCTTGAATTTTTGAACTAATTTATTTGACTCACAGTTTTCAATCAGAGTTTCAAAACTTCTTGCAGAAGTTTAAGCTCTCAAACATATTTGATTTTCTTTAGTTCCTGAATAATACATCAATAGATCCGAATATTTTAGAAAACAATCTTCTATATTCTATTGTTTGCTTTAACGAGCTCTTCATTTTTATGAGGAAAAAATAATCGAATTGTTAAGAATTAAAATAATTTCAATTAAAGCAGTAATACTCATAAAAAGGGGCATATTGTTGATAAATATAGGCTTAGTAGCTTCAAAAATAAACCTCTGTCGAATTGAAAAAAAATAAATTGGTTTCCTAGGCCGGTGGTTAAAAGCAAAGGGATGTAAGTGACTGACACCTATTTCAGAAAAAAATGACTAAAAAACAAGACGATTTTCTATGAATTATATTATTTTTCCGTTTTGGACGGAAAAATCACCTAAAAATGCCGTTTTAAAGCTAGAAAACATTATAACTTATGCGTTTGGGCCACTCAATTAAAAACCGGGAAAATTTTGAAAATTATACAACCGGGAAAATAGCGGGAATTTCAAAATGGATATTTGGTGGCCACCGTGTAACTGCAACGGCAAATATGAGATCAATAGATTTGTAGCCTACATATTTTATAATGAACGGATTAAAACCCTTGTATTGTATTAGTGGATGTGATATCTTCTAGGCGTAATTCATGACTTTTATCAATGTTTGTCTTTCGAAAGTACATCTATTTTGGCAAATGAGGGACTCAAATGCAAAAGGGTGCAAGGGACGTTTAAATTAAACAAACGATGATATTAGTTTGTATTTAATGACAAATCAAACTACCTCGAGCAAGTAAAACATTTTTTACATCACTTTGCATCCAACCCCCTCAAATGTTTCCTCATGTACCTTATGTCAATATTGGACAAATTTGGTTTCCTGCCAAAAAGAGTTTCCTTACTTGATTCCAAAGTCATTATAGCTAACTCGAAATGAAAACGATAAGATCCTACGTTCCAAAATGTTGTCCAAAGGATTTGCTTAAACTCACAACGCAAATAGCGCCGATATGGGAGACATCAATACAGTCGTCACATTACTTCTACCAGCCAGTATCGACACCATTTGCGGTAAGAGTTTGAGAAGCTTTTTATTTCTCTTGAATTTTAAAACCTTTTCCTTACCCACTCTTTTTTATCTCGCTTTCCAAAATCATACACTAAGATGAGATTTTGCATTCATTCTTACAAACTGGCAACTTATTTCACAATGTGCTTTTTTTCTGGTCACTGAGTCATACATATTATCTATCGCCGGTTTCGTTTAAAAGTGCCTAAATTTGTCTTAAATGTTAGTTAGAATTTTGTTACTTTGCCTCCGAAATGGAATTTTGTTGTTGTTTTGATTTTTTTTCCAAAATCCGAACGTAAATTTTACATTGACATTTTCTTTCCCAAAATTTGGTTAGATTGGCATTTAACGTAAATGTCTAGATCAAAATTTGGTAGAATTACTTCACTTGAATACGATTGATAACGCCAACCACGCTGGCGTAGTTGAAATAACCCATTCGTCCTGAAAAGGTTAATCGTTGATACTGTTGAATTTAACCTTAATTTAGATTGGAAGATGTTATTCCCGTGAATCATATTCTTGGTTTGTACGAATTCGTTTTGTCGACGTCAAAATTAGTAATATTAAGTCCTTCAAAATATGTACAGTCATTTTGCATGAGATCTTGTAACTAATTAAATCATTGCTCGCTCCATAGGTCCTATTCAACATTTGGGTTAATTCTACGACTGGCGTGAGGTGAGAATTGTCGGTCTCGTATAGCGAAGTGACAATTCTCGTCTCGAGTAAAGTGACTCTCCATTCGATTTACACAGCGAGTCACTTCACTCGAGTCGAGAATAAATTGTTACCACGCTGTACGAGACCGCCAATTCTCTTCTCACGCCACTCGTAGAATTAACCTAATTGACAGGCTCTCCTTGAGTGAAAAAGTGTGAGTGAAAGTGAAGAAGTTTCCAAAAGCACTGTTATTATCGAAAGAGAGCGAGAGAGGAGAGAATTTCTCGTTGGTACATAAGGTCTTTTTGAAAAGTTTCGCAAGATTTGATTTAAAAACAAAATAAAATCATATGTTCAATCATCGTTATTATTCCGATAAAATGATGATGATGATAAGAGCTGCCACCTATTTTGGTAAGACATCCACCGGTAGCATTGGTCCGGTTTTAACAAAACAATTTATTCAAGACTGTACGACTCATGTTCAATCATACTTCTGTCTCAAGGGCCAAAAACGAATGGCGGACCCGTAAGCAGAGACACTTACGCAAGGGAAAAACAGTCTCCTTTCAGAAGTAAGTTCACACAAACAGTCCACATCGTACATAAAAACGATTTATGCACAAAAGGTCGAAAGGACATTAAGTCGAAAAAAATCAATTATGAAGAAATTTTCCCTTAAAAATAGACTCTACTTTTTGTCTGATCTTTTTTATCCTCTTCGACCTTTTGTCATGGACTATTATAAGAGTTTCCACTCGGGGACGTGTGAAAAGTTCGCTAAAAAGAGCACTTTTCAGCGAGCCGTTTTTTTATTTTATCCAAGGCTGGGAAACAGTGCTATAACGAAACCAACTATTGTGAATGACATAGAAAAAAGACAGCTTCGCAATAAATAGTTGATAAAATCTTAAAGGGTTTCTTCTCGCAAAGATTTCTCAGATCTCACGCAAAACGAACTATTTGTCTATGCTTGGGTGGTTTGACAGATCGCATTCTTTCGTTTCGATTGATGTTACTGCTGAATTCGGAAAGTTTCAGATGTGGACCGATAGGAACGAATGTTTTGCCATTTGTGAGCTTGCTTTTTAGCGCTGGAATATGTAACTTCCAAGTAATAGATAGTGGTCATCAATCATAGTATTTTCAGCGCTTGGTTTAATGTGAATGGGACAGAAAATTGTCGAACTACGTTTATTTAGGCTTTATTTAGATTTGAGCAAGTAATTCCGTTCACTGGCAATTTCGAGTACCGGCAATGATGAATTTCACAATTTTGATCCCATCAGAGATTTCTGTAGTTTTCTTCATCTGTTGATATTGTGCGATATTTTCTGTAAGTCTCCATTGTATTACAATAGGCGAAAGTGCTGATATAGTGCTCACAAGTCATTAGGTAGGCCTATGCTGCCCACGTTCCATCCAGGAAGTCCCATAGAACATGTCAACATAGAACATAGGACTGGGCAGTATATCAGCTGTATTTGATGGTCTTTTAAAATTTACCATATACGAGTGATATATGACGTGATAGCATTGAATCAGCACTTTGGGAGGAGCTCACATGACATAAAGTCATTATGCGTAGTCACATTAAACACTGGTGACCATTTGGCACAACAGGGATTTCACCATGGTTCGTTACTAATATTCAAATAGGCTGTTCTTCATGTTACGCCAAATGGTTTTTACCACAGGACTTTATATAATTTTGGGTAGCCCCAGTAGGTTGTTAATTAATCAATAAGCAGAATACCCATAAAATTAAAATTTCGCGTTGATTAGATAAATAAATAGATTAATTTTGCATAGGTAACTCCTAATTGTCTCTGAAGTCTACAATTTAAAATGTCTGCATCCGATGAAATTCATCTACATTGCCGTATATCGAAATTGCTTACAATTTATATTTGTTTGTTGGCTTTCACCGATAATGTGCTACAATATTAAAGTATTTTTTATGGATTTAACGTATCAAACCAAATCCATCATATTTATCACGCAATTATTTGAATTTCACTCAATTTGTTATTAAATCGAACTCACTTTTTGCTATTCAAAAAGAAATAATGAATGCCTCCAGCGTCTGGAGAGCAACACGTGTTCTATAAAAATAGAAATTTAAACGTTCGGCGATGTGCTAGTGGACATCATTTCCAAAAATCAGTATAATCATCGATCCAAAAAAAAATAAGATTCTAAAATCTAAGGTGCTTGCACTACTCAATATCGAACCATATCGTTCTTAAAACAAAGAAAAACAACGGCAAACTCCCTTCTCGCGTAACCCCACCGTAGTAACGGCCACGCGAGATGCCGGAGCCTGCTTTTGATGATAGCGTATCATTTAAGACAAAGTAACAATCCTGACTGAAGCCGTTCGTCGTCCACGAGACGCGTCACATTGTTCTGGTGTAAAATCGGTGTGTAGAAATCCGGGAGCGCACACTTTTATGATTTCCAGTTGGATTGGCGGTTGTTGCTGGGACCACTCTGGGGCAACATCTCCAGATACTGGCGCTGCAGCTCCATTGCCCGTTGCATCTCGGCTATGGAGGCCGCCGTTGCCGCACCGGAATTACTACTGCCCCCACCTCCTCCGCCGCCGCTGCCCCCTTTGCCGGCCGCGGATAGTGAAGCTGAAAAAGAGATGGTGTAGTGTTTGAATGATTGAATTGAATTTGAATGTTGTATTGTGCAGTTTCTTTACAGCAATATGTACTACGCAATACTTTTAAATTACGCAACTGTTTTGAGTTGCGTAATGAATCATTACACTACCACTTTCAGAACTTAAGGTGAAGATGAATCGAAGCCAAAGTTCAAATTTTCAACAGCACGAATCTGAAGAACCAAACATCCGTTTGAGCTGAAAACTTAATCGATTGGTCACCACCAGCTAGAGGATAAAAAACATCATTGTTTTACAAATGTTCAAAACCAGTTTTTTGCGCAAAATCAAAGCAATGTTCATAAAAATCTATACCGTCGTTGGGGTGAGAATGGGTCAAAAAAGGATATGTACGAATTATTTATTGAATAACTATCGCAATTTAACTCCAATAAACTTCAAATTTGGTATGCGTGTACTTTGATGTTTCATTAACAACTGTACGAAAAATTAAAGAAATATATTCATTCACTACGGCACTACAAGTGAATGAAAAATGACCCAATCTCACCCCATAGAGGGGGTAAATAAAATAACTTGTTTTTGAGAATATGATTGCAAAACCATTCATAGCTGAAAAATATTGATGAAATATGATGCGAACAAGACGAAAAAGCATCTAAAATGTTTCACAAGTATGATAAACCTACTTAAAAGTACGATCATTCCACGATCAATACATTTCATACAATTGTTGCCGTCATAATCCTGGTATTTCAACGATCCAATTCATTTGTACTTCCGTGAGATGCTTCTACAATATGAAAACAATAATAAATAATTAAATGTGAATACAAAGTATTCCATTTGATTAAATTTTACGTTGTTACTGCGCACGAAAAACAGTTGCTGGTTTTAGAAATTGTCAAAATGCGTTGCATTGTTATTCAATGTACGGAATCCTCAAGTAGACTTGTTTGATGTTTCAGGATGTTGTATTTAGAAAGAATAAACACATCCTAATGATGAAAGAGTACACATGGCACCGTAAAACGACAAAAATGTAGACTTGTGGTTTCAGTCACAATCGTTCTTGTATGACCCAATCTCACCCCCATTTTTGATGTTTTAGACACCGTACCGAAAAATATTATTTTTTTGTGGAAAAATAAAACAGATTCCAGAAAATACGATTCAAATGTATTGAAAAGACTTTCGACCTTCTACTAATATAACCATAGAGGTTAAAGTACCGTTAAGTCACCAGTCACCGTGCGGTCTCCATTCACCGTGCACATATACAAATTCCCACAGAATATTCATACAATTTTCACAAATTATTCTTTTGTCAGCAAGATAAGATAAAACTGATAAAATGAAGTAGTTTTTGTCACAAAACATTTTGAAAAACCTAGTTCATGTAGTCGAAATCATATGAATTCTGTTTGATAATGAGATTTTTCAACACTCTTAGTAGAAACGCCAAAAATTCCAGTTTTTCATTTTAACGATAGGATATGAATTTTTTCAAAATTTCAACAAGTTTCCGCTATGCATACTATTAGTAAGATGTATTTCATCGTATGAGCAATGAGATTTAATGCAAATTAGAATTTTTATTGTGTTTCAGACGAAACCCAAATGCACGGTGAATGGAGCCTTTTCAATACCGTTAAGTCACCAGTCACCGTGCGGCCTTTGTTCACCGTGCACATATACAAATTCCTACAGAATATTCATACAATTTTCACAAACTATTCTTTTGTCAGCAAAATAAGATAAAACTGATGAAATGAAGTAGTTTTTGTCACAAAGCATTTTGAAAAACCTAGTTCATGTAGTCAAAATCATGTGAATTCTGTTTGATAATGATATTTTTCAACACTCTTAGTAGAAACGCCAAAAAATCACATTTTTTCATTTTAACGATAGAGTATGAAATTTTTTAAAATTTCAACAAGTTTTCACTGTGGAAACTATTAGTAAGATGTATTTCATCGTTTGAGCAATAAGATTTTATGCAAACTAGAATTTTTTATTTTGTTTCAGTCGAAACCCAAATGCACGGTGAATGGACCCTTTTCAATACTATTACCGTGCATTAGTGTAAAAGGCATGAAACTATTCGGTAATATTAGATTTATTATTATGTTGTCATTGAACTACTTCATATTTAGTTGAATATGGAACGGTTTGGACAATACAGTCAAACCTCCTATAACAGCTTTAATGAAAAAATAATAATTTAGACAATTTTAATTTTTTTGTGGTTTTTATTGTAAATGATGATTTGAATACTCTTAAAAATGAGTGTGCACACTACTAGCAACATAGTTGCACCATCAACAACGTTTCTTCGAGATACAAAATTAAATCATGACGAAAACTATACGCACGGTGAATGGTGCACTAGTGTGCACGGTAAATGGTAACATAGAACGGTACGAGGCGACCTTAACATTACATTTTCAAACATAATTTTGAGTATTTTTTTGTTATGCATCACTAGTTTTAGATTTTTCTTTGAATTATTATATAATTGCACGCTACGTAGTGGTATTCTAGTGCGCTTCAAATTATTTGGAAAAGTTATAAAATTTTTTGAAGCGCTATTTTTTTTAAATGCACGGTGATTGGTAGCTTGACGGTATATATGGTTCCTATTACCGTGCATTAGTGTAAAAGGCATGGAATTATTCGGTAATATTAAATTTATTGTTATGTCGCCAATAAACAACTTCATGTTTAGTTTATGAGTGAATATGGAATGGTTTGGACAATACAGTCAAACCTCCTATAACGATTTTAATGAAAAATAATTATTAACCCAATTTTCAAACTTTTTATGGTTTTTATTGTAAGTGAAGATTATTTAACTCTTAAAAATGAGTGCACACACTTCTAGCAACATAGTTGCTTCATCAACAACGTTTCATCAAGATACAAAATTAAATCATGACGAAAACTATACGCACGGTGAATGGTGCACTAGTGTGCACGGTAAATGGTGACATAGAACGGTACGAGGCGACCTTAACATGACATTTTCAAACATAATTTTTGCGTAATTTTTTGTTATGCATCACAAGTTTTATATTTTTCCCTGAATTATTATATAATTACACTCTACGTAGAGGTTTTCTGATACGCTTTAAATTATTCGGAAAAGTTATATAATTTTTTGAAGTGCATTTTTTTTCTTAAATGCACGGTGAATGGTAGCTTGACGGTACATGCGTTATACTTTGCACAGGAGAAATTTAATATTGTAAATGTTCTCTAGTTTCAACACAATATCAAACAAAAACTACAATTTCTAAAAATGTATATTGTGATTAATTATATGTAATAATATGTTCCCTAACATATGAATTATAAATTTTAGTAATATCAGCGTTATTAGCTGATATATTTCATAGGGGAATGTGGGGCAAGATGAGCACCCGGGGCAAGATGGGCACCCCTAGTATGTGTCGTTCCTACCGATTTTTTTTCAATACATTATTTGGGGTTCTGATGAATATCATTAAATTGATATGATGGCCATAAATTTCAGCTAAAAAATCAACAGCACAACGTAAATATTGTCCAAAATACATAGAAGTCCAAAAATTAACCTTTTCATATAAGATTTGTTCATTTAAAAGTGATATTTTTGTTGCGTAAGCAAATTAATTCATACGTTTTTGGCCGTATAGTTATAGAATAATCTTCTGTAGATAATCAGGAGCAAAACTTTTTATCAAATTTAAAAAATATTTCAATTGTTTTGATTATATTAATAAATTTACACCCTTGGGCAAGATGAGCACCATGTTCAAAATTAAGTAAAAGTGTGAAATTATAGAACCACATTTAGCTGTGAGCTTGACTTACGGTATCTTCTTTGCACAAAACAATTTTTCTAAAAAATATACAAACAAACAACAAATTTAATCGTTTTTTAAGTAAAATCTTAGCAATTTATGAAATGTTATTTATTTTTTGATTAAAGTTTTAAAAACTAAGCTAGTTGAACATAAATACCATCAGAAATTAAAGATAAAATCTTCGGATATTACAAGCATTGAATAATAATAGTTACCTTTAGTAAATTGCATCTTTTTATGGGGGTGCCCATCTTGCCCCGCAGTTTTTTTGACCGATGATAAAAAAGCTATTTTTTAAAGTGTTATTTGGAAAACTATTTATCACTTTTTAAAACTTTTAATGGTTGGAGGTCAAAGTAATAATGTAAAAGATAAGGATGGTTACCAATTTTACCAAAATAATAACGTTTAAGTAGGCTTAAATCGCGCCTATCCTTAGGGTGCTCATCTTGCCCCGCCTGACCCTATATCATATTTTTCCGTTTTGACCCGATCTCACCCCCTAGACCCATTGTCACCCCCATCGACGGTAATTGAATTGCACTTGCTATCTGTAATGCAGAGAAAGATTTTCTTTAGGATTTGTTTAAATATGAACAAAAAACTGGTATTTCATTTTTGATGATTGCTAATGATTGAATGACAAATATATAACTCGTACTGAAAAAATCTTTTTGCAATTTCTCATTGTAATAGGTTGTTTTTCATCACGCCAATCTGTCATGAAACGGCCTACTTTCCTGCACTGAAGTATGCAGTGCGGGAATAGTCATTACGCAACTGAAACCAGTGCTGTAATGATTCATTACGCAACGCTTTTTCATTACGCAACTGTTTTGAGTTGCGTAATGAATAATTACGCAACAATTTTTCAGAAATTGTAAAATGATGGTGAATGCATTCCGATATAATTCCGATACCCATGTTGCGTAAACTACTATTCTATTACGGTCTTACCAGCAGCTTGGGCCATTGCCAGCTGATACGAATAGATCAGTGGTGAGAACTGCATCATGTGCGCCTGCAGATTGTTCAAATTTCCCGTGGACAGTCCCTGCTGAAGACCTGCAAAGTAAAACCAAAACGGTTACACATCATCGAAATACGCATTCCTTCGGCGAACAAACCTCTAAACAGTTGCTGCTGGAAGGCCTGCATTGCGGCCGCTGCTGCCGTGGGGTTCAGATTACCCAGACTGCCCAGATTTCCCAGAGCACCCAGTTGACCGAGGCCACCAAGTCCGGCTAGGGCTGTCAACTGGGCTGCAGCAGCTTCCGCTGCGGCATTTGCAGTCGCACTGTGACGGCTGGAACGGGAACTGGACGCCGGCGGTGGAGTCTGCTGATTCGGTGGGGTAGGCGTCGGTCGCGGCGTTGGCGTCGGCGTTTTCGACTTCGATGGTTGTGACTGCAGGTGGGCATGTTGCTGCTGCAGTTGATGAACACGTTGCTGTTGTTCTTGGTGCTGCTGCAACTGTTGGAGCTGTTGTTGCTGGAGCTGCTGTTGGAGCTGTTGCTGCTGTAGCTGTTGGAGCTGCTGCTGACGAAGTTGTTGCTCCTGCTCTTTCTGGCGCTGCTGTAGGAGCACAATTATGATGTTAGGCGTAATTGGGGTTTTTTTTTTCTTTGGATGGATTGTATAACATTCCCCAGAAAACCATTGCCCCCAAAACCGTCTGTTCTACGATAATTTGAATACAATATGTTCTACGATCATTATTTGATGAAGTTTTGAATAGTTCATCACTTATCCTTGACAGTCTAGTTATAGTACCTAGAACATGGATTCAGCCTCAAAATAGTACACCCCAACCTCTTTTTACGACCGTTATCGGGGGGTGCTCGATTGCTATCAAAAGAGCCAATTTTATGAGGGTGTGATAATATCGGTATCGTTATCCTTAAAAATTTTTGGTATTTGCATATTATGAAAATACCAAAAATTTTTAAGGATAACGATACCGAATGTTCACCAAAATTGGAGAAAGTGTTGCGTGCCATACAGTCGGCCGAATCACAATTGTTCATGTGGCTGGCAACACTGTTTAAGCAGAATAAAGAAACCATACAATTTAAGCGGAACAGAAAAATAGAATGCTTAGCAACATAGCAATACTCTTCACCTGTGATCCAGTTTTTCATGAAGAGTTCAAAATTTGTCGTAGCTGGCAACACTGCTTAAGTGAAATTACACCATCAGGCAGTACAAGTGTGCATGCAACTTTTGTTTTGCGGATAGCTCCGGATCCTGACATGGCGCCTTCGGCAAAGTTGTTCAGTAGCTCAAGGACTATCATTATTCTAGCCAAAAGATTCGAGATTTTGCCACTAGGCGGCGCTAGTGAGCATAGAACTTTTGTTGTGCGAATAGCTCAAGATCATGACCACTTAGAAAGATGGCGTCTTCGGCAAAGTTGTTCAGTAGCTGGAACAATCTCGAATCTCATAGCTTTTATAATGATAGTCCTTGAGCAAATGAGCAACTTTGCCGAAAGCGCCATTTTTCTAAGTGGCCAGGATCCTGAGATATTCGCAAAACAAAAATTTCATGCTCACTAGCGCCACCTGGTGGCAAAATCTCAAATCACATAGCTTTTATAATGATAGTCCTTGAGCTAATGAACGACTTTGCCGAAGACGCTATTTCTCTAGGTGGTCATGATCCTGAGCTATCCGCAAAACAAAAGTTCTATGCTCACTAGCGCCGCCTGGTGGCAAAATCTCGAATCCCTTGGCTAGAATAATGATAGTCCTTGAGCTACTGAACAACTTTGCCGAAGACGCCATCTTTCTAAGTGGTCATGATCTTGAGCTATCCGCAAAACAAAAGTTCTATGCTCACTAGCGTCGCCTAGTGGCAAAATCTCGAATCTCATAGCTTTTATAATGATAGTCCTTGAGCAAATGAGCAACTTTGCCGAAAGCGCCATTTTTCTAAGTGGCCAGGATCCTGAGATACTCGCAAAACAAAAGTTTCATGCTCACTAGCGCCGCCTGGTGGCAAAATCTCGAATCACATAGGAGCAATTCTCGCTGAAACCAGGCCGCCATCGGCACCCATCGTTAGAATTCCAATTTTAAGTCACTGATCGCAAGTTTTCGATAAAACTTAAGGGTGGTCCTTTCTGTTTTCTCAAATTGGTGGGCCCCCTTTACGCCAGCTAGCTGAACAGTTTACGAAAAAGCCCATTTTTTGATAAATCTTGGGTATTTCTTCACGGGATATGTCTCATATTACGCTTGGAACACATAGCAAACTTAGTGGCATCGTATAGAGAAAGGATATAGCTTTCATTTAAACTTGAACAAATTTTGGCGGTAATTTTGAATTTTACCGCCATCTTGAATTTTATTAGAAAAATCGATTTTTCACCATTAGCGCATCGCTAGTTTTGAATTCTGAGATCACCATCAGAAAGTTGAGGAAAAATTGCGTAAGATAGGCTACAAAAACTAGGTGAGCAAAGATATTTACCCTATGATATGAACGATTTTCTAAATCATGTTCTACTATTTTGACGTATATGGCGAGTGCAATCAATACAAACATAATTTTTTGTACAACAAAGAAACAAGTTTTCAATCGTTGGTGTATTATTTGAGACAGATGAAGAATAGGAGTATTAATTTGAGTGAAAAAATCTGGCGGCCATCTTGGATTTGGACGCCATCTTGGTTTTAAGTAGTAGAATGAGTTTTCACCTTGTTAGCACTCAACATGTTGAATTTCAATGCTACCGTTACACTTATTCTTCTTCTTGTTCTTCTTTTTCCTCACGTTACGTCCCTACTGGAACAGAGCCAGCCCTGCAGCTTAACTAGTTTTAAAAACAAATTATCAAATAGGATTTTTTAATGCTTATCTGCTACCTGAATGATTCTTCTGCATATCTTCGAGTTGTAAAATAACATTATTTCTTTCATTTATTTGGTCTAAAATCATTGATACAAATGAACAATCAGTTGAACAGCTGAGATAAGATAAGACAGATAGAATCTGATTGTTTTTTTTTTTAACGGAGGCCTTATAATTCAACATAATGAGCACTGAGGGGCCCATTCACAAATTTCATAACGCTGAAGGGGGTGGGTGGGTGTCCATGATATGTTACAGCTCATAGAAAATTTGAAAAATTTCCACACAAAATGCGTTACGAGGGGGTGGGTGGGTATCAAAAATGGCCATTTTTGGCGTTATGAAATATATGAATGAACCCTGAGATGGTAAAAAACCATGCAACTGCTAAAAACCAAGATGGCCGCCAGTTTTTCTAACATCGAAATTATACACCTGCCTTTCGGCATTACGTCCACTAATGTCCCGACACGCAATCTTTAAACTTCATACAATGAACAACAATGCATAGGGTAAAAAAATGTTTGTTTAATACAATCAATATTTTTTGACAGTTTTCATTTATTGAATTTATTTATTCATTATTACTGAATTCAAAGATACGTCGAAGAATTATTCTGTTGTCAGAAATCGCATTAAAAAAGAAAATTACTGTTTAATAACCTGGATTTATAACTAATAAAGATGAGTATCAGGCTTGGTTCCAGTAAGGACGTAACGTCAGTAAAATGAAGTATAATAAGAAGAAGAGTATATGTAACCTTTTTTCATTGGTAGCCTCTAAATTCGACATGCTGAGTGCTATCAAGGTGAAAAATTAATTCTACTACCTAAAATCAATATGGCGTCAAAATCCAAGATGGCCGCCAGATTTTTTCACTAAACATAATATTCTTATTCTTTACTCGACTCGAATAAAACACCAAATGTTGAAAACTTGTTTTTTTTTTGTTGTACAAAAAATGATGTTTGTATTGATTGCACTCGCCAAATAGTCAAAATCGTATAACATGATTTAGAAAATCGTTCATTTGATAGGGTAAATACCATTGCTCCCCTAGTTTCTGTAGCCTATCTTACGCAATTTTTCCTCAGCTTTCTGATGGTGATCTCAGAATACAAAACTAGCGGTGCGCTAATGGTGAAAAATCGATTTTTCTAACAAAATTCAAAATGGCGGCCAAATTTAAAATGGCCGCTAACATTTTTTCAAGTTTAAATGAAAGTTATATCCTCTCTCTATACGATGCCACTAAGTTTGCTATGTGTTCGAAGCGAAATATGAGTCATATCTCGTGAAGAAACACCCAAGATTTATCTAAAAATGGGCTTTTTTCGCAAACTGTTCAGCTAGCTGGCATACGAGGGGTCCTCCAATTTGAGAAAACAGAAAGGACCACCCTTAAGTTTTATCGAAAACTAGCGATCAGTGACATAAAATTAGAATTCTAACGATGGGTGCCGATGGCGGCCTGGTTTCAGCGAGAATTGCTCATAGCTTTTATAAAGATAGTCCTTGAGCTACTGAACGACTTTGCCGAAGGCGCCATCTCTCTAAGTGGTCAGGGCCCTAAGCTATCCGCAAAACAAAAGTTATATGCTCACTAGCGCCGCCTGGTGGCAAAATCTCGAATCTCTTGGCTAGAATAATGATAGTCCTTGAGCTACTGAACAACTTTGCCGAAGACGCCACCTCTCTAAGTAGTCAGGATCCTGAGTTATCCGCAAAACAAAAATTCTATGCTCACTAACGCCGCGTGGTGGCAAAATCTCGAATCTCTTGGCTAGAATAATGATAGTCTTTGAGCTACTGAACAACTTTGCCGAAGACGCCATCTCTCTAAGTAGTCAGAATCCTGAGCTATCCGCAAAACAAAAGTTCTATGCTCACTAGCGCCGAATAGTGGACAAATCTCGAATCTCTTGGCTAGAATAATGATAGTCCTTGAGCTACTGAGCAACTTTGCCGAAGACGCCATCTCTCTAAGTAGTCAGGATCCTGAGATATCCGCAAAACAAATGTTTTATGCTCACTAGCGCCGCCTGGTGGCAGAATTTTGAATCTCACAGCTTTTATAATGAAGTCCTTGAGCTAATGAGCAACCTTGCCGAAGACGCCATCTTTCTAAGTGGTCAGGATCCTGAGATATCCGCAAAAGAAAATTTCGATGCTCACTAGCACCACCTAGTGGCAGAATTCCGCAATTCAATGACCACCATATGTTAGCCCTTACACTACTGAACAATTTTGCTGACCATCGTGGCCCTCTATTTTGAATACTTTTTAAGATATTGATCATTTATAAAACCGGTCATTCATAAAAACGGTTTATCTCAACTTTCATCATAATGAGCTAAAATTTTGGAAGAGCGCTCAACATTCACCGTTAATGCTTTTGAGGGTCTATAAATATCTGAGATCTAGGCTACCAAAATGGACCACTTCAGAGTTGATCATTCGAATAGAAAATCGAAAAAGTTGCGAATGTGTTGTCCAGCACTAGAGATTTCTGGACAATGATACATTCTGGGGAACGGATTTCTGAGGAATGTTATAGAATCATTTAAAAATACCTGTGCAGCAGCTTGTCGTTCCTGCTGTTGCTGACGTTCCTGCTGCTGTTGGCGCTCTTGGGCTTGCTGGCGTTCCTGTTGCTGCTGTTGTTCCAGCTGTTGTTGCAACTCGCGCTGTTCTCGCAAATTCGGCGTAGAAGACGGCGTCGGCCTTATGTCCACCGGCGATGGGCTACTTTGGCTAGCTAAACGTGCCTCTATTTCCTGTTCCTGCTGCAAAGCCTTCACGAAGGCCGTTTTCAGACGATTGGTGTGCTCAGCCTTGAGTGCCTTCTTAACGTTGCTAGTAACACACTGCTCGCAAATGACCTTCGGATCTTTTCCAGCTGAAAGGCAAACAACGAAACGTGAGCATAATGATACCCATTCACCACCAGTGCACTCAAGGACAAGCAATATTGAGTAACAAAGGAAAGAACTGAAACAACACAAAACCTGGACTGTTCTGAAAAGTTGGATTTCCTCTTTTACCCTGTTTTTCCCACTTCCAAACCGGGGTGAAGTCGATTTTGCACTGAGCACAGCGGTACGGTTGCTGCGGGAGATTTGGTTTCTTGTCCTTGGTGAGATAGTCGACGACGTGCTCCAGCCCCAGCAGATACACGAATTCCGTATTGCTGGGATTGGGGATGAAGTGCATCTCCGGTGGCGGAGGTTTGGGCGGTGGAATCTGGAAAGAATACGGTAGACGTGTGAAACATTAGGTTTGATGTAGATTTTAAGCCTTTTGATGGAATTTTCAAGCTTACACAGAATGTGAGAAGATGGATGATTAGTTAATTGAAAGGTGGAAGCGGCATTAAGATGAACACTTGAATATGGTTAAGAAGACATGGGTAGTGAAGGTGAGGATTGTATCCGTCAGTTTAACGGATAATATGATACTGAGGTGTTCATCGTAGTGCTGCTTCCACCTTTCGATCACATCGCGTCCGTTCGTCAATGCATTAAGGATGCATTGAGCTTCTGATAGAACTTCAGCGTTTCTTGAGAACGGTACAGTAATTCCATCTTTTGGCATTCCACCTCTTCCAGGCGATACTTTATGTCCTAGTCCCAGACAATCAACAATGGACCGAGTCGAAAGGAGACGTCGAGACGTCTTCTACGAAAAGTTCAGAATTACTTCAAGAGTTCTCCGATGAGTCTAAACTTTTCGGGGAGTCACAATACTTGGTGAACTTTCATACTTAAGATGGGTAATTTATTGAGAACGTTTTTAAGAACGAATCAAAACAAATCGCGTAGTTTTCCAAGCAAGCCTGGTTTTCATCTGAGAGTTTTTATGAATATTTTTGTATGAGATATTTTATAAAATTTAATCTTCTTACCTGTAATAATGTCTTCTCCAATTGCTTCCTAAGTGCCAGTTTGGCTGCAGCTTGGCGCTGCGCTTGAGTTTGCGGCTCATCCCTGGTATCACGATCGCGCTAGATACGAAAAAAGGATTATTAGACAGCAATTAATATAAGATTTGAGGCAGACAAATTGAAAAAGCACATCCATTATATAGTCATATGTTGAGTTTAGTTGACCAATATACATAGGTAGGTCAAGTGCTTTATCTGATTGTCTGCCCATTTTCTAAAAAAATAAAGGCATTCGGAACGCTTGCTTACTTTAAGTGAAACCGGTTCCACCGTCGTGCAACTGATTTGTGCGGGAATAGGAGGTGCTGGAGTGATAGACACCGAGTTGCTAATCTGGCCGGACTGTACCTTCAAATTAGTATCCATTAGACTGTTGGCACCGATACTGCCACTATTATGTAGCTGTAGCTGGGCGTTCAAGTTGTTAGTCAAGCGACGCGATGGATGACATTTTAGAATAGCGATACAATAGGAAAGAATCATGTTAGTGAAAAGCGGTAGTATTTAGGCAAGCCATGAATGATTTCAATGGAGAAACATTACAGTTTATATAACTCACATTACGCTGCTTGATGTTGCTGGAGGGAGCATTTGTAGGCGTGATCGTAACCGAAGGTGTAATGGTGAGATTAGAACCAGTTCGGGTTAGACCTATTGGAAGGCGCTGGCCAGGTGTGCTGGGCGTTAAAGTAGCTCCTCCAGGTAAAGATGGCCTAGCAGGTGGCTTAGTAACCGGAGTGATGTTTATAGGAGATCCACGACTGCGAGATAAAAAATATTTATAAATTGAAAGAAGTCAACTAGTTACAGTTATGATACTCACTTAACAGGAGGGACCGTAACGGATTTGGAAGATTTAGAATGAGCCGGTAAGGGTACAGCGTTGGTGGGAGTAACACTGAGCGAACCCTTCGTCAGAGCAGTAGGAATCGCGGCCAGTGGATTGTTAATATTCGTGTTAGTTGGTGTAACGACAATGTTCTCCTTCATCATCACTTGCTGGGACTGCTTCAGTTTCTTCAGTAGCACCAATTTGGTTTCTTCGCTGCGAAGTTCCTCGCGGAGTTTCCGCAAGCCGCGTTCGCGTTCCCAAATTTCCGCCGCCGTGAGTTCCTTAATCGGGAACACCGGAGGCATTTCGTCATCTTCCGACTCGGATAGGGCTCCAGCAGCAGCACCATTGTAGGAACGACCATTCACCTTCGCCGGTAATAGCACTATGTCCGGCACTTCGGCGTACGACTTTGGTTCGGTACGGGGTCGAAGGACACGCCTTCCAGGCACGGGAGACGTGCTTCCGGATGCGGATGGGGAAGGGGCGGCAGGTGGTGGCGGTGCCGGTGTTATGGTGAGACCGGAGTTCTGCGTGAGTGCCCTCAAATCCCGTGCCGTGGCCGGAGTAATTGTGAGCGAGTCTCGACCGGATCCGACGCTCAGATCCACAACGTTATCATCAACTTCCATTCGTTCCATTGCTTCCCGCGAATTATACTGGAATAGAGAACAAGAACATTTCGTTATATAGGTAGTTATTATGAGGATTTAAGACATAATGGATACATTAATTTATGGATCTGCCCAATGACCACGGTCCATACAAATTTCAATATTTTGTATAGATAAATGACCACTTCTTATTCGCTTCAAATTTCCGTATCTTATTTCCAGGAAAATAAACCAAATAATCCTATTCATGCATGGTTGGTAAATGCTGGGTATTGCATACCATTTGTACCTCGCATACCTGTGTTGTCCTTAGCCTCATGCTTAGCAACTCCTATCCTTGCGGTACTGGCCGAGGTACAAGCAACCTATGGAAAGATCGGGTAACCAATCCTGGTGAGAACTCTGATCGTATACTAACAGGGGAGGGGGGTTTGCTTCTGCAAACCTGGAGCGTCTGTACTCAATGTTAGGAGCGGCTCACAACAGCGTCTGTTACCGCAGACAGGGGCGGCTGATCATCGTCCGAGTGCCAAAGCAGGACTCTAAGCTTAACTATGCACTAAGGCCCTCTGAATATTTGGGGGAATGGTCCTCCGGGAATCTAGAGGTTGGTGTCAGGCCCCGCATTGCTGTTCTACGCATATTTGTTCCGAGGTCCATAAGGTTTACATAGAACATGGGACAAATAGCCGTAGAAGGGCAGTGCGAGGCAGCCGTAAAAAATCATGCAATGAATAATCAACGAGAGAATACGAACCGGGACAATCGGCGAAGGCTACAGCGACGTAAAGCACAAGCATACCGCCGATGTGCTGAAGGACCGTGGATTCGGCATCGTAGCGCTGCAGGAAGTGTGTTGAAAGGATCAATGGTGCGTTTATAGGTAATCATACTATCTACCAGAGCTGCTACAACACACACGAGTTGGGAACAGCTTTTATAGTGATGAGTGATATGAAGAGGCCCGTGATTGAAAAGTTCAGTGAACGAAAACGGCCTACGACTGATTGAATTCGCCGCCTTCAAAAATATGGCCATCCGGAGCACCTACTTCCAGCACAGCTATCCGTACTGATACACCTGAAGAACACCACAGCAGACAGAATTACAAATCGACCACGTTCTGATTGATGGACCAAACTTCTTCGACATTATCGCCGTCAGGAAATATGTATCGTGGCGCTAAAATTGACTCTGACCATTATCTGGTGAGGGTTAAACTGCGCCCAAAACTCTCCATCGTTAACAACGTACGGTACCGACGGCTGCCTCGGTATGACCTTTTGTTTTGTTTTTTACAAGGGAGAAATCTGCAAACAGATCCCCTGAGAAGGTAACTCAGGGAATGCGGGGATGACGCACCAACGACGACCCGCTAAAACCAGCCTATGCACTGTGCTTGAGCAATTCTTTTAGAATTGCTCAAGTGGTGAACAGTGCATCGACATGACCCTTGGACTCAGACCCTTATCTCCCGGAACCACCTTACGGAATTTCTTCGGTGAGGGTCCAGTGCATATAGCACAACAAGTGTAGCAGTAGCCTAGGCAAACTGCTTCTCCTAGCCGACTTAAACAATGTTACAAGGGACCAGCCTCGGCAGGGCTAATCTTCTGCAGCCAACTCTTGGTCGGCGCGCCTTAGGCGCTGCAATTCTAACATAATGTGAGTGACAGTCGTAGTTACTGTATTCCAGCACTCGGCATCCGCACACATTCTCTCTATTATATTGTCGGGGGACGTGTCCCCTCCGCATGTAGCGAGCATGCGACCTCTCACAACACAATGAAACGGGGGCAATCGAACACGACATGCTCTGCTGTTTCCTCCACACCAGCACAATTGGGGCACGCATAAGATTCTGAGTGCCCGAACCTATGCAGGTACTGTCTATAGCAACCATGTCCTGACAGAAACTGCGTCAGGTGGTAGTTTACTTCCCCATGGTTTCAGCTATACCAATCTTAAACATTTGGTATTACCCGATGGGTCCATCTACCCTTAGTGGAGTTATCCCATTTCTGCTGCCAGCTTCTGAGCATTTCCTCATTACACGTGTCGCGACTCCTCTGGTACCCCTTTGGTTGAAGCATTGAACATCTTCTTTGATGATGAACCCGATGGGCGTCATGCCGGCTATGATGCACACGGCCTCTTTAGATACCGTCCGGTATGCACTTGCTACTCTTAAGCACATTATCCTGTACGTGATTTCCAACCGCTTTAGGTTTCTGCTCGTTCCAAGCGCTTTTGACCAGATTGGTCCTCCATACCTGAGTATGGATAGCGCCACGCTTGCCAGTAGCTTTCGTTTGCTGGCAATTACAGCAGAGCTTGAAAGCGCCGCTATAGCCGTAGATGCCCTTTTACAGACATATTCAACGTGGCTAGCGAAGCTGAGCTTGTCATCGATAATTACCCCAAGATGCATAAAGGATCACTTGGACTCTATGGTGCAATCACCTACCGAGATAAGCGCCCGTTGCTCGGACTTGCGGTTGTTGACCACCACCACCTCGGTCTTGTGACGGGCCAGTCTTAGTTTCTTAGGCTTCATCCATTCCTCAACTATGGAAATAGAGTGCGCTGCTGTCAACTTTACTTCCTCCATCGATTCACCATAGACCACTAGGATGATATCGTCGGCAAAGCCAACAATCTTAACACCCGTCGGAAGGGGCAGCCTCAGTACGTCATCGTACATCGCATTCCATAACAGCAGGCCCAGGATTGAACCTTGAGGTACTCTCGCGGTAATTCAAACGCTTTTCTGCCCCTCCTCTGTGTCATACAGTAGAATCCTACCATCAAAATAGCTTTCTAGAAGCTTACACAACTGCACCGGTACCATGAGGCGTGTGCTATTGCTTCCCAGCTTGCGCTGTTGAACTCATTCTTCACATCCAAAGTGACAACCGCGCAGTAACGGATGCCGCTCCTTTTATGCTCGATTGCCACCTCAGCTGTCTGAACGACCGACTGAATGGCGTCCAGAGTAGATTTACCTTTTTCTGAATCCAAACTGGTTGGACAGACCGTCCGCACTCTCCGTATACGGTACTAGCCTGTTGAGAATCAACGCCCGTCGTATCTAGTAGACAGATAGGTCTATACGCCGACGGGTCACCTGGTGGTTTCCCCGCCTTTGGTAGTAGCACCAATTTCTGTCGCTTCCATACATCCGGGAAGCTTCCTTGATCAATACAGGGTTGCATCGTGGTTCTGAACATGTCCCGATTCGCGTTCACTGCCGCTTTTAAGGCAACATTCGGGATACCTTCGGGTCCCGGTGCCTTGTTTGACACGAATGATTTCACGACTTCTGCCAGCTCTTCGTTCGTCACTCTCGCCACTTCTTCCCCTTATCTGCCGCATACGGCGCTGGAGGCCATGGGCTTATGGGATGGTGCGGGAAGAGTACATCGATTATCGATCCCAGCAACTCGGGCGACTTCTCTTGAGGCGCTATGGCACCTTTGGTCTTAGCCATTACCACTCTGTAGGCGCCACCCATGGACTTTGAGAGCCAACTTTGCCTCTCTGAATGCTGCACCGCGTTCTTCTCTTTGTGCTTCTGTGCGTGCGCGTTGCATTCTTCGTCTAGCCCGAAGGCAGATTGCTCGAAGATTTGCAATTGATTCGCACCACCAGTACATCGGCGGCCTGTATTCTCTAGAAGGGGCTTTTCTCAGCATGGAGATATCACAACAAATAGCTCTTCACCGTTTAGGTCCAGAGTGTTCCGTTCGCGCCTCAGGGCTTCGCCGTCGAAGCGCGCTGTTTTCCATCCTCGGGCTTGGGTCGAGTTACATCGCGCTGCCTTCCGTCCGCCTGGTATTATACTATAGCGAATCGATTGGTAATCGCTATGCGTATAACCGTCATCAACGCGCCCGTTCATGGTACCTAAAAGGTTAGGACTACAAAACGTCACGTCGATAATCGATTCTGCACCATTTCTGCGGAAGGTACTCACTGTACCCACATTTGCCAGCTCTACATTTAATGGGTCAGGGATTCCAACAATAGCTGGCCTCTTTGGTTGGTGCAACGGCTTCCCCACTCCACTGTCCATGCATTAAAGTCGCCAGCTATCACAACTGGCTGCCGATTAGCTAGTTCGGCTATCATCCTGTCGACTATGTGGGAAAATTCCTCAATCGACCACCTTGGGGGCGCGTAACAACGGCAATAGAACACGCCGTTGATTTTTGCTATCGCAAAACCGTCATTTGAACTATTATAGCTACTTCTTGGATTGGGTATCGTCCTGTCGTCCCTATAGCTGCTAGCTGTTGAGACCTATCCACCACCCAGTTCCCGTTGTTGGCTGGTATACGGTATGGGACCGATAGTAACACCACGTCAGTCTTGGTTTCCGAGACTGACTGCCAAACAGCTGCTGGGCTGCATCACAGTGGTTTGAATTTAACTGTGTTACTTCCGTTTTGGTTGCTTTGATACTCCACTTCTGCCCGGACATTTAGGTTCGCCCGTTAAGTGTCCGTTGTCTGCTCTGTCGACACATATTAGGCATTTAGCGATTTGCTTACAATCGCTTGCCCTATGGCTGTTGTATGTTGAGCCGGCAAACCGACCAACCTACCTTGAGTATGCCCAAGTTCTTCGCTTTGTTAACCTCTGCGACCGGCAGCCTGATCACCGCCACCTTGGTGCCCTGCGAGCCCTTTCTAAGGTGGATGGCCTTACTGGCTACGTCGATGTCACACCGCTCTTTGAGGGCAGCAGAGGCCTCCGCTGCGTCGGTGACCTCATCAAGATTATTACACTGGAGAGTTGCTTCAGCAGTAAGGGATCTTACATCAATCGCGTCGCCAAGTACTTCTTGTACCAGTTGCTTATAGACTGCACCCTTGACGTCCTTTTCTAAGACAAGGATCATTTGAGCGATCCTAGTTCGCCTTATGCTCCGCACGTCTGCACCCAATGGCGATAACTTCTCCGTGCTTTGCATAGCCTTAAGAATTTCGGCATATGTTGCTTCCTCCGTTTTGATAACAAGGGCTTCGTCTAAATTATTATAAACCAGAGCGGCTGAAACAACCCGATGCCGCAATTGCATACGCGCAGCACCTTGAGGCAGCATTACCGAAAGAGGGTGAGCTGGACGAAGCCCCTCTTGAGGACTGTTGTAGCGCAACGTCGGGTACGTGGGACGGAGTCGACGGAACGATTGGTTCGACGAGGAATGTAGGCAGATTCTGGAGGAGAAGAATGCAGCGCGGGCGGTCATGGTGCAGCAAGGGACCCGGCAGAACGTGGAATGTTATAGACGGAAACGGCAACAGCAGACCCGCATCTTTCAAGGGAAGTGTCAAGAAACACGGAAGTTCTATCAGAAGCTCAACGCATCCTGCAATGGAAACGAACCGCGAGCTGAGTTGTGCAGGGATAAGGATAAGAGCATCTTGATGGACGAGCGTGAGGCCGGCTTCGTTGACGGCCGATCGATAACGGACCTTCTTTACTGTACGGCAAATCTTCCAAAAAGGTCGTGAATACTAGGTCCCAACGCATTACCTTTTTATCCATTCCAAGATGGCATACGATAGCATCGACCGCGTACAGCTATGGAAAATCATGGACGAGAACAGCTTTCCCGGGAAGCTCACGGGACTAATAAGAGCAACGATGGAAGCTGTGCAAATTTGTGTGAAGGTTCCAGGAGAACATTCCAGTTCGTTTGGATCCCGCCGGGGACTACGACGCTAGGAGGTGTTATGCGAAGCGCCAGGCTTAAAAGCCGGGGTACGATTTTTAGAAGATCCAGTCGATTTGTTTGCTTCGCGGATGATATGGACATTAGCGGCCGAACATTTGAAAAGTTGGCAGAAATGTACTCCCGCCTGAAACGCGAGGTAGCAAAAGTTACTGGTGGTGAATGCGATCAAGATAAAGTACATGCTAGCTTATGGGTACGAGCGCGACAGGGCTCGCCTAGGTAACAGTGTTACGATAGACGGGGATGCGTTCGAGGTGGTCGACGAGTTCGTCTACCTTGGATCCTTGCTGACGGCTAACAATAACGTTAGCCGCAAAATACACTGGCGCATCATTAGTGGAAGTCAGGCTTAGTATGGCCTCTACAAGAATTCACCCCGAATCAAATGTACCATGTACAAAACGCTCATAAGATCAGTAGTCCTCTACGAGCATGAAACGTAGACGATGCTCGAGGACGACCTGCAAGAACATTGGTTGCTTTGGCGGTGTGCAGGAAAACGATGTGTGGCGGTGAAGGATGAACCAAGAGCTCGCCTAAATCTACGGTGAACCCAGTATCCAGAAGGCAGCCAAAGCTGGAAGGATACGAGGATACGATGGGCAGGGCATGTTGCAAGAATGCCGGAAAGCAACCCTGCAAAGATGGTGTTCGCTTCGGATCCGGTTGGTACAAGAAGACGTGGAACGCAGCGAGCTAGGTCGGCGATTTGGGAAGCATGAGGCAGAACCGAGGATGGAGAGATGCAGTCACGAACCGAGTGTTGTGGCGTGAAATTGTTGATTCAGCGTTATATGTTTAGATGATAAGAGGCGGTCCATTAATTATGTAAGACATTTTTCAACGTTTCCACCCCCTCCTCCACTCCCCCCTTGGTAAGATTTTTTGTATGAAAGTAAAAAATAAAATGTATGGCACGTAAGAAACCTCAGACCCCTCACCCCTCCATAAACCCTTACGGAATTAATGGATAGCCCCTAACTAAATAAATGCATTAAATGAATTTTCTTGCATATATGAGTTACTTAAAGTTTGGGAATGGCTAAATCCTATCGTTGTATATTGGTTTCGTTGCTAAAGTTGTAAAAAAATTTGAATAGCGAACATTTATTTCCGGTTGAAAACATGTCAAGACCTGAACTTCCGGTTTGTACACTCTACTCACAGGAAGTTTAAATCATCGATCGTAACGAAAACCGCATTTCATCGAACTGTTATTTCTTAGCACTAATCGATTGAAAATAAAAGGTATTTCCCGGGGCTTTGAGGGTTAAAACCAATTGCAGCTTCTTAATGTGTTTTAGTTACCTATGGATTGTTTCACGACTGAATAATACTGTAATTTTATTGTATTATCAAATGTTTCATCACTTTGAATGCACTAAGAGTAAATTGAGTTTAAATCTGGGCTCAGTTTAGATATCATATTAAGAAATATTCCTTCAAATGAGCGGAAACAAATCGATTGCGTACAACCAAAAATTGCACTGCACACTACCCCTACTCATCCCTCTGTGCATATCAGCTTCATATGCCAACCTGCTTGCTCTTATTGCTCCGCGAAACCATATGAAAGGGTCGATCGGCCTCTAACGCCTTTTCTCCCGTCATCATTTTCCCATCCCATGGTTCGGTGTCATCGCGTTTCACCTTACCCTTGCCTGCTAGCTGCTGCGTGTACCCTGAACACGCATCTTTATACCTACACTCTGTACTTTGCATGAAACAATAATGGCAAAAGCATTCCGCAACCAAACCGCGCGATGAACTATGGGTCAGAACATCAAATTTCGTGACTAACACTCTCTTCCGTACTGAACCAAACCCCATCAAAAAGTAATACAAACTTAGATGCATCGTGCGCATCGTACCTTCGTGCTGTGCGTACACTAATTCTCTCTGCTCTTGGAAGTTAACAGTGCTTTTCAGTGCTAAAATTAAAAACGGTACTTTTCAGTGCTACTAAAACAATACTTTTTAGTACTATTTTTTCTACTAAATTGATCCCTTTACGATCCTTGTTTGGACCCGTGCCTTCGATTTTTCGTTGAACCCGTTGGCGAAAGCTAGCGGTGGTAATCCTTCTTGGACACCGTCTTGGGAAAAAACCTCTCGAAGGTCACGTCTTCTTCCGTTTATTCACTGAACATGGTTGCAACAACAAACAAAAGGAAGGGTGAATCTCTGAATTCACAAATTCCTTCCAAAAAAGTGAGATTTAAAACTGTCATTAAACGTGGCAAGAATGGAAGAAAGGACGTTTTTCCGAAATGCGAACTTTCTTCCAAGGGTGAAATGAATAATGTTGATAATAGTATCGAAATGAGCAATCAGTTCGATGTCCTAGACAAATTTTCCGAACACCAAATTGAAGCAGCCTCTAGCCCAGGCTCTTTGATTCAAGTGAGGAAGCAAAGAGTGCCGCCTATCGTGGTCAGTTGTTCCGAGTTTGGGGGATTTAGGCAGGAGATCTTGAACTCCATTAAAGGAATCAAGGTCTCCTTCCAAATCGCAAAGAAAGGAGACTGTCGGTTTTGCCGGAAACTCTTAAAGATCGCTAACTTCTTCTCAAACATCTTGAAGAGAAGAAGCACATCTTTTTTATTTATGACGACAAAACTGAACGTTCGTTCAAAGTTGTCTTGAAAGGTCTCTCAAGTGACTATAAGTCACCTGAAGAGATCAAAATGGAATAAATGATTTACTTGGATTTTCCCCAGTCCAAGTAATCATTATGAAAAAGAGAACCCAATCTGGCATTGTTCGGAAAGGGCTTTCTCAAGAATAATATTTAGTTCACTTTAACAAAAAAGATCTAAATAATATTAAAGCTTTAGAAAAAGCAAAACTTTTGTTCTATGTCCGTGTGACATGGGAACATTTTCAGAAACCTGGAGGAAATTACCAGAACCCCACTCAGTGCCGTCGGTGCCAAAAGTGGGGTCACGGTGCAACAAATTGTCGCATGGATGCTAAATGCATGATTTGCGGAGGTTCTTCTCACGCTAAGGACGTCTGTCCAGTGAAGGAAGACACCACCAAGTTTATATGCTCGAATTGCGGGGCCAATCATAAGTCAATTTTTTTAGATTGCCCTTCACGCAGGAGGCTCGTGCCAGGCAGATGAAAGATAATATTCGTTACGATAACGGTCGTTTCCGGAATTTCCCTGGTAGAGTAACGAACAATACTCATTTTTCAGTTAACGATCGCTTGATTAGGAATCATACCCATCAGTTTTTTAACTAATTTTAATCCGTCGGGTTCGCCGTTCGAATCTTTTAATTTCGAATGTATCTACCCACGGTAAATCCTTTGCCGATATCGTAGCAGGTAATTTCAACTCCTCCCCTATTCGTACTATAAGTACCCATTCTACTTGTTTCAAATCAAATGAAAAAAAAACCCTACCGCCACAGGTAACAGGATTACGTTTTTCTAATGGATCCAAATAATAATTTAAATATTTTAAATTGGAATGCTCGTTCTCTGAATGGTAAAGAGGACGAGCTGTTTAATTTTCTTACAGCTAATAACGTGCATATAGCAGTTATTACTGAAACGTATTTGAAACCTAGATCGAAACTCAAAAGAGATCTTAACTTTTTTGTTTATCGTAATGATTGGGGCATGTGGGGGAATTGCAATCATCATTCATAGGCGTATAAAACATCAACTATTTTCGTCATTTGAAACTAAAGTTTTTGAAACTCTAGGTGTTTCAGTTGAAACACAGCTTGGTAAATATACTTTCATAGCTGCCTATTTGCCTTTACAGTGCTTTGGACAGCAAGTTAATTTGCTCCAAACTGACTTGCGAAAATTGACTCGCAATAAGTCATTTTTTTTGTCATTGGTGACTTAAATGCCAAACATCGGTCATGGAATAATTCTCAAAGTAATTCCAACGGCAGAATTTTATTTGATGAGTGCTCTTCAGGATATTTCTCCCTTTCAATACCCTGATAGCCCTACATGTTTTTCTTCTTCTAGAAATCCATCTACGATTGACTTGGTCTTAACCGACTCTAGTCATCTTTGTAGCCAATTAGTTACTCATGCTGATTTTGATTCTGATCATGTCCCTGTTACATTTCAAATATCCCATGAAGCGATTCTCAATCCTATCAGCTCCACTTTCATTTATTTTCGAGCCGACTGGAATATATATGAAACGTATATTTACTCTAATCTCAATGTTAACATTTCTTTACAAACAAAACTTGATATTAACAATGCTCTTGAAACTTAAACAAATTCCATTGTTGAAGCCAGGAGCATTGCAATTCCAAAATGTGAAGTAAAATTTGAATCCGTGATTATAGACGATGATCTTAAACTCTTGATACGCCTTAAAAACGTGAGGAGAAGGCAATTTCAACGCACTCGCGATCATGCTATGAAAATAAGATTTCTCAATTGAATCCTGGCTCTATGCCCTTTTGGAAATTATCTAAAATTTTGAAAAAAAACCTCTGAAGCCAATACCGGCATTGAAAGAGAAAAACAAATTACTACTCACTAATTGCGAAAAAGCTCAAAAACTTGCTATTCAGTTGAAAGTGCGCACAATTTTAATTTAGGTCTTACTAGTCCAATTGAAAATCAAGTTACTCAGGACTTCGAAAAAATTCTCAATCAAGAGAATGTTTTCGAAAATTCCTGATTGAGACTGATTTGGAAGAAGTTAGAACTATTATTAAAAAATTCAAGAATATGAAAGCTCCTGGCTATGATGGAATTTTCTACATCCTCATCAAGAAACTTCCAGAAAGTAGCTTATCATTTTTAGTTAATATAATTACCAAATGTTTTCAATTAGCATATTTGCCTGACAAATGGAAAAATGCTATCTTCCAATCAGTTTGCATTCCTCCATCAGTATACTTTTTGAAAAGGTCATTTTGAACAGAATGATGGCCCACATCAACGAAAATTTAATGTTTGCCAATGAACAGTTCGGATTCCGCCATGGACATTCGACCACTCATCAACTTTTACGTGCAACAAATCTGAAGGCTATTCTACTGGTCTTGCTCTTCTAGACATAGAAAAACATTCAACAGTGTTTGGCATGAAGGTTTGATCGTAAAATTAAAAAACTTTAATTTTCCAACATACATTGTTAGAATAATTCAAAGCTATCTGTCAAATCGTACACTTCAGGTTAATTACTCCAGGTCTGAAAGACTTCCTGGAAGAGCTGGTGTTCCTCAAGGAAGCATTTTGGGACCAATATTATACAATATTTTCACATCTGACTTACAAGAGTTACCTCAGGGATGACAAAAATCTTTGTTTGCGGATGACATAGGCCTCTCCGCCAAAGGACGAAGTCTGCGTATCATCTGTAGTCGATTGCAAAAAAGTTTGGATATTTTCTATTAATGCTATCAACACTCAATATTCCCACAAAAACCAAAAGCACTTTATTTGAAACCTTCAAGTAGACATGTTGTCACGATAAGCATAGCAAGTATAATGTCTTACTAAAAAAACCGTTTATTCTCAAATAATGTGCTTATTTCAAAGGGAAATTGCCTATATGTAGGCGTATTAGGCATATTTCCTAAGTTATTTTAATGAATCATATACTCGAGTTGTAAGAATTTTGACATGATTTTCAGATTCATGAGACCCAAATTTAGTAAATAGGTATTTTTTTTTTAATTGAACCTGTTTTCTTATATGGTGATCAATTTCGCCCAGTGTGTCATTTTAATTGTTCGATATCAAAACTATTTTTATGATACGTTAAATATTATTTCATGAAAAATCGATTACATAAACTGATAAAGACCAATGGAGTACTGATTTTGTCGAAAATTATTTGACAATATTTGAACTCCGTAAAATAACACAACACAAAAAGTTGGAAAATATTGATCAATTTGCCCCCGGATTACCAATTAGTTACACAGAATATCCAATGTTGAAACATTGAAACAAATATCGTATTATATTATTAATTCTATTGTCACGATAAATGCGTTATATGTATCTAGGATAAGTTTATTGGAAGTGCTTTTTCTCATATAAGTAGGTGAAACACAGAACTCCTAGATATAAGAAATGAACGTAATGTTTGCAGATATTGATTGTTGGCGACACAGCTCCACGTTTGGCAACCCTGCCAACAATGAATCGCTTATGCGAAACGGAGAGAACGGAGCCTAGATACGTTTAAGCTGAAAACCTAACCGATTGGTCACTAGCTGCTGGTGACCAATCGATTAGGTTTTCAGCTCAAACGGATGTTTGGTTCTCCAGATCCGTGCTCTTGAAAATTTGAAGTTTGGCTTCCATTCATCTTCACCTTAAGGCAAACCAATAAAAAAAATGCTGAAATTTAATATTTTTTCAGCTTTATACGTTCAATTTCCAAAAATGCTTACACTATTATTAAACGCCATTTTTTACCGCAAATCAAATTTTCCTAAAATATGCTAAAAATTAAGTTAAGTGGCAATACGGATAAAAACGTATCATTCAGTAAATGAAATAAACCATTAATATAAAATATAACTAATGGATACAATACAGCGTATTGTAATTGAATGTCGAAGCAACATTATTCTTGTTTGAATGTACAATTCAAAAACAAAATAATATATTGTAACAAAACACTGTATTGTTTTTTATTGGTTTTATACCTTACAATTTTGGTCAAATTCCTATTTTTGCGTAAAACCACTGTATACCACATCCACACTTGTTCTCAATAATAAGAAATTTATCTCTGATTCATTATATTCAAAAAAAAATAACAGCAAGTTATCGTACACAATAGCTAACAATAAATGCAAATTAAAATTAAAATATCATCTGAACTTTTGTCGCGAAAGTTTTTGTTCTAGCCCATAGTGCGATGAGCCGAAAAATAATACCGTAGGTGAAGGAGGAAGAAAATCCCATTCATTACCTTATAGGAAGTCTATAGGAGATGCAGGTCCACTTTTTCAAACGCCCATTTCGGGAGTTTATCACTTCAGAAACCCAACGAATCGTATCACAATCGATGCTTTGCACTTTTATCTGCACAGTTTTGATATTCTTCGCCAGAATTGGCACCTTTTGTTGGTGATTTTTTCACGCAAAAACACTGACAACGGAGGCGCTTGTTTTCCTTTCTCGCGACGACGACGACGACGGCGGACAGACGACGTTTCGCTTCGACGTTTACGAATGACAAGATACGTAAACTCGATCGAAGGTACGCAAACGTCTGAAAATGAAAAATGCTCAATTAAATCAATAACTCTTTAAAGAGGCTCAAAGCAGACGTTTGTGACGTCATGGAAATGCACGGAAAAAACTACTGTGCATAGCGTGATAAATTTTCGCGATGGCGATAAATTCTCATGATGGCGACCTTGAAAATTATAGAAAATAACATTTATCAACTGCGTACTGTATTTCGGTGCCCTAATATTGTTTTTAAAATTGAACAAAGATATAGTTGAAGTTTAATATGCATCATGAGAATGATTGCTTTTAAATTGTGTAGGAACTTTTGTTATTTCTACCAAATTTAGTACACGCGTTTCTTACGCGTTATACAATTCAATTTTAATTTTCATATAAAAATCTTACCATGTTGGGAGGGGGGGTTGAAAACCCCCGAAAATTATCTAACGTAATTAATGGATCGCCCCTTACACGCTAAGATCAGTTTACCCAAATATGGGTAAAGTTTACCCATAATCGCCAAAAAGTGCACACACTCATTTTATGAGTAAAGTGAACTCTACTCATAAATAGGTAAACTCTTAAAACCCATAAATGGGTATTTGATTTTGAGCGACATTATGGAAAAAATACCCAAATATGAGTACTTCATTTTTCTTTTCTTTGCTGATTTTCAATAATGAAAATATTAAACAAACTAGCTACAATACGCGAATACATGATGCACTACTTTTATTAAAATCTAATATGTGTGGCCAATATGACAGTTAAAAATGAAGATATCGACTTTTGATATTCCCCAAGTAACCACAAGCATTATAACATTGCACGTATACTACTGCATATCAACAACATTGATGCAACATTGCTTTTATTCGACATATTTCAAGAGTTGTCAAGCAATAAAGCATTAACTCTACATTACAAATGTATCAATGCACTAATATCACTTTATAAATTGCACTGCTGCACTAATGTTATTTTATAAATTGCTTCATTGCTTTATCGTCGTTTTTGCATTAGTGCAACTGTAAAAGGGCCCTTTTCCACTTTTAAACTACTTTAATGGTAGGCTTACGGTAATGCAGCTGCATTATACATGCAATGATATAATGCTCCATGGTTACTTGGGTCGAGTGCTCATCAGTTGGGTTTTATCCCAATCAGGGAACACCTAGCCATTGACTCATCCCATCTAGCAGGGCCCAACGAGCGAATCCCCAGCGTATCCGCACAACAGCGTTGCACATGATGCTGATGGTTGCAAATGACTGTCCCAGTAGAGACCGACTTTGATCCAACCAGATGAACGGATGTCCCTCAGGTTGGAATTTTCGGGTTGAAGAGATTGGATGCCGATGCAGCAAATATCGCCATAAATACAAGCTGAAACAGATAATATTTAAAGTCTTAGTATATCTTTATTCAAAAAATATAAATAAATACCTTTAAATTATCCAAGTTTTAAAGCAAAACCGTTTAAAGATTGCAATCACCTCTTTGTTGTTACTGAATATCGTGCCGCTAGTTGTTGATGTTTTGTTTTTCATCCAAATATGGGTACCTTTATTACTCATATTTGGGTAAAACGACTTTACTTATAATATGGGTGAATTTTACCAATTTTTATTGGTAAATTTTACCCATATTATGGGTTTTATATGAAAAACTCATATATGGGTAAATGAACTACCTATTTATGGGTAAACTGATCTTAGCGTGTAGGTTCGACGTATACACTCAGAAACACGGGTAGTCACAGAATGACTAAATTTTAGTAATTTATGACTATTTTCTATCTGCCTCTCTTTCATTCTGCAGGGAATTTTATTCCTGTTTGTCAATTCGCCTGGGTTGAAACATCGCTAAGCTTCAACCCAGGCGAAATGACATTTAGTGTAGAAATTCACAGCAGAATGGAAGAGAGGCAGATAGAAAATAGTCATTAATGCATAAACTTTAGTAATTCAGAGTGTAGATTGAGAGAAAAATCGGTTTTCGCGCGTCGATGGTTCCGGAGACGTGATATCGTTTATTGAACTCAATCGCATGTTTATTTACACTTCAGAGAAATCATTTGGGTCGATTTCAAAGGTTTTCAGCAGCAAGTTCGTGGCCTGTGAGTGAAGTTAGCAAAGACAAAATTTGTCTCTGGCTGTAAAGTTGATGGGATAATCTTAATTTCTGCCAGATTTCGGATAGCGCAACACAATGCTAGCATTCATTCGGAATCGGCTCAAACTTCCTAGAAGCGTGGCACTGATTTCACTGAAGTCCATGTCGTCCACCGTCGCAGAATTTGGATCTGGTGCAGTCAGACTCAGAGTCTCTGGAATGACAAAAATGGCAAATTCGTCAATGAGTTTTTAATCATTTTCACTTAAATAAACATCCCGCATACAGATTTACCGTACTTCATAATATGACCATAGATGATACTGTTACTAGTTTACTCTATAGTGGTTTCTGCGCTAGTGTACATACACGTTACATGTCACCAACACTACTTAAAGAGTGCTGGTTGAAAATATAAACAAAGATCAGCTGTTCCCAGCAAAATCAAACGGCAGTATTTTCAACCAGCAAATTTGCGCACGTGTTCGTGACACCGCTCGGCGAGAGCTCAATGTTCACCGTATACTCTGTGTGGAGTGTGATGGTTAATGAGCAACATGCCATTAGTGTGTTTAGAGTCTTATCCCTCAACGTGGTAACGCACTGTAATAACACGCGTCAACCGATCGGGCAACATTTATGTCACAGTGTCGACTAGCACATGGTTGGCCATGCCTCTTCCTCTTTCTTCTGCTGACCGTCGGACTCATAGGTCGTGTTGCGAGCCGCTGGTGGGTTCTCACCCGCAGGCATACATCGAACCTCACACAATGGCGATCCTGCCAGGTTTGTTGCCAATTTTGGCATTAATCTTTTAATTTCAAGGTGTGAATAGACCATTTCCGTCAGATCTAACCCCTAGTTTTTTTATTTTTCTTCGAAAGACAATCATTTTTAATGAATATTAACGCTTTCAGATTTTGTTTATATACACTCCTGATTTTCTTATAAATTTTTGAAAACATGGATATTCACCACATTTTCAGATAAAAATCGTCGTGCGGCACAGTTGTTTCAACCCTATGGGCATTCAAAGTGGAGATTTTTCCACAACGTTCAATAACACCCCTGCATTGAATGTTTGTAGACATGATGAAATGTCAAAATTGATCCCACCAGCACCAGCAACAAAACTGACTCGCTCGCCCATGAAAAAATGAGTAGCAATTATTTTTGTTTGATATTGATTGCCTCAAACATTCGTCACCGAAATGAAGAACTACCCGATAAATGGCCGTCATCGTAGCTGCATTTCAGTACAAAATCCTACACGACCATAATTTACATCGCCTTCATCTCGTTGCCTGAAACTGCTTTGGTGCTCCGCTATAGTCCTCGAAATGGATTCCGAGAAGGGTCCTACTCGTTTCCGGTTTCGCGACCGGCGCAAAATACTGGCGAAGATTTTACTGTGCGGTAGCATATTGTTATTGATCGGTAATAGATACTCAGAGGGAATCCGGATCAAATGAAATACCAGTCGAGGATTTACAGCTGAGGTCAAACACCTTCAAAAAAGATATACTGACACGCAGTGAAATTTTCGTCGCCATTTTTCCACTGGCCACAATACCAGGAGAGAGCAGGACCCTTCTTGAGAACCATTCAACTGAACACCACAGCAGCTTCGACGGATATGGAGGATCTTGGTCGTGAAGGATTCTGATGATGGCAAATGTTTTGGGAAGTCTTAATAAAATCAAAAAACGGGGAAATATTTGCTGGTGGAATGAAAATTATTGCTCCGTTGAAGAAACTGTTAATATACAAATTCCGTCGGCCAGCACAAGCAAGATGGTTTTCGGGATGGATGTGGGGATTCCAGCCACTGTGGAAGTTGCATAATAGGAGGAGATAGATGTTGCTAGACATAACCTCGAAACTAGAAATAAAAATAATATCAACGATTCCTGCAGTGAACGTCAACTCCTTATAACAAAATGTAAACAATTCCTGCAAGGAATGTCAAAGAGCAGGATAGTTAGTTGACCATGATGAAAGAGCAACAGAGATAGCAATATTTTTCGTAACGTAATATTGCACGAATTCGAAGAACAACAAAGTGTAGACCGCGGAGGAACAGCTGATCAAAATTCACCACAGCGTGGAGATAAATTCATAGGGGAAAAAGGGGTGCATTAAAACATCGGAGAGATATAAATTATAGGGGACCGTGGGGTGAACTAGTGTGCCACCAGTTTTTCGTTGTTTTTCAATAGTTAGAGGCTTCAAAACATAAAAGTTTCTTGGGAGAGTTTGTCCAGTAAATTAAAAGAAAGCTTATGAGCAAATAAAATTTTTTCACGGAAATGGTCTATTGCCTGCAATAGTGAGCAAAAGGTAAGAAAATTAGAATCTTTTGCCTTTGAGTTAAAATTGCGAAAGTGAATTGCAAATTGTAGCCCAAACTGCAAACAAAGAAGAATAAGGAAATACACTAATTCTGGTTTAGTTCCCGAAGGTGAAACGGTGCACGACATGCAAAACTAAACGATTAGTTTGGTTTTGGCTGGATGGGTATACCAAAGGCGCTCTAGAAGAGCGCTGGAGTTCTTGCTTGGCTTTGGTTTGAATTGCCAAGGGCGCTCCAGAGGGTCACCGGAGTATTTTCGCTTAGTGATAGCGATTGGTTTTGGCTGATGGGGCCAAAGGCGCTTTAGAAGAGCCGCCGGATTGTTTGCTTGGTTTTGGCTCGTGTTGCCAAAGGCGCTCTAGAAGAGCACTAGAGTATTTTGATTCGTGAAAACGATTGGTTTTGGCTGGTGATGTCAAAGGCGCTCTAGAAGAGCACCGGAGTTCTTGCTTAGCTTTGGCCTGTATTGCCAAGGGCGCTCCAGAGGGCGCCGGAGTATTTTGCTTTGTGATAACAATTGGTTTTGGCTGGTGGTGCCAAAGGCGCTCTAGAAGAGCCGCCGGAGATGTTTGAAATACGAAAACAAATGGTTTTGGCTGGAAGAGCGCCGGATTGTTTGCTTGGTTTTGGCTTGGATAGTCAAAGGTGCACCCGAAGTGTACCGGAGTAATTCAATTTGTGACTACGATCGGATTTAGCTAGTGATGCCGGAATGTTTAACTAGTTTAGCTAAAGACCCAACAAACATTTTCGCTGAATAAGAGCTGAACAAATCGCTCTTAAGTGTATTTCAGTTTAAGAAACCATTGTTCAGCTATTAATGTTACTTGGGGACACCCTCGACGAGCTGTTTGTTTGGATTTGGCTTGTTTTGCCAAGGACAAAGCTCCAGAATTTCTTGTTTGTTTTCAGTTTGGTTCGTGATGTCAAAGCTCTGGAAGAGCGCATGAGATTTAATATTTGTATAATGTGGTTGAAAATATCGGTTCGTGGAAAATACTAATGAGTCTGAAATACAAAGAGACGAAATCTGATCATATTGAAAATAAATCAGCTAGCAACTATGCCAAATCTATTACGCAGCACTGTCAATGTTGAATCACACGCTTAAAGTGGGTCACAGGTTTCATGTGTTGAATTTACACAGATTTGAGTAACGAATGAAACATTGACTGGATGTGTGGAAAACCGATGTAATGAGTAGAGCATACTTTATGCAAAGTGTGGTAGTTTTGTATATCTTATAGTAGGCCGTGTCTTTGGTCGGGTTCATTATTATTGAAATTGTCAACTGAAAACTTCACATTGGCGACGAGTGAACCCGGAGTTTCCTGCGATGGCCATCAAACTCGGATTACATAGGAAGAAATCAATATATGAAGAAAAAAACTGCTTACTCAAGAAGTTCAACTGATGTAACTGATTGTAATTGCTATTCCTACGAAAATTCAATTATTTTGCGATACCTGATGCCTCAAATATGACATTAGTTTAGTTGGAAAAATAGCTATGTGTGTAAGTAAGTTCTATAATAAAAACTTCACCTTAGAAGGGAAGTTGACTCAGCGGCGGATTCGATCCGTCGGGTCAGGCTGTTGCAAAGTAAGTTCACCTCAAAAGGGAACTTAAGGAAGTAAAATGGCTCGCCTTAGAAGGGAGCAGCCGTAGCGGCAGTTACGAACTGTCGGGTCCGGCGGAAATGAATCAGAATGCTCGCCTTAGAAGGGAGCAACCGGGACGGATGCGATCCGTTAAGTCCGGTCAATATTGAAATGCTCGCCTTAGAAGGGAGCTGCCGCAGCGACAGTTTCAAACTGTCGGGGTCCGGCGGAAAACGAATAAAATGCTCGCCTTAGAAGGGAGCCACAGCCGTAGTAACGGACACGATCCGTTGAGTCCAGTAGAAACTGAAATGCTCGCCTTAGAAGGGAGCAACCAAACAAAAAGTTTGAACTTAATTACACAAAAATTCAGCAGGGTTGGTCTGCCAGTTTTAACTAAAAGATCAAAACTGCTACAAAAGGCCGTAGCTAAAACAACGGATTTGATCCGTTGCGTCCGATAAAAATATACAATAATTCGTGCTAGATGCGTTCACAAAAAGGTCGCAGCAACGCATATGATGCACAACTGCTTTACTAAAGGGTTCCTACAAGCTTTATAAATGTGCAGAATTCTATTAAAATTAAGATTACATTAATATGTTTGCCTATGGAGCTATTGATTTGATGTTGCGAAAAATCTGCATTTTCTGTTGAAGGAAAGGAGATGTGGTAGTTTTGTATATCTTATAGTAGGCCGTGTCTTTGGTCGGGTTCATTATTATTGAAATTGTCAACTGAGAAACTTCACACAAAGCATGAAAATGGCAACCGATACTCGTGTATTCAGAAAATATGCTCCTTCAGAAGAAGCTACATTTTCGTGGGCAGTACATTTTTATGTGAGCCGTTTTCTGCGTGTGTGAAAAAGTGTTTGAAAAATCTCCTGCTGGATTGGAATGACATTGACAGTAGATTTGAAATTCCAATTGGAACATTTCGTTTCTTTGCTTACAGTTTATTTAGTAAATACAGTGTCTGATTGGAACGAACTGTCAAATTTAAAGTTCTCTGCACTGTTTTGATTTTGAATAGAGTTTTGGCATTTACTGGGATTCATGTTTACAAATTTTATGAATGAGTAAAATAAAAATACTGATTTCTGCGCAGAGCCTCGGAAATCGAAAAAAGGGTTCGACGAGAAATCCTTTTAGTTTTTTTTCTGCAGTGATATGAACTGACGTAAAACAAACTTCTATGCGGTTTCAATCAAAACGTATTCGTAAATATAACAAGATCAGTGCTGGAAAGCGTCAATTTCAGTAGTAAGTGTCACACAAAGTTTACAGTTTTTGATTTTCTCGCGGTTATCAGACGGGCAACAATGGAAGAAATCTGGACCAACATTTGAGAAAACAGCTTGAACGTTTTTAAGACCAAACAAATTGCATTCATATTCTACAAATATTTGTATAAACTAAATTGCTAAATTTTCATTGCGGCATTTAGATTAAAACATTATATTTCAGATTAAACCCTTGTGTGTTGTTACATCCGAATCTTCCACTCATTAGACTGCGAACACTAGTATTACGCGGTGACATTATTCCAATTGGGTAAAGGCCCAAACGCAATGATAGCGGAACGGCAACGGAATGCGGAACCGGTTCGCCAGCATGAATCACAACATCTCGACTAAGCTGACAACGAATGAAATTCGACCAACACTGAGTCGACAAGCTGATTATAGTTCATGCTGGCGAACCGGTTCCGCATTCCGTTGCCGTTCCGCTATCATTGCGTTTGGGCCTTAACGATTGCTCATCGTTTTGCTGTTCCGTTTGTCAAAATTCCAATGAGAGTAGTGTTTCATCAAAGACAAATTAAAGACCCCCATGTCCCTTGCAGTTGCCCTAAATTTTATAGCTCATAAGGTTAACTAGAATGCCGTTCAAAGTGAACTGTGATATGTCAAACTTGGGTACCTTTTGCACCCAATCTACCCCGAATCTGAGCCCGAGTGGGACGGACCTGGTTTCATTATTAGTGTTTCAGTGTGAGATGAAGAATAGAATTACGCTTGGTAAAGAACCATTTTTTAACGGTTTTTCTAGAACCATATTCTCGTATTTGCCTATCCAGATGATAGATTTAGAATGCAAACTTTTATGGATAATATTTATGTGTGCATTGTTGTTTAAATAAACTATATTTATATTGTAGTTATGATGTAGTTGTACTCATCCGCTTTTCTATCCAAAATAATAAAAATAGTAAAGATAGCTTATTTTCAAGATATTGTTTTAAGAAGAGAATTGCCATGAACAATTTTGCAAAATTTTCAGAACATATTTTTGCACAAGAAATCGGAGCAATGTTTATGAAAAGATTTTGATAACGACACACTAACTATCTAAAATCAGGTAAAATTTGCCCTTGAAAATAACAGTTTGTAATTTTTCGATGATGGCTGATGATCGAATGATGGAATTTTGAGCCATGTTCCAAACATTGCTTTCGTTTATCTGAAATCTTTTATGGGAAAGTTTCTTATTTAGAAGAGAGGAGAGGGAGGATGTGTGGAGTGTGATGGTTAATGAGCAACATGCAATTAGTGTGTTTAGAGTCTTATCCCTCAACGTGTTAACGCACTGTAATAACACGCGTCAACCGATCGGGCAACACTTATGTCACAGTGTCGACTAGCACATGGTTGGCCATGCCTCTTCCTCTTTCTTCTGCTGACCATCGAACTCATAGGTCGTGTTGCGAGCCGCTGGCGGGTTCTCACCCGCAGGCATACATCGAACCTCACACATACTCCATGAATTATAGTAAAACTATACCTCTACCAAAAATAATTGAAGTAACAATATTGAATACGGTATAAAAACAGTAGAACCGGTCATGCACAGCACTACCGTAACTTATCGTTTCTCAACCGTACTTAATATGGTACCTCAGTCTGGCTGGTCATTCGGAAAAAACAGTAGTCATGTTTGTTTTTTCACCGTGCTGTTTTTCGGTTTGGTATTAGCTGTTTCTTAGTGAATGATTTCAAATAAAATGACATCGATATGGACAAATAAGAAAGGTACCACGCTCATACAATGTAAATTTGCTTATTGATTAAGAAATCAAAAAGGATTCAACTAGTTTTAACTTTTTGCAGCTAGTGTGTGACGAGTGCTGGTGAGCATCAGTTTTGGCTACCATAATTGGGTCCTAAAATTGTTAATGAAATCTTGTTTTCATTTAATAACACGAAAAAGCATGTTACTGTAACTACTTTAGCAATTTTTCCCGCTCAAATAATGGCTATAACATGTTTAAACTTTAATTAAAAAATTTGGTCCATAAATGAACCTTGACACTTTTGATCATGTTTGACGTTCGCTTAGTCGACAAAAACACCACAGGGGTTTTAGTTCGACCACTGGGGTTGTTCCTATCTGACATTTCGGAAGGGACACGGAAAACAAAATACACCCAAAATTTGAGTTTAAGCCAAAGGATGTGACAAAATCTAAAAAAATGTTTTTTGGGCTTGAACCAACGGAAAACATTAGAAAATTGAGTAAACATGTGTTTTTGGCCTAAACTTAAGCGTTTGGCACTAAAATTGGGACAGGGCTTTAGGACCCTATTGATTACCGGTGAAGGCAAACATCATCAGCGTCCCTTATTCATCAAAGGATTGAGAAGATGCATCGGAATTCAATTCACATAGGCAGCATGCACCACGTTTATCGAGTCAGTGTCGAATTATGGATGCCAGCAGTGAATTCAGGAACACTTCACCAGGGAACCATTTTCCCCGAAGTGATCTCTGTCTCATGATAAGAAGTGCTAAAATGAAATCCTGTATAGTGTCGTAATAAATAATGTAGAAACGAAAATAACGTTAAGTTTTTTATTGCCTTTTCGAGAAAATGAAAAACAACAAAAGAGTATTTTTATTTGTACCACACTGTCAATGGTTCAACATTATGGTTCTACAATAATTAAACCATTATTGCAATTGCCTTATGACAGACTGGTTAACCTTACGAGATATGTTTCCTTTGCAGTCAACGTTCAAAATTTACATGACGAAACACAGATTTCGAAACGGTTAACATTCTTAACAACCCGTTGTTGATATGGTCGAAGTGCGAAAAACAATAAACGTTATGATCAAAACATTACCCAGCATTGGTTCGCTTATGGTCATAAGGACTATTCTGCGTATGGTAAAAATAGAATGTAAACCGTATTTAATGAAGTTTTATTGTGGTTTGGATTTATGCGGGATACCATACAGTCTAACAAAGAAGAAATTAACTCCAAAACCGCAAATCATGCTAGCAAGACGATGCAGAAGACGACATGTTTTCTTCCCGTGATTCTACGAGTTTGTTTTCTAGAATTCAATTTGAACCCCACTAGGTTATAACAATCTCGCCTTTAAAAAGTATTAGAACACAGGTGAAGAATATGTGCATTGACATTTTATTTTAAGCCACCCATAAAATCAATTTTGAAGCAAAAAACCAGCATTTATCTGGTTTCCGCACATAAAGTATAATGGAGATTTTATTTCAGTGTAGATTCTATGGAATTGGGTTGTTTAGTGATGAAAAATTTGTAGTTTTTTGTAGCTTGATCGAAAGAGTACAGTTTTCCAAGTGTAACACGATTTTATTGCGCTTTAATATCTTAATTTTGATATAGTAAATGATTAAAATAGATTTAATTCCGTCGTCTCAATGACATTTTCATTTACATAATGACAGCTCGTCCCGGAGTAAAATTTGCCGAGGGGTGATTCAAACGCGATTTCCATACGAAATTCATACGTGTTTTAAAAATAGTTCCAGGGCACGGAAAATCATGAAACTTTGGATTCTGGCTCAGTTTTTAACGTAGAATCAGAATATGTAAAAAACAGGATACCCCTAAACAAGCCAATTAAAGGTAAACTACCTAGTGGGGTCCTTGGAAATTTAGCCAAATTTTTAGTGATTGGGCCAAGGGGTGTATCACCCGGCATTCAGATGCATTTAAATGCACACTAAGCAAATTTGCAATTCATCGCTTGCTCCAATATTTATTTGCTATCCTTGTCAAAACGTCAAATTCATTCTTCAAAACGCTCAGGGAAATCTGCTGCTCTTCAAAAATAAATCACTATCAGTTATTTCTCGTGTTGTAATTGGTCTTAATCTGGGAGGCAGAAACCGATACACAATTTCTCTACGTCAAAGTGAGCCAAGATTTAGCTGCCACGAACTGTCACTGTGAGCCCAGATCTTAAACAATGGACAAACATTATAAAAGCGTGTAATGATTCAAAGCATATTTTTGCATTTCATCAAATGTAACAAAAATCGAATGAAAATCAATCCATACAAACCCAAAAGTAACGCCACGTGAGCACCCTTCACTCTAATTGAATATAAATGTATTAAAATACGCATCTTTTTAAGCTAGGTATGCTGTTCCGCTCAAGAAAAGTAAAAATTTCAGCACAAGAAATGGTCAAGAAGTTTCCTACATTGAGCTTCATTTGCATTGACATTTTTCTTTTCGACTGCGTACTGCGATCAAAGAAAAATGCTTATCATGAGCATTTCTTGCAAGAAATTTTCCACGCATCGAGATAGGCGATTACTTTTCTGTTGAAGTGCATACTTCGCTTTACTGTTGTCAATAAAAATAAAAATTAAACGCATAGAAAACTGCGACCCTTTTTCAATGTTTGTCCAGAAAGATCGAAGGTACACAACAAATGAAAACTAGCGATTTTCACCAAGCCTGCTATGATTATCGTAGGCAAATCGGAGTTATCTTGCAGTTTGCAAAAACTTTGTATCCAATTTCGTGTGTAGTATTTGTGCCTTCCTTCCAGGTCTTAATAATCCTTCGTCCAGACGGATTGAGGGCGGAGCAATCCGCTGACTTGTAGCTAGTGCAAAGGTGATGTTATCTAATGCCAGTCGTAGTATGAAAATTCTTAAAAATCTTACTGCAGACCGGCACTTCAACGAAGTTATAGACCAGCTTCAACTAATTTCATTGCCGTCCGCAGTTAGGAAAACATCTATCGACTGAGGAATATGTGCTTCGGAGGGGACTCGCTCCAGCTGCTTGTACCGCTCCTCAGACTCATTGGAGTATCGAATAACGTCATTTTGGGCTATTAATTAGACAGTGTAGTGACAGGGTATCCAAAAGTGAATTTTAAAGTGAGATTTGTAGTCTTGAAGACAAAATCTGTTGTTTCAACGACTTGTACACAAATCAGCCCTTTGTCTACACTTGTATCTCTTCATCTAATCCAAATGTTCCGGAGATTTAACGTTACGATGCAGAAATGTTGTTCATTCCGCAAGGGAAACTAGAACCAAGGCATAGAGGAGAATATCAACTCTTGAAGCTTTTCGTTTCTTAACTGTCCTCAAAACCGCAAACCAACATTGAAGGAAATAAAATAAGATGTTTGAATAAATAATTTTAAGTTGGTTTAATTCTTTTTTTTCGTTATGGAATTGCGTTGAAACAACCCAAAATTGAGTGAAACAGCCTCTCCATAAACAGTGTCGAATTGCGTCCAAATCAAATCGAATACCACACGGAAAAAACAGTTTACCTAATTTTTGAGCTGACTTTACCCAAAAATAAGTATACCGATTATTCTCTCAACCCAAAATCTCTCGGTATTCTCTCTCTTCCCCACAAATGTTGTCATAAACAGAGAGAGCTGCACATACCTAATGAGGGTAGTTTGGCCCAATAAGCCAAATTTGGGTAAATGCATTATTCTCAAGCTTGGGTTGAATGAATTCAATTTTGCGTTTAAATGACCCAAATTAAAGTATTCTTTTCTTATGGCTTCAAAGGCAAAGTACCTAATGGAGGCCTTGGAAATTTAGCCAAATTTGGGTTATTGGGCTCAACTACGGTTTTGCGTTGAAACAACTCAGATTTGAGTAGATCCGCGTTGCCGTGCAGATTTGAAACTTATTTTAGCATTTTTACTTTTGAGTGCAGATTTACAAACAGCATTTTGGCCCTTTTGTAAACAAGTTGTGAAAAGCCTTTTCTACTTCTTTTTTCCTTTTGAGCCGTCGCGTCGCAATGTGATGGATTTTAATAAGGTGGCGCAGATCATTGATGCGAGTTACTAGTTCTCTCTTTCATTCTCCCGCTGTTCTTATGCAGCGCAAATAGTGACGTCACTATTTGCGCTGCATAAGAACAGCGGGAGAATGAAAGAGAAAACTAGTGGCACGCATCAATGATCTGCGCCACCTTAGTAAAATCCATCACATTGGTCGCGTCGCACCGCTGCGCTGTCACCGTTTGTAACTGTATGCATTATTACAAAAAATTTACCGTTATTTTGTGCTCATTAACAACAACACCGGCAAGGCGATTTTCTGTTCCGCAGTGAAAATTTCACTATATTCAATTGGTTGATATATAGTGTTTTATGAAATGAAGAGTGAAGAAATATGTCGAAAACCGAGGAAGAAAGTAGATTGAACAAGGACGTTTCAGCAAAGGTAAGTAAAATTTGCAGCTCAACTTTTCAGTATTGGTCTTTTCAAGGCCAGTGCGTCTCAAGATAGCCTACAGTGACTCCATTCCATAAGTGTACAGGGCACGGTTTTCACATCAAACGATTGAATATTGATTAATACGTTATTAAGAATGAAGATAATAGCCCAAGTAATCACCAGCATTATAACATTGCACGTATTCTACTACATATCAAAAACATTTATGCGACATTACAAGTGTATCAATGCACTAGTATTACTTTATGAATTGCATGGTGGCTTTATTAACAATCTTTCATTAGTTCGACTGTATAAGGGCCCTTTTCCACTATTAAACTACTTTAACAGTAGGCTTACGAAAATGCAACTGCTTTATACAGTATTGGACAAAAAATTTGCAACTTTTTCGATTTTCCATACAAAATGACCAACTTTGGTATGCTATATCTCAGTTGTTTATGGACCGATTTGAATGAAATTTGGCAGAACATCAGACATAACTTGAATTTTTACATATATTTTTAAGTGGTTTTTCCAATCACAAGTTTAAATCAGTAACGGTTTGACTAAAGTGAATTTTATGACGATTTTTTTATAATTGACATAACTAAACATATTGAGGGGACAGCTTCATGGTTTCTTCAGCAAAGTTATAGATTATAAAGAGATGAACAAGTTTGCTGAAGACAGTTTTTGTGTAGGGCTATCAGATTTTAAGATAAATAGTTTTTAATTTTTCGTCGAAAATTACACTTTAGTTAAACCGTGATTACTTATAAACTCGTGATTGGAAAAATCATTCAAAAATATATGTCAAAATTCAAGTTATATCTGATGTTCTGTGAAAATTACATTCGAATCGGTTCATAAATAACTGAGATCTAGAGATCTATCTTAGATTGTTCCCATTTACTTTCATCTTTGGGAAAGTATTGAATACAGTCAATTAAATCAAGCCAAGCGTGACAAGCCTTACAAAATTTTCAGAGGACTCATACAAAAAACGTGACAAAGGGGGGGAGGGGGTCGAAAAAGTCGAAATTTAGCGTGACATAATTTGTGTACCATCCCATATGAAACTTAAGTAAAATCATAAAAATCCCACTTTTCAATAGTTTTAGTAATCAAATCCAATAAATCTAACAGTAACGTTCATTTTTGTTGATGGATCTATCACAGACAAACAGACCTAACAGCTATTACAATAATTGTTATTTATTTATTAATTTCCTTAAAAATGATCCGTTTTATTATGATCTTTATATTTTGCTCGGAAAATTATTGTAGTGAAAAGCAAATTGTGAAAGTTTCATAAAGATTTGAACATGTTCCAATCCCCTGTTTTTTTTTTTTTTTTCAATATTCGTATGGAAAACGAGTTTGGAAACTTCACGCCCCATTTTCTTGATGTCTACTTTTTACAGATGGGACTGACTTGCAATTTATGGAAGTATAGGTATCTACAAAACCATTTTAAACTGTGTTTTTCACTGAAAAGACCGTTTAGCTCTTTCAAATACTTTATTAAATCGGTTAAGATTGAATGCATCTCTAATAAAAACCTCGATAAATAACAGATCAGAAAGCATTGACATTGTTACTTGGACTGGGATGCAGTAATGATCATTGTAGAATAGCACCACCAGCAAACTAAGGTTTTTGTTTTTTTGTTCAGTAAAACTGATATTGTCTAGGTTCATCAAAAACACAAAAGTGTGCATACTCCAGAACAAGCATTCTTAAATTAGAACATTTTGGTTAGAAACTCTTTTGTCAACAGTTTTATGAATAAGCGTAGGATAGTATGTATAAGACTCTTAATTAACATTTAGGTCTCCATGTGGAGAAGGGGTGCGTATCTGAAGACTGGACCCGGAAAAAATGAGACACACAAAAATGATCATCAAAAACTAATTTTAAATCGATAATTCTCAATTTTCAAGGATTAAATAATTATGTATTAGCTATGTTTTGGCATAATTTATTATTGAATTTTCTCCCCCAAGCAGAATGCTCGTACATTTCTCTCAACACTGCTCATGAGATCTTGGGCGAGGCTTTGCCCAATTTCTCCCAGATTTCTTCAAGGCTTCATCGGTTTTGAATGTTTTCCGCTTTTCTTTAACTTGTTCTTCATTATCGCCCAAAACTTTTCGATCGGACGAAGTTCTGGTGTATTTGGGGGGTTTTCCCACCTCGAGACCACATTAACGCACTTCACTTCGTACCAATCCATTACAGGCTTGGTGTAATGACATGAAGCGAGATCTGGCCAGAACAGCGTGGGACCACGGTGAGAGGGGGAAGAGCAGCGCTTCAGCAAACATTCCTCTCGATAAATCTGCCCGTTTATGGTGCTGGTTGTAACGAACGGCTTGCTGTACCATCCGTACTCCACAACAGGTATTTCTTGGCGAATTTGTCCATCTTTCACTTCCGGAACCTCCATGCGGGACGTACCGACAAAAAAAACTCGGTATCCGCATTGATGTATGTCTCGTCGTCCATGACGAGATAGCCTGGCTTGACCAACCATTCACGGTACAGCTCCCGCGCACGCAATTTGGCCACCGTGTTTTGCTTGTCAGTTCGGGTTGGCGCCTTCCTGACCTTAAAAGCACGTAGCCCAGCCTGCTTCATGATCTGCTGCACGAACCAGTTCGACGAATTGGCCTTTTTGGCCACGTCCCGGGTGGAAAGGTTCGGGTTATTCTTAAAGTACATGATTTATCATGAAACGGCTGCTTTCAGGCGGAGGATCTGTTAATTCGAATTAACAATTGTTAATTGTTAATTAAAATCTATGGTGATGAAAATTTGAAAATGAAATTCGAAGTGATTGTGACAGTTTTGTTATAATTATATGTATAATAATGATGTGAAATCTACTTATTTCATAATGGCCATAATACATTTTGCAATAATTTCTCTGAATATGAACACTATTGCCTAGTTCTTCACACATGCACGATAAAAGTGTTTATAATGACAGCGAGTGCAGAAGAATGAATCGAAGTGATTTTTTTTATTGCAACATTCTTGATCGTAGTACTAAGTAGTAGTTTGAATAGTAATGATTCTACAGCAATAAAAATAATGAAAAATTTAAATTGAATATCTTTTAGTTACTTATTAATGATAACAGATGGTAAATGGTAATAACAACGAATTTATATGAAAATGGTATGATGTAATTTTGATGAAAATTTGTAGCTGTGATAGTGAAAAGTAATATAATGAAAATTATATCTGATGTGTTTTACGAAGGTTGATGAGTGATAATCTGTGGTCCACGTGAAGTGTCGAAAATAAAAGTGTCGATAGTGAGTGATGAAATGAAATGGGGAATGAGGACCTTTTAATAAAACTATTTCGTTCTTCACTTTAACCACTCCAGTAGCAGTCCAGGCCTTATCATAGTTTGATAGTAGTCTGAACTACTAGACTGCAAAACTACGATAAGGGCTGATTGCTGCTAGGGTACACAGTGACCATTTGAGCAACATTGCTTAGGAACGTCTGTGTGATGAACGCAATAGAGGCTTATAAAAGCAAATGCTGGGAAGACTGGGAAGGAGCTTAGGGCAGATTAAAAGTGCCAGTACTACCCCTATCGCTACTGAAAAATAAAATATAATACGTGAAGTTAGTTTGCTGTCCATAATAATGAAGAATGTGTGTGCATAATCAGGACCATTGATGTATAAGGCGTCTATAATTTGCAACATGCATGCGATAGACAAACATGAGATTCTAAATTTATTGTCGAATAATTGACGCTCAATGTTATTTGGGATGTATCAATTTGATGTGAAAACAGTGCCCTGTACGAGTTTGAGTCACAGTATGTAATATAAGCGAATAAAGATTAAACTTCTATTCCAGATCCGAAACTCGCTGAATTGTTCCGATTGGGCTGAATTTTCGGAAACCATTAATTCCGTACTAATTGCCAACGACAGCCCAAATCTTGACTGCTCGGTGCTTTCGTGGTTCAGTGATGTGCAATCCCAAAGCTCCTCCGATACGTTACCTTCACCTCAGGTTTCTCCAGCCAGAGCAGATGAGGATGAGGGCGAAATCGCCCGTCTTCAAAATTTGAATGCCAGTAAATTTATGCACTATTGGGATTTCCTCGAAGGCAATGATTCGGATTGGGAAATCAAAACGGAATATGACCCACGAGAGTACACTGAGGAAAGGCTGGTCCTTACATCCGACTGTGTCCTCGGCGTTGAAGAGCAAAGATCCAGGAGTTCATGCGAACTCTACGACAATACCTTGTTTTCCGGTGAGGCAAACATTACCAAGCGAAGCGCCGTTATGATAAAATCACTGTCAAGAACAATGAACTACTTGCTAGAACAGGAATCGTTAGAAATGGATGTTCCAAAAAGTCCCACCAATAGTTTGTCTTCCGATACAGCTTTACACTCTCGAGCGAGTCCGAACTTGAAATTAGAGAACAGATTGACAATATTGTGCAAACTCTCAATATTACGGACTCAAACGAGCCTAGAAATGGTTCGGAATCCGCTAGTGCGATCATACCAATAATGATTGATTATTTGAAGAATGATAAGCAACCTGTGGTAGACATCAGGAATCCGGATCACGAATCGGAGAAAATCGTTAATCAGATGGATCTCTTCATAGATCAAAGCTGGGATTCGGATCAAAACTGTAGCTCCAGACCCCCATGTCCCATCCGAGGAAAATTCAGCGATATCAAATCAAGATGATGTTGAGAAACCCGTAAACGTAAAGTCAAGTGATACACCTGCACTAGAATCCAATCGTGATTCAAATAGATCCGTACATACATCAATTACACTCGAAGAAGACCTGAGAAAATCTACTGAAATAGAGGAACAAGAAGAATGTGATAAATCGCAAACCGTTTTAATGCCAAGGGAGGACCATGGAAAGCTAATCCGCAGGAATGCGTGGATGCAGCAAACTTACAACCACATCAATCTGCTCTAGAACCAGTTACAAATATAAGTATACTAACGACACAAGATATACGTCAGTTCGTAAAAGAAGCAACCGCGTTTATCCTAGGTCAAACGGTAGTTGCTGAAGATCAGACGCACGATGGATCGTTGGATCGCACCCTGATTCCGAACGATGACCGGGACCGGGTATCACAAGAATCGAAAATTGTAAGTATCCACATTATGCAGGGCTGTTACAAAAGTCGCGAATCTTACAGCATGTGTTTTTTAGAGACTTGGTCACTATTTTGAGGCAAGTCTATAAAGTCTAATTTTTAGTTGATGGACGCTAAATTCTCTTTTTTAACCACAATGGCCTCTAAAGTCACTTTTCCCCTTTCTCTTTGGATCGAATCCTGGAGTAAAATTCTAGTGACCGAAGAGAAAATTTTGAATTGTCTCGTCGAAATCTAACGCAATTGCCTGTAGCAATTTCAGCAATGATTACTCTGAAAGTTTTCCCAGATACTATCCCAGAATTTCCTCCATATATTTCCCTCATGTTCTTACGCCGATCACTCCAGTATTTCCAAAGACTCCTCAAAGGAGGTCTTCCATGAAAATCCTTAAAGGTTAATGACTGAAAAACAAAAACTTCATACAACGGATTTGTTTAGGAAAATCTCCAAGAATTTTCAAGTTGGTTTTCCAGTCATTTACAAATGATTTTTTTTTTCAAAAATTCGTTCACGGTTTTTTCCAGTAATTGCTCTAAAAATGCAGGAATAAAATAGACCCCTTTGTGTGGTCCTTAGCCTCTTGCACAGCAACTCCTATCCCTACCTCTTCGTGGTACTGCCCGGGGTACGAGTAACCTTAGGGAAGATCGGGTAACCAACCCCGATGGGAACTTGGGTCGTATGCTGACAGGAAAGAAGGATTTGTTTTTGCTCCTGCAAACTTGGAGCGTCTGTACTCCATGTTAGGAGCGGCTCACAACAGCGTCTGTTCCCCATGTCACGGGCGGCTGATCATCGTCCGAGTGCCAGAGAAGGACTCAAAGCTAAACTGCACACTATGGCCCTCCGAAAAATTAGGGCGGAATGGTACTTCGGAAATTTAGGGGGTTGATATCAGGCCCTGCAAGCCAACCGTTAAAATACACCAGCACAGGAACGTCAACGAGAGAATACGAACCAGAACAATCGGCAAAAACCACAGCGACGGAAATGGACTACTGATTGGAAACTCGGTACGTTGAACTGCAAATCTCTCAACTTCATCGGAAGTACACGCATACTCTCTGATGTACTGGTACCCTGGAGATAACCACAGCAAGCGATATCACAAATCGACCATGTTTTGATCGATGGATTGCACTTCTCCGATATAACCGACGTCAGAACGTATCATGACGCTAACATCGACTCTGATCACTATCTTCTAGTGATCTAGTGAAACTGCGTCCAAAACTATCCGTCATCAAAAATGTACGTACGGTATCGACGCCCGCCTCGGTATAATTTAGCGCGACTGGCCCAACCGAACGTCGCCGCCGCATCTCGAGGTAGCGTTGCTGGAAGAGGGCGTGCCGCGAGTCGAAATGTGTAGGGATAAGGATGGATGCATCTTGATGGACGGACGTCACCGATCCAGAACTACAAATAATCGTTTCCGAACGTATTCAAGGATATCCTCGGACATTGTAGGAAAACGAAAGTGAAGTTGTACCTCAAACAAGATGCACGTCCCGTGTACAAGCCGAAACGTCCAGTTCCGTTCACATCCATCACGAAGATTGATGCCGAATTGGATTGTCTGGAGCAAGCGGAAATCATCACACCGGTAGATTTTTCGCCATGGGCCGCTCCAATCGTTACTGTGAAGAAGCCCAATGGGAAGGTACGCATCTGTGCCGACTATTCCACCGGATTAAACGCAGCGTTGGAAGCGCACAATTACCCTTTACCAGTACCGGACGACATTTTCACCAAGCCGAACGGATGCAAGTTCTTTAGCATAATCGATTTATCTGATGCATATCTTCAAGTTGAAGTGGATGACGATTCAAAACAACTATTAACGATCGACACACATCGAGGACTTTATCGTTTCATCAGATTGGCGCCAAGTGTGAAGTCTGCCCCCGGAGCTTTTCAACAATTTGATGAACGGCATTGATAGCAGACCTCGAAGGAGTTGTATCTTTTCTGGACGACATCATTGTATTCAGCAAAACAAAAGTAGAGCATCATCAGCGTCTCAAAGCTCTTTTCAAGCGCCTGGATGAGTACGGGTTTCATCTTAGCGAAAAAAAATGAAGCGTTCTTCAAAGAGAAATCAAATATCTGGGCCATATGCGTTACTGAAGGAGGATGTCCAGTTCGTTTGGTCCTCAGCGTGTCAACATTCGTTCAAGAAGATGCTGCTCACTCATTACGGTTCGAAACAGGAAATCATCATCGCAGCAGACGCATCAAAATCAGGTATCGGCGCAGTTGCCCTGCATCGTTTTCCAGATGGTAACCTAAAAGCAATCGCTCATGCTTCTCGAACGCTGACGCAAGCTGAAGCCGGTTACAGCCAAATTGAAAAAGAAGGTCTAGCGTTGATTTTTGCAATAACCAAATTCCACCGCCGGAAGTTCACGCTGCAAACCGACCATCAACCCTTACTGATAATTTTTTAATCAGAATCAAAATTCAATTAAACTTTCTGGATGTGAAAAGTATGTGAAACTAAGATACTTTGCATATTTTGTTTTTTTTTTTTCAAAATCGATCTAGACTAACATTTGGAAAGGGTCAAAGTTTTTTTTTTGCTTATTTTTTATAAACCCGTATAACTCGAAAACGGTAAGACCTACAAAAAAGTGTTGTATGGGGGACTGTCGTGAAATTTCTTGAAGTTTTAGAAAAAAAATATTGAAAAAATAAGAAAACATTTCCCTACACTGAAAAAAAAAATGATTCAAAACTTTAAAGTCGATTAAAAAAAACGGCCATTTCAGATTTTGATCATCCAAAAGTCAAAACTGAAAAAGCAGCTTTCTCTTCTTAAATAGACTAATGTATGAAAATAAAAACACACAGCTCTTTTATTTGTCAAGTGAAAAGGCTGTGTGTTTTTATTTTCATCAATTTGTTGTTTTAAAAGGAGAAAACTGCTTTTTCAGTTCTGACTTTTGTGCCATTTTCCCTTGCACGTTAAGCAAAAAGTTTTGTAATTAAATTTACTAAAAGTCGTCCATACATTGCGAATTGAGTATATTTTAGGGAAAAAAGTTTTTCTAACATCTAATAAGTGATATTATTTGATTATCTTCCGTCGTCTATCACCAATAGCAAATGAGTTTGTGGCAAGTTATTAAGCTGGTTTCATCAACGGCCGCTCGACGATGGACCAAATCTTTAATGTACGGCAAATCATCCAGAAATGACGTGAATACCAAGTCCCAACGCATAACCTGTTCGTCGAATTTAAAGCTGCTTATGATAGCATCGAGCCCTATGTATAGCATAACTGATCAAAGGGTGCTCCCAGATCTTTTTCCTTCCTCACTAATAAACACCTTGCCCCCTTGGTGATTGTGGAGATGTAGAGATATTCTCGGTCTCTAGAAGCAAAAATCATTACACACTAACATTCTTTCCCCATACCTGCTGACTGTAAGGACTTGGCCGGAGTCGTTATACGAGAGCTGCTAACATGTGCACTTCAAGAGTAAGCGGAATTTCCCATCCTCTATTCATTTGGATCGAAGTGCAATTCTTACCAGTTCCGGTCAAGCACGGAGTAGCAACCATTGACATGTACAATAGCCTATGCTAGTAATCCTTTATAAGAGAGATTCGCGGAAGCTGGCATTTCTGTCAAAGTGTGAGCCAATCGAGCAACGAGAGCTGTTAAAGTGTGAGCCAAACGAACATGCGTTATGTTTGTTTTGAACTTTTCTTGAGGAGTAATGTAATCCGCTTGAAATTATTTCGGTAAAAGTAATTTTGCATAAAGCAAAAAAAAAAAGTAATATTTTTTTTTAATTTTTGTCAATGCGATTTTAGTTGTTGATTTTTTGGCTGTTTATTAGTTTGGATATGTAGCTCAAAGATCTATAACGAAACAAAATACACTTTTTAGCAATGAGGAAGTCATGTCCGTGTTACAATAAAACTCTCGACGCCGAGCAAAATCAGTACCGCTGGTCTGTTGCCAAATCATTCCATTTTACTTCCGCTTATCTCTCTATAAAGGATCACTAGTCTATGCCTATGAAAAAAAGTCAATCGCATTAAAAAAAATTGATTTTTTTTGTCGCAGAATGGTTTGCCTAGACGCGGATCGAGTTTTAGAATCCGATTTTGAACTTTTTGTAACAGCCCTGATGAACATATAACAACCATTTAACACGACTTTACTCACGATTCACAGTTCTCCTCCGTCATTTCTCCTACTGATCCGCTTGGGAACGAACATCTAAAGTGGAACGATTCCAGCACTTCCGATTCGGTTGCAACGCCCTGCGTTGTTACGGCTACTGTTCCTAAGGCAGTTGTTTCCATTGCCGGTGCGGCAGCAACCCCTATTAAACTGGATCCAATAACCAAGAATATGCGGTACAATCGAAGCCTTGACCGAAAGCAAGAGCCTATAGGTGTAACTTCCTCGGCGCGAAAGACGGTGCATTTCAAACTGACGCCACCTAGGGAACCCAACGAAAAAATCAGCGAAGGTATGTAGGATTTGGTAGTTTGATTGGAGCTCTAGGCGCAATTTTTTCAAATTTAAGTGAAGCTTTCATAATTCCCTCAGATCGAGTTTGGTATCTCGTAAGAAGAGGGAGTGCCAGTGATTCGTTCACAGTATTGCACTAAAGTTCTTTCAAGATTTTCGTATACCTTCAAAAATACAACCAGTTTCTTTTTATGAACACTATTATAAATTATTCCAGAGATACCTCCAAAGACTCTTATGGAAAGTTTTCAAAGAAGTTCTCAGTCCTCCATAAATTTATTCAGTGATTATTGCAGAGTTCTTCAAAGTTTCCTCTAAATATTTTGTTCGTTCAGAACTTTTTCTAGAGTTTAACCAATAATTTACTACTTCAGAGATTCTACCAAGGTTTCTTCTAGGAATTATTCCAGATGTTTCCAAAATTGTTTTGATGGTTTTCTCCGATTGTTTCAAACCAAAGCCGTTTTTATGTGATTAGTAAATTATAATACATTGAGTTACTGCTACTTTCTCCTATATTTCACTTCAGTTCGACCCAACATCACACCATGCTACCGAACACAGTGGTCCTCCAAGGCTGAATCCGTTGATTCAGATCCATACGATGTGTACCATATCAATGATGATGGTGACACAACATTCGAGAAACTCTTTCCCGTTGCACCATTAGACAAAAATCAAACTGCTGCAACAAAGGATTCAAATGACAGTAGAGAAGCGTTAATACAGACCCTGTTGATGGATCAAAAGAAAGATTTCGAAGTATCAAGTTTATCAATCAAAAAATCGACAAGCCGAAAGCAACGCTGTAATGATAGTAAACGTAAGCCTCAGAAAACAACCTGACAAAAAACTTGAACAGCCAAAATATGAGTTAATGGGTCGACCAACTATCAAAGAAATAATTGATGAAGTCATAGTTGAAGGCCTCGGAGAACCTTTGGTAGTTACCGATGGACAGTATGGATGCACATATCCAAACTCTTCTGGAGATGACCCGTAAAGATTTTGAATCACCAGCACAGCAGACCAGGAATCATCGTAGTAAAAAGCGACCGAAAATAAGCATCAAAATAAGCAATCAGAATATAAGTTAATCAACAAAGAGACGCTCACGGAAGCAATGAAAGAGATGCTGGTTACGTATAAGTTGAAAACCACTAGAATTGAACAACCGAACCCACTACTGACGAAAAGGCAGTACAAACATGCGTTGAAAGGGTAGATAAAGCCGTCGAGACACCACGCAAATTTCCTACCGGTAAAAGCCGGAAGACGACTCGTAAACCAAAAGCGAATGTGGCGACGATGAAGAATCAGCTGCCGGAGCCAGATCCCGGAGATAAGTGCGACAGAGATGAGGGTTGTCGATTCAAACAGACAACATTGTCACAGTTTGTGAAGGATCAGCGAGAAGAGCGGCCTGGTGGAGAATCAACAATACCGCAACCTGCTACATCGAACTATAAGGTAATGTGGAACATATTAACTACGGTACACTTTCTCTAATCGCTAACTGCTTCTAACTAACTTATAATTGTAACATATATGTATTTATAATGATAACTTATGTTTTAGGTATTTTTAGCGGAAGGAAAACATCTCAACTTTTACAAAATTGGGTAGATTTTCGCGCAAATAATATCGTTCGCATTTGCTGATAGATTATTCTTAACCCTTAAAATCCCGAGACGATCCTTGAATTTTTAAATGGCCACAAGTCGGAGACTAGTAAACCAATCGATTTGAAATTTTGAAGTTAATGTTGGTAAGTTGATCTTACAGTCCTTGGTGAGACATCCCACGCTATGTCAGAACCAAACGATTATACAAATTGAATGTACATCGGTCTTTATCTCGTTAGAGATCAGCATTTAGTCTATACTTTCATAATCGGAAAGTTTCAAATATTCTATCGGAGAATATTTTTCCATACATTTTATATGGGATGAAATGCATCGAAACGTTATTTTCATGGGTTTTAGTACCTATAAAAAGAGCATAAATAACTCTTTTTTAAAGGGTAGTTTAGGCTTCTATAACTGGCTTCGGCGCAAAATGGCGCAGACAACTCTTACAAATCATGAAAGTACCGTATCTCCCCTTTCGGAAGTTGATAAAAACTTTTGTCAATAAGCGTCTTTGCATGGGTTTTTACTATCAAACAAATAAGCCTTATTGGAACGAATTCGACTGATAATTCTTTTACTTTAAGAGATAGAGAGGTGCGATGTTCAGCAAACCACGCGTTTTAAGATGTTTAACAACTTTGTAGAAGACATGAAAAGTTGTCTGCGCCATTTTGCGCCTTTAAAACCTTTTAACCCTTTAAAAAAAGAGTTATTTATGAATAACTTTGTTACTTCAAAAGATAGGGTGATGATATGTTCAGCAAAAACACGGGTTTTCCATGACAAACAACTTTGTATAAAACACAAAAAATGTTAAAAATCTCGGAAAAAAGTTATGATAAAAAATATGATTTTTAGGGGCCATTCACATACAACGGCATATATCTCAAAAAGTATAAGAGATAGAAAAATCGTGTCTTCGACAAAGTTGTTTCAAATAGCCAATTCTACAACTTTGCCGAAGACACCATATGTCTATCTAAATGTTTAAAAAAAAAATAGTTTTTCTATCTCACTGCTAGGTGGATTGATCACAAAACTTTTTTCGTCAAAAAGTTGTGCTTCAATATACCAATAAACTTCTCCGAACAAACTACCGTAAAGTGCCCTAATTCAGCGCAGTGCCTGATTCCGCGCATTTCATACAAAATTATTTATATATGGAAATACACATTAATATTTCAGCAACTTTTATTGCTATTCGAGGCTACTTTGATTAAGAATAAGTTTGAATCACAAATAAAAGCAAATAAGGCATTTTTTCGCGGCAATAAAAATAATCAGTGAAGGCCCGTCGGAGTAGACGTTATTTTTCTAATTTTTCTTAGCGTCCGCGCTAAGACTGTAGGACAACAACAAACGCGATTTCTTTAATAAAAATGTTTTATTTTTTATGCAATATTCCATGGAACTACTTGCTACAGATATGTTTCATGGTGCTTCTATGAAAATCTTATCAAATATTAGCATAATTATTGAGTTTTATTCAAAAAGTATTCGCGGAATTAGGCCACGTTTTTTTCATAATGCCCTAATTTCGCGCACTGTTTCTTCGCATAACAACAGACAAGTAAAACATGCTATATCCGTCTTCACATCTGTCTATTTCTCTGAAAAGTAACTTTATGCATACATACGTTTCATGTACAAGCGAAATATCGGGAAAGCCCACTTAGGCAGCGTCCATAAATGACGTAGCATCTTTTGACCAATTTTTGACACCCCTTCCCCCTTCGTAGCTTATTTTCCCATACTTAATACATGGTTCTTAGCAAAATCGTAGACTCCCCCCTCCCCCCTAAAATGCTACGTCATTTATAGACGGTCCATTACAGGGAAAAATACCACGTAGTTTATGCAAAGCCCCAACAAAATAGTCTATACACACTTAGATTTTTTTCACGAGCTCGGCTGTGCGGATCTCGGTTGAAATTAGCCGAGATTCGGCATTCTGAATTAAGTGTGTACATCTGTGCGCACAAAATTTACTTAGCATAATGAACCACACATAACATTGGCAATGTATACTTGTTTATGATTCTTATTTTATTATACAATCCATATAGAATTATTGTAAAAACAACATATCGTTCACATGTTCAACAGGTCGTAATTTGTAGAAGACGCCACAAATTACGACACACTCTCGGGAAATGATTCACGGAAACTTTACGATCTCTACATAATGACCCTTAGGTTCTTCTGAGGTTTCTTTTTGCTTAAAAAAATAAGTTTCAGTTTCCCGTGGCATTAGTGGATACCATTAATTGATTTGCTTAAAACCCTTTGATTCCAAGCAATAATGCAAACTGGTCCTTGTATTGTATGAACAGTGCAGTTTGCTACAAATCAAAGCCATGCTGAAGGTGTCTAGGTTCGATTCCCGGTCGGTCCAGGATCTTTTCGTAGTGGAAATTTCCTTGACTTCCCTGGGCATTAGGTATCATCGTGCCAGCCACACGATATATACGAATGCAAAAATGGCAACTTTGACAAAGAAAGCTTCAGTTAATAACTGTGGAAGTGCTCATAAGAACACTAAGATGAAAAGCAGGCTCTGTCCCAGTGAGGACGTTAATGCCAAGAAGAAGAAGATGGGGGTTTTTTCTCGACCGAATTGTCTAAAACTATGCAATAAGAAGCATATTTAAGCCAATTATGAGCTCAGTAGAGTATTTCATTTCTAAACTTTCCAGTTCAGTGAATAAAATAATTAAATTGTTAGATTCTATGGGATAATTTCACAACATAAAATAGGGTGCTCATATCACCCATCGACAGAAGAATCGACGACGGAAATCGTACGGATCTAGTGTATTGATCTAAAAATTTCTATTATTACGACTTTTCTTAAGATGACCAAATTGCCCCACTTTCCCCTAGACGAAATTCACACGTACCAATGCCACGGTTTTGGTTATCTTTATTTCATGTGATAGACAAAAAGTTAATAAAAAAAACTGAACGTAGACTAAAAAGTGACGATTCATAAAAATTCTACGTTTTCTCATACAAAAAGTGTAACGGAAGGGGAGGGGGTTTCAAAAATTTCATTTTAAGTGTTACGTAACTAATGGATGCAGCCCCTTATCAAAATTAATGTTAATTTGATTGTTTCATGATGCGCGGAATTAGGGCATTTCTTCTGCGCGGGAATATGGAAAAGCGTTTTAAAAAATGCGCGGAATTAGGCAATTTCAACGAGTGAACTATTTCAAAAAAAATCACAATTGTAAATTATGAATACAGTCTAGTTTATATTTTTCCCATAATCTTGAATAGATTTGCTAGCGATCCACCTACAAAGCTTTTTTGTTGATGCAATACTAATTTTAAATTTACAATTTGAATCGTTTTATTCCTTAACTGCGCTGAATTACGGCACTTTACGGTATATCGCTAAAATCAATGGTTTGGGCGCTATTCAAAAAGCGCATGGAATCGAGGAAATAAAACACAGTGCAATGGAATATTTTGAAACTTTTCACTTATGAAAATATAACCCAAATACCTACTAAACTCTAGCGAGAAAAAATCCGATGTACATTTAATTATTATAATCCATTGGTTCAGACATAGCGTACATCCCCCTGACCCCTCCCCCTTTTCTATGAAATGGAAAAAAAGCGTGGACACGAGGAGTTCAAAATTTTCCTCAAACTGATATCTCAATATCCAAATAGCTAGAAGGTCGGCTGTCTTCGGCAAAGTTGTTCAGAAGATCAAGGCTATCTGGAAAATCTGATTAAGAAATCCATTCTGCTATGCTGCGCTTGGAAAAAAAAAATCAGTCATCTGCTTCTGAAGATCAAGAAGCTGGTGTCTTCGCAAAGCTGTTCAGCAGATCAAGGGATATCTGGCGATGAAACGTGTGATTAAGAATTTATCCAGCAAATCTTCAATCTTCTCTAACTCAAGATCCTTATCAACTAGAAAATGTTGTATTCGGCAAAGATATTCAGCAGATTAAGGGCTATCTGGTGAAACATCCTATTGAGATTGTTTGCTAGACGGCGGTGCTAGTAACTTGGAGATGGTCGGGTCTCGGGTTTTCAAACCCGACGGGTTTTGAACATTTTCAGATACAGATTACATTACAGATTTCCGCAACGTGTTAAAAAATAATATCCTTTCCTAAAAACTTGCAAGCAAAACGCTTATTCAACGAGCTTTTCTTTTAATTCTATGGACGAAAGTAATGAAAATGACGTTTTTTATTTGCACCATTTTCGATCGGCTTGGTGACTTTAAAAACTTTAAATATCATTATGGGAGTCAAAGTATAATGAATTTTTTTCCATCCTTTCATAATTTTCGACTTTTTTAAGGAGTTGGATGGTGTGTGACATGAAAGAAAATAAATATTTGTATCAGCCTTATTTGAAATTTCCCGTTTTTTGGCAATAAATGATTTTTATCCATAGCACCCGATTTTTGTTAGTCAAATTTGACAAAAGTTTTAAAATGATAAATGATACCACTACGTGTGACCAAAATTCTGAAATATGAATAATGTCGAGTTCATTTGTGAAAATCATATTCCACCAATGAAAACTTTAGCTGCCTATTTGTTTTGATTTTGAATTAAGTTCCAAAAAAATCTAACAGCTCAACAAATGTCTTACTTCAAAAATACTTCCAATGATATTTGTGACTTAAAACTATTCAATCTACGTTATATTTTAATAAAATTTAAGTATCTGATTCATGTTTCAAAAATACAAACATTTTTGTTTTTGACATTCATAAAGTGTTTTATATCAGGATTCAAACATGAGTATACTAAAAAGTACAAACCAATAGAGGTAACATAGTTGAGTCTCCTATTAATTTGCATTGATTCTTCGATTTTCATTACTAGTACTTTCACCCGCTTTCTATGCATTTTCGCCCCCGAACTCAGTTTTAAAAATTTTCGCTCCCCTTTAAACCCGAAATCGCCCCAGGGGGCGAATTTTCCCACTTGGGAATCACTGGTCTATGAGTACAGTTCATTCTCTCCCTTACTCGATATTGAAGGGACCATCGAGTTAGGGAGGATCGAGTTACAGAACACAAATCCAGTGCAACTGCGATCCAAGGGACCATCGAGTTAGCCATGAAAACAACTTTTACTATGGTTCTCTAACTCGATATCGAGATACAGAATATCGAGTAAGGGAGAGTTAACTGTAATATGAGTATTTGATTAGAATAAAAATCATTAAAAAATGTCTGACGCATTTTCTGAATAATTCTTGCGGTTATTTGGTTCCCGTTCGGACTCTTTTTAATCTCTATTTTCAAGCATATGGTCTCTAAAGTTCCTATTTTAAATGCACTCAGTCGTTCCAGCCCTGGACAACTTAGAAACCAACTTCAAGACCACAAATCACATTAGGGAGCAACGAACAACAATATGTTTTTTTTTTGTTTTAGCTTTGTACACATGTACCAAATCTTAATACCTTGATGACTACAGCGTATCGTCACGGCCATTGCCGGGTGTACTGTACAGCTCCATCTTCATCGGTCTTGGACGATACTTTTGTACGTTTTCTCCGAACGTTTAGAGTCGCTAGGTCCTCTTGCACAACCGTACCGCTAGCGTATTCGTGGTCTTCCATGAAGTCGCGGACCTCTATCGGGTTCCTTTATGGAGCTATTCTTCTTTCCGACATTTGCACTAAGTGATCAGCCCACTGAAGTCTGCCGTATTTCACACGCCTAATAATATTCGCATCATTATACACTTGATACAACTCGTAATTTATGCGTCTAGCACATCATTTCTAGTTTCCCACCGAGTGTTGTCCGTATACGTATCAGGTTATCAGGTATCAGAAGGCCGGCTTCAAAGGCACGTTCTCCACCAGTTGGGAGATTTGTGCCATCGCCATATTTGAGCCTATTTCATCATCTACCCGATGGGGGAGGAAGGGAAGGGAAAGATGGTAGGAAATAGGAGTGGGGTCCCTTGAAGAGGGAAGATCGCATAAGCGAAATGAGAGCATGGTAGCTCCATACCACAATGGGTTCGAACAGCGCCCTAAAAAGGGCACTGCAAAACGCATGAGCGTAAAGAGAGCCATAGCTCATTACCACAGCGGGTTAAGAATAACAGGATGTCCTGAAGATTCAGGCTTCTGTATTCAGTTTCACTTAATAAGTGTTTACCAAGTAATTGGAATCGCATTTGCGCAAAAAACTGGACAGTTACATATCAGGTGATACGAAGTTCCATAATCGGAGTCACAACTATCACACACAAATGAGTCAGCCACGCTGAATATTTGCCATGTGATAGTTGAGTCGGCAGTGGCCTGTCAACGCTCTGACCAAGAGACTGCAAGTTCTGCTTTGACAGATTTGTTAAATACTTCGCCACCCTTGGAGATGGCTCAGTAATGTACAATTTTGTTTGACGACATGACTCCAAACTATTCCAATATTGCTTGTGCTGAGTTGCCGCCCAAGAGTTTATCTGAAGCTTCACCAGCACTTCGAAATTGGAATAGCCGGCTCAGGGCCAATGAAGTCATGCGATGCTCCATCGCGAGCTAGCTCATCAGCCAATTCATTTCCAGCGATGGAAGAATGGCCAGGTACCCATACAAGGTTTACAGAGTTGACTGAATTCAGTTCCTCAATTTGAGTTCGACATGCGATAACAAGCTTCGACCTTGAGTTGGCCGAAGCGAGAGCTTTATAGCAGCCTGACTATCTGAACAGAAGTATATGACTTTACCCATTACGCGCTGTTGAAGTGCTGATTGCACTCCACACATAAGGACAAATATTTCCCGCCTGAAAAACGGTGCAGTTTCTACCAAGTGAGTAAAACTGATTCAGCCTTAGCTCACGAGAATATACTCCTGCACCAGCTCTACCTTCAAAAGGGAGCCATCAGTGTAACATTACTATATTGTTCTGATATACTTCTTTCCAAATAGCCAGACCGTCCACTCTTCCCGTGAAGGGAATTGTGTGGTAAATGTCCTGTAAGGAAGTTACAAGCAATTGTGAGATCACTTGGAGCAAGGACAATTTTGTCCCAATTCACCAAAGTGGAAACAACGAAGTGTGTGTAGATCTACGATTCACTGGATTTTTCTCCAGTAGATCCAGTACCCATAAACGGTAAGAGCAAGAAAGTGCTTCTTGTTTAAGATATTATGTGTAGTGGCGCAACGTCGAAAAGGGCCTCGAGCGCTGCTGTGGGAGTTGTAGAGAACGCACCAGACATCGCCATCAAGCACATCCTTTGGAGATGGCCCAATTTTGATTGGATTGTTCTCACTTCGCCCTTTTGCCACCACACAAGACATCCATAGCCAATAATTGGTCGAACAACTGTTGTGTAAATCCATTTGATATATTTGGGTTTGAGGCCCCCAAGTTTTACCAAAGGTTCGCCGGCATTGACCGAAGGCCATACAAGCTTTTTGACTCTGAAATCAATGTGAGCTGTCCATAAAAGTTTGGAATCTAGAATGACTCCGACATACTTTACTTGATCAGTCACATTAATCTCAGTGCCAAAAAGACGTAAAGGTCGAATTCCATCGCGGTTTCGTCTTTCCGTAAAAACAACAATAGATGTTTTATTCGGGTTAACCGAAAGGCCATATTGGCGACACCAACTCTCGACTACCTGAAGAGCACTTTGCATCAGGTCGAATAGGGTGCTTATGCACATACCAACTATCAGAGCTAGATAGTCGTCGGCAAATCCATAAGATGGAAAACCGCAATTATTGAGTTGCCTCAATAGCGTATCTGCTACGAGATTCCACAAAAGTGGTGACAAGACTCCCCCTTGGGGGCATCCGCAAACACTCAATTTTCGAATCGCTGCTTGACGCAATGTCGAGAAGAGATGTCGGTTTTTTGAGCATTTGATGAATCCAATTGGTGATCATTGTAGGTAGCCCATGGTTTCGTGCGGCTTCCAATATGGCATCGAAAGACACGTTATCAAAGGCACCCTCAATATCCAAGAAAACACCCAAGCACGATTGCTTCTGAGCGAATGCTTTCTCGATATCGTATACAACTTTGTGTAAAAGAGTCACAGTGGACTTTCCAGATTGGTAAGCATGTTGATTCACATGAAGAGGCATGTTTGCCAAATAAACATCACGGATGTGATGATCGATAATGCGTTCCAGACATTTCAGAAGAAAAGAGGTCAGACTGATTGGTCTAAAACTCTTCGCTTCCTCATACGACGCACGTCCTCCTTTTGGGATAAACTTTACAGTAATATCACGCCAGGATTTGGGAATGTACCCGGTAGCAAAACTGCTTACAAGTAGCTTTTTCAAAACATGTTTGATAGACTCAAATCCCTTTTGGAGCAGAACAGGATAAATCCATCTGCTCCTGGAGATTGAAAGGAGCAAAACTATTAAGTGCCCATTGAATCGATTCAATAGTTACGATACTGCGAGCCGAGGCCAGAGACTCGTAACTACATGAAAAGACATTTTGGTTCATCCGTAGATGCTATGTCCACACATCCGGGGAAGTGTGTATTGAATAAACATTCTAAAACTTCTTCATCAGAAGAAGTAAAGTCACCATTAGGTAAGTGAATTTCGTTCACTTGGAAATCCTTAGATTTTTGCAAGAATTTTGTTCAACCGACTGGCTTCACTCAAACTGGAAACATTTGTACAAAGGTTTTTCCAGCCGGATCGTTCAGCAGAACGAAGAGCCTTCTTGTAAGCCTTGCGAGCTGACTTGAACGACTCTGATCCAGCTGAACGGCGTCTGTTCCAACTCCTTCTACATTGTTTCCTGAGTCTAGTCAGATCGGAATTCCACCATGGGGTCCCTCTTGTAGTCTTTACAGACCGCAGAGGACATGCTTCTTCAAAAGCTTCCATAATGTAGGATGTTTTAGTATCAACGGCATCATCCAGATCACTTGGATTTTCAATGGACGGAGAATATCCATGAAATTTGGTCGCAACCAATTCAATGTAGAGTTCCCAGTTTGTTGACCGGGGATTCCTAAAACGCAAAGTCTGCGCAGTTACATTTGAATGTTCAAAGAAGATGTAGCGATGATCAGATAATGATTCCTCATCTGATACATGCCAATTCGTCAACTCGTGACTGATTCTATTCGAGCAGAGCGTTATGTCTAACACTTCTTCTCTATTAGAAACCATGAAGGTTGGGCGATTGCCTATGTTAAGTAATCCAAGGTCTGTACTACTTAAGTATTCCATCAGACTGGAGCCTCTCAAATTGATATCCGAGCTGCCCCAGATGATGTGATGAGCATTGGCATCACTGCCCACAATCAGCGGAAGGCCTTTTGTTACGCAGTGTACGACAACTCGTTTGAAGTCATCCGTTGGGGATGGTTCATCATGTGGTAAATATACCGAACAATAGACGTATTTCCTGTTGAGGTCACCAACAGAAACATCGATTGTGACAGCACATACATCTCTGGTAGTTAACTCAGAAATGAGTGTAGCAACGATTGCTTTATTAACGAGCACGCATGCGCGGGGCATGGAGCGCGAGTTTGCCATTTCAAGCTTGCTAAAAGTAGCAAAAACTGGGTCCACAAGGTTACCTAGATAGAAGTTCCCTCTACGAAAGTAGGGTTCTTGAACTAGCGCCACTTGGGCTGCACCATTTTGCATGAGTCTGCAAAGATTGATCGTTGCTGTTCTTTTATGCTGAAGATTGATCTGAGCTAACCTAACCGTAGCCACTACCCAAACTAGGCAGGATTAAGCTTTTTGCAATCTCAGCACGAAAAAGACCAGCAACGAAAAAACCAGATCGGTATCTATTTAAAGTCGCCAAAGGCGAAAGAGCACAGAATACACTGTGTAAAACGCATAATGCGAATCCATATAGGTGATAATTTAAATTAAATGTCAACATATTCATAATCCCACCCTTATTAAGCCTCAGGATAGAGACTGAAGAAGGGCAGCCGATTATCTCGGAGAAACACAAGGTCACCTGCACCATTGCTCTGGGTAGCACAGGAAGGACTCAATACTGTGGAGGGCGCCCTGGTACCCCACAGGCTCCGTTTGCGGTTAGGTTTTATTAGACCCCCCTAACCATTCATTCTTAGGCACGGTACGCATCACACCATAAATTAGGGGTCACCTGTGAGGTGGACTTTTACCACCGGAACAGGCAGTCCGTAGTGTTAATTCTTAGCCAGTTGAAACAACCGCTACCGACACTACGCGGGAAAAGGAGGTTAATATTGATGATTAACTCCTGACGTGCCCAAGCATCCACTAGCCAGGGGGCCCACTTTGGGAATCACTGGTCTATAGTAATATGAGTATTTGATTAGAATAAAAATCATTAAAAAATGTCTGACCGCATTTTCTGAATAATTCTTGCGGTTATTTGGTTCCCGTTCGGACTCTTTTTAATCTCTATTTTCAAGCATTTGGTCTCTAAAGTTCCTATTTTAAATGCACTCATTCGTTTCCAGTCCTGGACAACTTAGAAACCAACTTCAAAACCACAAATCACATTAGGGAGCAACGAACAACAATATGTTTTTTTTTTGTTTTAGCTTTGTACACATGTACCAATCTTAATACCTTGATGACTACAGCGTATCGTCACGCCATTGCCGGGTGTACTGTACAGCTCCATCTTCATCGGTCTTGGACGATACTTTTCCAGTACGTTTCTCCGAACGTTTAGGGTAGCTAGTTCCTCTTGCACAACGTGACGCTAGCGTATTCGTGGTCTTCCATGAAGTCGCGGACCTCTATCGGGTTCCTTTATGGAGCTAATCTTCTTTCCGACATTTGCACTAAGTGATCAGCCCACTGAAGTCTGCCGTATTTCACACGCCTAATAATATTCGCATCATTATACACTTGATACAACTCGTAATTTATGCGTCTAGCACATCATTTCTAGTTTCCCACCGAGTGTTGTCCGTATACGTATAGTAGTATATGCTCAAAAACACCGAAGACTTTCCGGTCTGCCTCTTTCAACGCCCACTCTTCGTGCTCGTAAAGAGCCACCGGAAGAATAAAAGTGTGCACAAGTAGGAAGCTTAAAATAAAAATTTGGCTCGATTGGATAACTATTTCTAGTAGTATTAGGGGAAAAATGAGGCTAATTTGGTCCTTGGAGTTTGAGATGTTTCACATAAGGGATCTAAACTTCACTTTGAGCGCTTTGAGCTTCACAGCCCATACTCGCATAACAGTTCCCGTATCCTATATAAATGGGATTGTTTTGCGAGTATGTATGGGCAGTTCAGTTCCCAAGAGAAAAATATCTGCTCAAGTGCCTATTTCACCTTTGTTCTAATACATTTATCTAATGTTGACTTTAAAATTTAGTATCATTTGTTTAATGTATGTATTGAAAAGTATTGCATCCCCTCATGCCTATTTTTGCTACTATAATTACCTAGGTTTAAGATAATGCATGCAGAACTTTTTGAACACGCCAATCAATCTGCTAGTTCTGATAACTATAGCATATAAAGACATTGCGTTAGTTTATTTCAGTAAATTAAACCATTTACATTACCTTGCTTTCCCACAAACAAAATTCATCTTTTTATTTTATTTCAGCAACGTGCGGATGTGATAAAGAAGAAAGAACCATACAGGGTACACGTATCTTACGCCACAACCCCAAGCATACACGCATCGCCTCTATCATTTTCTCCAACAACCGACTTCGAGAGTGTTTCTAGCTCCACCAGTGCCATGCAGCACAATAGCTTTTTCCAACGGATAGATAAACTCCATTTATCCCCACCAGATGGCTTCCATAGCTCAGAAACGGACGAAGTTGCGCCTTCGCAGCGAACTGGCACAACTGTCCGTATAGGTGGTAGTAGATACGTTTGTTTCATTCGTAAAGTTCCCACAAAGCCCGCTCACTCTAGGACATTTGATGTTGGCCATCTCAACGACTCGGAAATCTATCTGGAAGAATCTCTGTGCAATATACAGGCCAGTCTGGCGGAAAAGATCCATCACAAGACCTTACGGCCCCTTGAAAAACTCTACGACATACCTGACCAGATTAGCACGGACGACATCGAGAAAATTCTGATGGAGGATTTGGATCCCTGTGAAGATGAGGATGATGACGCGGAAATAGATTCCGGTATGGACGAAACTATAAAACCGGCAACGATCAACGCCATCCAATATAGGCACTGTAGCAGCGCGAAAGGATCGCAGGAACCTCTCAGATATTCTCCGGGCTATTCGCCGATCCGTTTTTCGGAAACACCGATCGCAGAATGCGTCGATCGAATGGTATTTCGATCACCAATAGATTCGCCGGCGCGGAACAAGAAAATTCCGCAACTTAGAGGTAATTTTGTGTTGGAAGACTTTTAAGTTGTGTTTGATGATTTTATTTGTTACAAACAAGAATAATGTATATTATTGTAAGTATTTGTTAAATTGTTTTATAATATACAAGCTATTCAAATGTAAATTTGAAGACTGATTACAACAAGGGATTGGTATTGATGCTCTATTCTTACTGACCCACACTCAGCGAACTGGAATATCGAAAATAATATTTCATAATAATTTAATTTCAAGTTTTGGTTTCATAAGTCAATTTTTTTCTATCCGATTTCTCGTGATGAATTTTCTTAACGAGTTTCTATGTATTTCAAAAGTCAATTTGCCTGAGTGCAGGCTCTTCGACTTAGGCGAGGAGGCAAAGAGTGCCGCTAATTGTGGTCAGTATTTGCGAATTTGCTGGATTCAGACAAGAGACATTGATTTCCCTCAAAAGTTGAGAACTACTTTTTAAACATCTTGAATTTGCAATACATTAACAACGAGAAAATTAAAAGCTTTTCAAGTCGTGAGACCTTTCACGACCAAGGGATTTGAATCACCTGAAATGATTAGAAGTGAAAGTGATTTTGGTTTAATTAAGATGGTCGCTCAAAGCACGATTTGTGGAAGCATGTGCAAATTCCGGGATAACCAGAAGTACCTTCACGTGCTCGTGCCAGCAAATGGTTGAGAACGTTTATCGTACCCGTAATTATGTAGGTAGAATCTATTCTTCAAAGAATTAATTATGTATATGACGACGCATATTGTGGCCAAATATGAGCCTAATAGCTTCTGTGTGGGGGTTACAGAAGAACCAAGCAGATTTCTACTGTTGTATGCGTTCCAAAAAACCTTTGGATTAAACTAGTCATAAAATAGTACACCAAAACATAGTAGAAGAGCAATTCTCGCTGAAACCTGACCGCCATCGGCACCCATCGTTAGAATTTCAATTTTATGTCACTGATCGCTAGTTTTCGATAAAACTTAAGGGTGGTCCTTTCGGTTTTCTCAAATTGATGGACCCCTCGTACGCCAGCTAGCTAAGGGCCCATTCACAAATTTCATTACGTTTTAGGGGGTGGATGGGTGTCCGAACGTTGTTTACGGCTCATACAAAAATTGTAGAGTATCAATACAAAAAGCGTCACGAGGGGGTGGGTGGGTGTCCAAAATGGCCTATTTAGGCGTTATAAAATATATGAACAAGCCCTAAACAGTTTGCGAAAAAGCCGATTATTTAATAAATCTTGGGTATTTCTACACGTGATATGTCTCATATTTCGCTTGGGAACACATAGCAAACTTAGTGGCATCGTATAGAGAAAGGATATAGCTTTCATTTAAAGTTAAAAAAAATTTGGCGGCCATTTTAAATTTGGCCGCCATCTTGAATTTTGTTAGAAAAAATCGTTTTTTCACCATTAGCGCACCGCTCGTTTTGAATTCTGAGATCACCATCAGAAAGCTGAGGAAAAATTGCGTAAGATAGGCTACAGAAACTAGATGAGCAATGGTATTTACCCTATGAAATGAACGATTTTCTAAAACATGTTCTACGATTTTGACGTATATGGCGAGTGCAATCAATGCAAACATCATTGTCTGTATAACAAAGATACAAGTTTTCAATCGTTGGTGTTTTATTAGAGTCGAGTGAAGAATAGGAGTATTATTTTGAGTGATAAAATCTGGCAGCCATCTTGGATTTTGACGCCATCTTGATTTTGACTAGTAGAATGAATTTTTTACCTTGATAGCACTCAGCATGTCGAATTTAGATTGTTCATTTCTATCAATGGTTTTAGACCAAATAAATGAAAGAATTAATGTTATTTTTCAACTCGCAGATATGCAGAACAATCATTCAGGTGGCAAATAAGCGTTAAAAAATTCTACTTGATAATTTGTTTTTGAAGCTGAGGGGCTGGCTCTGTTCCAGTAGGGACGTAACGTCAGGAAAAAGAAGAACAAGAAGAATAGTAAGTGTAACGGTAGCTTTAAAATTGAACATGTTGAGTGCTATCGAGGTGAAAACTCATTCTACTACAGTTAACTCTCCCTTACTCGATATTATGTATCTCGATATCGAATTAGAGAACCATAGTAAAAGTTGGTTTTCATGGCTAACTCGATGGTCCCTAGGATCGCCGTTGCACTGGTTTTGTGTTCTGTAACTCGATACCTCCCTAACTCGATGGTCCCTTCAATATCGAGTTAGGGAGAGATGACTGTACTTAAAACCAAGATGGCGTCAAAATCCAAGATGGCTGCCAGATTTTTTCACTCAAAATAATACTCCTATTCTTCATCTGACTCGAAAAATACACCAAATATTAAAAACTTGTATCTTTGTTGTATAAAAAATGATGTTTGCATTGATTGCACTCGCCATATACGTCAAAATCGTGGAACATGTTTTAGAAAATCGTTCATTTCATAGGATAAATACCATTGCTCACCTATTTTCTGTAGCCTATCTTACGCAATTTTTCCTCAGCTTTCTGATGGTGATCTCAGAATTCAAAACGAGCGGTGCACTAATGGTGAAAAAACGATTTTTCTAACAAAATTCAAGATGGTGGCCAAATTCAAAATGGCCGCCAATTTTTTTTAAACTTTAAATGAAAGCTATATCCTTTCTCTATACGATGCCACTAAGTTTGCTATGTGTTCCAAGCGAAACATGAGACATATCACGTAAAGAAATACCTAAGATTTATAAAAAAATGGGCTTTTTTGCAAACTGTTTAGCTAGCTGGCGTACGAGGGGTCCACCAATTTGAGAAAACAAAAAGGACCACCCTTAAGTTTTATCGAAAACTAGCGATCAGGGACATAAAATTGGAATTCTAACGATGGCGGCCTGGTTTTAGCGAGAATTGCTCAGAATTAAAAAAAAAAACTTTTATAAAATATTTGGTGAAAATATTTTGTAAACCCTATTTATAAAACGTTGCATTCATTGTTTAATACTTTTGGTATTCCCAAAAGTTTTCCTCCAGCCGCATTTCGCGTATTTCGTATTTCACCACCGCTCTAAATGCATCTTACCTCGTATCAAATGCCTTCTGGACCACGGTGCAATGTTGACTGGTTCTTGAGTTTCTTTCTAGAGTTGCGTGTCTGTTACCAGCTCGACCGCAAAAAAAATCACAATAGGTACCTATCCATCGTCGTTAACAAATCTTTAATATCGAAGGCACTTTCAACAATACAATACGAAGTCGAAGTTTCTCATGCACTGAATCCCACTTCTAGCCTCTGCAGATAATCCTTCCGACATTGCATATCGTCACACGGGCGATTGTACGGTAACCAGATAGGCTCTCCGACGAAATAACGCTTAGCGCGAATGTAGTTCTGGAAGTGTAAAATACTCAAAATCAAAACTAGAACTGAAAAGTGTTATCTGTATTTCCACCATTACCTTAACATCCAACGTGAACCGATGGTAGATCCCGGCAGGGATGACAATCATGTCTCCGGCCGTAACTTCAATTCGGATCCACCGGTCGTCTTTGCCACTGTAATATATTCCACATAATTAATCGTAAAAACGACCAAAGCTCGGAACTAACGAACTCACTTGCGAACATCGAAGTATCCCGAACCGTCCAGCACGAAACGAATCTCCTCATCGGTGTGCAGGTGCTCGGTGAAGAAACTCTTCAGCTTGTTTTCGTAATCCGGAAGGCACTTCTCGGAGCAAGTAATCTCGTCCTCATAGCTATAGCCGCGCTTCTTCCGGATGCCATCCAACACCCCATCCGAGTCGTACGTCGGTACGTTGATCTACGAAGATATTTCCTCAGGCTATCTCAGAACAATTTGATCGGACTGAATGCCCAATGGTAACATACCTTGAAATACTCGACCCCGGTGCTGTTAAAGAGTTCTTCCAGCGACAGAAACTCCGGCGGAGTGAGGTGATGCTCCAATCGCTGATCGGTGGACTCGTTGTCCATAAACCAGGCTCGAACCATTGTGTGGAGAAAAAGGTCACAGATTCGCAGCTTCCTTATCAATTAGCTACCTACCGTGTACCGAATGGACTGGAATTAGAACGTACTTGTCTAGCAGCAATGAATGGAGTGTTTCTTTAGAGACTTTATCAACAAATACATGTATACGTCTCGACATCTCCAATGGTATGGTATGGTCCTGTTGAACAGTGTGCATCGCAGTGGGCCTATTCTACGAGTGGGGTGAGCCAATTCGCTGTCGTAAAGCGAAGTACGAGAAGAATGAGATGGACGCCGTATCTATGCAAAATCTACTTATAGATCCCCTTTGTCGGTGACATAACTTCATAGTAAAATATACGAAAATTAATAATACACTTCATCGTCCCTATGTGAATACTTGTCACATAATGAGAATGTGAAATAATGTGCAACCGAATATAAGTTTTTGAATTCACCATACCATTACGTAAATTATACGTATGCCCGATCCATGTGCGTTGTAGAATAAATCGAAGTGCGGTGCGCTATGCGGTAAACCCTTTCGGGCCGGTATTACTTTTTCTAATCTTAAATCACAACACTGCCGTGAATCGCAAGTCAGTCCCATCTGTAAGAAGTAGGCATTGACAAAATGGAATGAGAAGTTCATAAACTCGTATTTCATACCATCAGTGCACCAGTTATGCGAAGTTATGTGTTCAAATGTTTATCATAAAACAACTATTGTGTCGATCAATACTATTTTATGTCACAATGTGACTCCCAGTAAAGGTAATCAGCGGCAAAATAAATAGATTTAAAAATAAAATAATTGCATTTGTTACTGCATCTAGGTGTTACGTTTAGCGGAAAACGTAAACAGATTTCGTGACGAACTTATCAAACAATGCATTATTTCGAATTCCGTTATTTATCCTGATGTTTTTTATGGTCTAACCATAGCTACTACTGCAAGAAAGAAGTGTGTGTGTTCCAATAACCGCTCAAGAGGTCTTGTGTTTTCAATATAAATAATTATTTCATCAAACAAAAACAATGTCATACAACTTCATTTGAAAGTTGTTAATATTGCTAGAATATATCCGTGCGAAAAATGTTAGTTTTTGACACGGCAAATCAATTTTTATACTACTGAGCGGAAACTGGTGCACTGATGGTACGAATATTTAAAAAAAATCCAGAAGATTGAAATATGTTTGAATCTTAACCCCTCTACCGGCAGCTTCAGTTGTTAATCACAAAGAAATATTCAAACAGCGATAGCTTTTTTTGTTTTTTTTTTTTATATTTTTGCATATTTTTTTCATAAGCTCTCAAAAAACTCTTTTTTTTCTAAGAATCTGTGTTGTTATTGATCATTGTGCTTCTGATTCCCGAGATATTCAGATAAAAATTTCACTTAAAATAAATTTTGTTTTGGAGTTGTATACTTAGATACGTCTTGGAATCATTAAAATTTTTGTTTTTTTTTTTTTAATATGTTTAAATAAGGTTTTGGGCGATGCTGAACTTTAAAGTGCTAATTTTAGAATACATACTCAGTATTGCAACGATTTTATACTTGTGATGGGTAGTGCATAAAGTTTAGGCGAATAGAAAAATTTAATCTAATATAGGTTGGACTGTTCGTCAAAACGCCTGTTTCTAACATAATGTGCTTTAAATAGTTTTTTTTTATTGTAGCTTACTTATGTATTGAAGAAGGAATGTAGAGAAAAATCCATTTGGTCCGTATTCAGAAAGTTGCAGGGGTCTATTCCACCTTGTCTTAGATTACCTTTCTTTGTCATGTAACGTAATATTAGTTCTCTTGACATCGGGCAGTTTTTACTGGAAATAACAAATATCAAGTTTCGTATCGAGTTATTTTTTTTTTTTTTTTGCAACTTCTCATCGTAATAGGCTATTTTTCCATTACGCCAATCTGACATGAAACGGTCTACTTTCTGTAGTAGTGACAAACGCTTGAGAACTCGCTCAGAGAAAGATATAGCATGAAGAGAGAAAAGGGAATTTAGAGGAAGTTCAGGTATGTAAGGAATAGTGTGACTACCATCGAAACAAGACGTGTAAACAGTCTCGTAAGAGTCATCACACAACTGATTTCAGTTCTGCAATGACTATTACGCAACGCTTTTTCTTTAAAATGAAACAGTTTGGAATCAAGATCAGAAGCGTTTGCCAACTATTTCTACAGTTGAGTGCCTTCGAAAACGTGAATATTGGCACAAGTCGGTCATTGTGACGGCCATTTATGGATTCCGAGATGTAGTTTCACCTTAAGTAGCTGTTTCGAGTTACATAATGAACCATTACACAACAATTTCTAGAAATTGCAAATTGATGGTAAACACATCTTAATATGATTTCTTATACCCCCAAGTGGCTTTTTACGAAATTGCAAAAACATTTGTACGCAACTCGTGGCAGAATTCGTTTTTTACAGCACTCGTCGCAATTATCCGATTCGGCGAGGTTCGTTAGATAAATGTACAACACGTGCTGTAAAAATCATCATTCTGCAACTTGTTGTGTAAACTACTAGTTTAAATTTGATAATGAACGTCATAACTATTTGTTGTTTCTAGTGATAACTAGATGTATTATTTTTAATACTTATAGCTTTGATCTGAACGCAGTATTAGACTACAGCATATATTGCGTTTCTCTTGAAAAAATGTGCAGCTAGTTTCCACTAGAAATAACAAGCAGGCATGACGTTACTAAATACGATAGGACGGGATATTCACCGTATTCGTTTTGAATGGTAAGAAATGCTTCAAATAAGAAGTGATGGAATCGTGGTTCATCCTTCGCCGCCACACGCCGTTCTCCTGCACGCCGCCGAAGATCGTCCTTAGCACTCGGCGTTCGAAAACCCCAAGAGCTTGCAAGTCCTCCTCGAGCATAGTCCACGCCTCATGCCCATAGAGGACTACCGGTCTTATGAGCGTTTTGTACATCGTGCATTTGGTGCGGGGGTGAATCTTTCTTGACCGCAGTTTCTTCTGGAGCCCATAGTAGGCACGACTTCCGCTGATGATGCGCCTTCGTATTTCCCGACTAACATTGTTGTCAGCCGTCAACAAGGATCCGAGGTAGACGAACTCGTCCACCACCTCGAAGGTATCCCCGTCTATCGTAACACTGCTTCCTAGGCGGGTCCTGTCGCGCTCAGTTCCGCCAACCAGCATGTACTTTGTTTTCGACGCATTCACCATTAGCCCGACTCTTGTTGCTTCGCGTTTCAGGCGGGTGAACAAATCTGCCACCGTTTCAAATTTTCTCCCAATAATATCCATGTCGTCCGCGAAGCAAACAAATTGTCCGGATCTCGTGAAAATCGTGCCTCGACTGTTAAGTCCGGCTCTCCGCATGACACCTTCAAGCGCAATATTGAACAACAGGCACGAAAGTCCATCGCCCTGTCGTAGTCCCCGCCGAGACTCGAACGAACTGGAGTGTTCGCCCGAGATCTTCACGCAGTTTTGCACACCGTCCATCGTTGCTCTGATCAATCTTGTGAGCTTCCCGGGAAAGCTGTTCTCGTCCATGATTTTCCATAGCTCTATGCGGTCGATACTATCGTATGCCGCCTTGAAATCGATGAACAAATGGTGCGTAGGGACCTGGTACTCACGGCATTTCTGGAGGATTTGCCGCACGGAAAAGATCTGGTCCGTTGTCGAGCGGCCGTCGATGAAACCTGCTTGATAAACTTCCCACGAACTCGTTTGCTATAGGTGATAGACGACGGAAGAGAATCTGGGATAGCACTTTATAGGCGGCGTTTAGGATGGTGATTGCACGATAATTTTCACACTCCAGTTTGTCGCCCTTTTTGTAGATAGGGCATATAACGCCTTGCTTCCACTCCTCCGGTAGCTGTTCCGTTTCCCAGATTCTGACTATCAGCCGATGCAGACAAGCGGCCAACCTGTCCGGGCCCATCTTGATGAGTTCGGCTCCGATACCATCCTTGCCAGCGGCTTTGTTGTTCTTGAGCTGTTGAATGGCATCCTTAACTTCCCCCATCGTGGGAGCTGGTTGATTTCCGCTATCCGCTGTGCTGACGTAGCCATCGCCTTCGCTGTCCTGACCTTCTGTGCCTGTGTTCTCTGCGCCATTCAGGTGTTCATCGTAGTGCTGCTTCCACCTTTCGATCACCTCGCGTCCGTCCGTCAAGATGCTCCCATCCTTATCCCGGCACATCTCAGCTCGCGGCACGAAGCCTTTGCGGGATGTGTTGAGCTTCTGATAGAACTTCCGCGTTTCTTGAGAACGGTACAGCAACTCCATCTCTTGGCATTCCACCTCTTCCAGGCGGCGCTTTTTGTCCCGGAATAGGCGGGTTTTGCTGTTTCCGCTTCAGTCTGTATCGTTCCACGTTTTGCCGCGTACCATGCTCATGGGAACACCTAATTTATCCTAAATTTTTAAATTTATCGAGATCGTTTGATTGTAAATCATAAGTGATTTGATTTTTATCAATAATTACATCAGTGAACCAACAAGTACAGTATTTGAGTACCCTAATGAACTTTTAGAACCATTCAACAAATTTACAGTATTGAATTCGTTGAATAGTGATGGTGATCTACTGACACCATGAGCGTTAAACGGTGAACGCTGAGCCAGTCTCATGATTATCGATGCTCTAATGCTGGACCCTGTTTTAAGAGATGTGAATTCTGGGCATTCATGTTTCCAATACTGTGATTGTGACAGTGTTTATCACACAGTTTAACACATTGAAGAAATCTGAAAAACAGTTATTTTTTAGTTGAAACTTTAAAATATATAGATATAGCCTTTCCTCAGTTATTTATTTGAATTATTTTATTTGAAAATAATATGCATATTTGTCATCTACATATTTGCTGAAGATACAATCAAGCTATTTCTTTTATTATGTTACGTTAATTATTGAAATCTGTCAAAATATATGTTGTAGTTCAAGGTATGTCTGAAGGACTGTAAGGACACAGATCTAACCCCCTATTTAAGGTTGAGCATTTTGTACGGAAAATTAAAAAAAAAATCTATTGTTCAATATTGTTCGTTCAATGCCTATACTATGCCTTGTTTTGCAATTTATAGGTGGAAAAGGTTCAGCGACTCAAAACGGCCAAACAAAAATAACGATTACCCTTGAGCGAAACCGACCATTTTCACACCACCTCACGGTGCTGTTTATAGATGTGCGCCGTTTATTATCCATCCGTCTTTTATCAACACAATTCTATACAAGCTTGTGTCTTTTATTCTCCAGTGTTCAAACAGTTTGTATGTACATTCAGTGCAATATAGGTTTGCCGTTTGTGACACCTAATTGGAGGCCTGTGAATTCCTTAAAAAAAAAGCACGAACGTCACGAACTGGAACTGATAGGTTTAAAGATTAGATAAGCAGGACTTTGGTCGGATTGTTTAATAGCGATTTTAGTTCAATCGGGAAAGCTAACCGAACAGGTAGGTAAATCATCTATACAGGATACTGGTATATCGATATCACCAACACCTCTTCCTATCTCAGTGGGCAGTGTTCTAGATCTTGTAGGGAGCTCGAAGCCTACTTGGTTCGACTACGCGGGATACCATACTATATCGATATCACATCTCTCCCTATCTCAGTAGACAGTTATTTAATTCTCGTAGGTAGCTCAAAGCCTGCTTGATTCAACTACACGGCCTACCTGGTCAAGATGTCCCACACCAACAAGTTCGGCGACTTGGTTGGTTCCATCGACGAGGGAACCAGCTCGGCACGATTCATCCTGTTCCGGGCGGAAACCAGTGACATTGTTTGCTTCCACCAAAAGGAACTGCGCCAGATGTACCCCCAGGAAGGCTGGGTCGAGCAGGATCCGAAGGAGATCCTGTCCGTGGTTGAGGAATGCATCGAGAAGACCATCGAGAAACTGCAGGAACTTGGTGGCAGCCCGACCGACATTGTGGCCGTCGGTGTGACCAATCAACGGGAAACGACCATTGTGTGGGACAAAACGACGGGAGAACCCCTGTACAATGCCATCGTGTGGTTGGATATGCGAACGGCTTCCACCGTCGATCAGCTGCTGGAAACGGTTCCCAATAAGACCCGGAACAAGAACTATCTGAAACCGTTGTGTGGATTGCCCCTGTCGCCATACTTTTCGGCGGTCAAGTTGCGCTGGCTGATCGACAATGTTCCAAAGGTGAGTTTTAATGCGATTTTAATCTAACTTGCGCTGTGGAAAAATGAAGATTGTATTATCTTATCGTCAATCGGATATAGCAATGGTTCCATACATAATTCTCACGACAGTCGACTCTCCATATCTCGATAATCTTTATCTCCATATAGAGATTTAGAATAATCAAAAACGGTACGAACCAGGTAGAAGTATCAATTTTATTAATGCATTCCATTACGAAGTAAAAGTGATTAGGCTAAATTTAATCAAACATTTTAAGGAATTCAGCTCCATAATGCCAGATGGCTCATGAGCGTATTAAATAAATGATTAAGCAAAAAATAATCTTTTTGTTTGAAATACTATTCTTTTGACATTGTATACCGTCGGTTCGATAACTTTGAAAATTTCTTAGCCCTGGAGATTTTTTTTCGAAACTTGTGTGCCAATTTAAGATGAAACATCTTGAAATTCAAAGATGGCCACCACAATGGTCTACTTGTGCCCCTACTCACGTTTTCAAAGGCACTAATCTGTAGAAATAGTTTGAAAACGTTTCTGATTTTCTTATTTTAAGCTTTCTGCTAGTGCACAAAGCCAAAATGAGCCATTTTACGAGACGTTTCGGAACAGCTGATCGCCACAACGGCGTCAATTGACAGGAGACCTGGGATTAAATCCAGCGTGATTTTCAATAACGCCTCATCTTACCAAACGAGGACATGGAGAAAATGACAAAAATGAGATCCAAAAATGTTCGTTACTGCAACATTACACCTAGTTATTGTATCAGCTACCTCTTTGTTACTCATATTGCACATAAAAAGGCATTTTTGTGATCAGAAATATTTTAATATTTTTTCTCCATTTAAGTTTTTGCCTGTATGAAAAGCTACGCTAGAAATGCGCACAGTCATCAACCATCATCATCGCGAAAACTGACGCCGATGATTGAAAAATCCCAGGTCTCCTGTCATTTGACCAGGCTTCGTAAAATGGCTTATAAAAAGATCACTGATGTTGGATGCTTCCTTCGCGAGATTTCTGCCCATGAAGTTTTAGTGCAATCTCAGAAGTTGATTCCAAACTATTTCACCTTGAAAACTTCAGAAATTTATTTCGAAACTGCGGAAACTATCCCGGGAGATCCTCAAGTAATTTCTCTAAGAATTGTACCATAAAGATGAGCTACTTTATTGTACAATTCTTAGAGAAATTACTTGAGAATCTTGGGGTAGAGATACTCCCGGGATAGTTTCCTCAGTTTCGAAATAAATTTGTGAAGAAAGATAAATCACCGCAAAAGCTTCTAGAGGAATTCGTCAATTAGTATCTAAAGGAAACGGGTAACAAATTCCTGCAGGAGTTCATGAAGCAGATCCTAGAAGGGCGCCTCGAGGATCTTCTGGAAGAGCTCTTGGAAGAATCTCACAATCGTAGAAGAAAAAATATCAATAGAAGTCTCAAGGGGGACTTTATATCAGTGTTCTGAAGAAATTACTGAAGAAATTCTTGAAACACTTCAAATAATAGCTGGATAAATTTTTGATGTAATTTCTAGAGCAATAGGAATTTGTCCTAAGAATCTTACCAGGTAAGTCGTTAATTGATATCACTTTTCTATAGACAACATTGATAAAAAAAATGTGAATCGGTAATTGTGTGGGGTGGAGATACCACACTAAAACAAAATTTTGTTGGATTTATGTAGGAATTGTCAGAAACTTCAATGCAATTTCTTAGAAAATCTCACAGCGTATTTGAAAATTGTCCACAGAGGAATGCCTGAAACATTATCAACGTGGGTTTTCGCCCAGAATAAGTTATCGATGAAAACTCAAAAAAAAAATCTCCAAGAATTTTTGGTGAAATTGTTTAAAAAACTATATAGAGATTCTTCAAAGACGGGCTGGATTATTTGATTGTGTAGGTTCTGGAAAACTTCCAGTAGGAATGTCTGCAAGAATCTAAAAGGAAAAAAATAGTAAAAGGTTTTATCAGTTTCAGTCAAATTTTAAATTCTAAATAATTTGTTGAAGAGATTTAAAAACGATCCTCGATTGTGTTCCTGAAAATAACTATGTGGAGGAAATTTCGAAGAAACTGTTGAGATAATTTATGGAGAAATCATTTGAAAGAGGTACCCGGAAACATAATTTGTGGAATTCTTAGAAGAATCTTAGAAGTAATAAATGAAGTGATCTCTAGTGCATTTGTTTAGACTAATAGTAATTTTGCTTGCAAGACACTGAGCATTTGCTACTCCATTATTACAAGAACAACTATATTTGCACAAGGAGCCAACAGATTCTACTTGGGATTAGACTCAGTGTGCAAGTATTGGGGTTTCAATTCTTTGTACTAAACAATTCCGGTGCCGGCTGTGTCCGCATGCAGGTCAATTTGGGATGGGGAGGAAAGGTTGTCGTGTTACTCGGCTTAAAAAAAAGCCATTGAGTCCTCTGGACTTCTACGAGAAAACACTGGAAGCGTTGAAAATGTTAAAGGGGTGAATTGAAAGATTCGTCCTGGTAAACGATACGCTTAATAGTAAGAGCCCTAGGCGTCATTCATAAACAAAGCTTCATTTTACTAATTACACAGATCCTTAAAAAAGTCAATAACAAAGCCTCAATTGAAAGAGTTAGTGAATTTACTAGTGGATATGCGTAACTGAAACTGATGAGGGCTACAAGTGGTAGTCGAAATACGTGTATCTGTCAAAAGATAATGCAATTAGGGCGGAATTATGAGGTATTGAGAGTTGACTGTAATCTAACAATGACCAAATAGTATATAGTGACTAACCCCCTGAATTACCCCTAGGTGAAAACGGCCATCAAGAACGGCAACTGTCTATTCGGGACGGTCGACACATGGCTGATTTGGAATCTCACCGGCGGCGTCAATGGAGGAGCACACGTTACCGATGTCACCAATGCATCCCGTACCATGCTGATGAACATCGAAACGCTACACTACGATAGGACGTTGGGCAAGTTCTTCGACATTCCATTTGAGATCCTGCCGGAGATACGGTCCAGCTCGGAGGTGTACGGCAAAATTTGTCTGAAGGCCCTAGAAGGAGTTCCGCTAAGTGGATGCCTGGGAGATCAGCAAGCGGCTTTGGTGGGACAGGAGTGCCTTGTTCGAGGTAAGGCCAAGGCCACCTACGGAACCGGGTGCTTTTTGCTGTACAACACTGGAAATGCGTTGATTGACTCGTCGCATGGTTTGATTACGACCGTTGCCTATCAAATGGGTCCGGAAGCTCATCCGACGTACGCTCTGGAGGGATCTGTCGCTATAGCGGGCGCGGCTCTTGGATGGTTACGCGACAACATCAACATTCTGACCAGTGCCAAAGAATCCGAAGAATTGGCGTTGTCGGTGGAAAACAATGGCGACGTTTACTTTGTACCTGCCTTCAGTGGCCTCTACGCTCCTTATTGGAACCAGGAAGCACGTGGCGTTATCTGCGGAATTACGGAGGATACCCAACGGGGTCACATCGTACGGGCGAGTCTGGAAGCAGTGTGTTTCCAAGTTAGGGACATTTTGGATGCCATGAACAAGGATTGTGGAATTCCGCTGGTCAAACTTAAGGTTGATGGTGGAATGACCGCCAACTCACTGTTGACCCAGTGGCAGGCGGACTTGATTGGGCTGGAAGTGCAACGGCCTGCCGTGGTGGAGACCACAGCTTTGGTAAGTGATATTAATTATTTGGTTTAATTACTGTTTATCGGAGAGCGTGGCTAAAAGTTTTCGCGAACTTCGGTGGTACAACTTATGCAACAGAATTACCTACCTACATATCTAAAATGAACTTTTGCAGTATTTTGGTTGATCGGAATTAAGTAGCATTTCTCGTGGAAAGGCCATAAACACAATGTCGCCATCACTTATTAAAAAACTCTTAGTTAACTGACCCATTCCTACATGATTTCCTGTCAGTGATACGTCACATGGCAAGGATAATGTGCGCATCTATAGGTTTATGAAGAACTAGAATCCGGTCTTCTTCAATGTCAATGGGTTTTGAGCGTTGCAACTTCGTTCTCATACTATTGTGCACCAATTCTGTCAACTCTGATTTCACAGGAAAACGGAGTAAAGAACTTTACGCATACTTCCCTTGTTAAGCTTGGACTACAAGCCTGATGTCCTACTGGAAGGATTTTTTGCCCAAACTGGTTCTTCGTTCTTCCGCAATATATTCTCACCAATACTGACTACATGGGAGCTTAGGTCGGTCCAGCGATCAAATTGTAGTGGTTCGCTGATTCTTCGGCGAAACCAATGGGTCAATAATGTTCAGTTGTATTGTATCGTTCTGGCTGACGGAGTTCAATCGTTCAATCGTTGGCAAGTTTGTCATTTGTTGCTTCTGTTTGGATAGGATTTGTTCTATTACCCTGTCAACAGAATTCCTCGTGTTCTATGGTGGCTTCCACGGTCCCGTCTCCCACCGTTGCGAGCATCCAACGTCCTATGGAATCATTCCGGAAACGACGCTTACTGCTTCCAACGACACACACTGGAGCAGATCGCTGTTTTCAACGGCCAAAACTTTCTTCTGCAAAGTTGTTCATTGAGGCATTTTTGACATTTCTTCCGAAGACACTTACACTCTATCACTGACGTGGGTGCCGCTATATCACCATCCACGTCAGTGATAGAGTGTAAGTGTCTTCGGAAGAAATGTCAAAAATGGCTCAATAAACAACTTTGTAGAAGAAAGTTTTTTGCTAGGACGCTCCTATCGAAAGATAAAACTGATCTAGATCAGTTTTCACTTATCTAGATCAAACCTGCATGAGTCAAAATGTAGTACAAATTTTTCCAAAATACTTTGTCGAAGACACCAAAACCTCTAGGATGCATATCTAGAGTACTAGAGGTTATGGCCGTCGAAAACAGCGATCTGCCCCAGTGTGAGACACAGCTGTTCAACTTTACGAGACATTTGGCCTAGGTCGGAACTCTATATCTACATACGATAATGAAGGCACATCTCAGGCTTCTCGGAAAACCCCGCTAACGTATTGACCGCCTTGACGACCTTGTCGCAGACATCTGGCTCTGATGAACTTTCATAATCTAATCGAGGCCATGGATCGTAATAAGGAGTACCTCCCGAAAATGCAGGTAGGTGCTGAGCAACTCGATGTCAACATTGAGAGCAAAATAATCAGTCCTAGCTGCAAAGCAGGACTACGAGAAAGCCAAGGCACAACTTGGCAAGGTAGAAGGCAAAAGAGACTCTAAGTGTCAGACTGAAATGTTCTTCTTCACAGGCAACGCTTATATATCTGATTATATTATTCGATACGCGATGCGAAAGAGGGGACCTTCCGAGGATCCGGAAAAAATGAAGTACTCAAAAGTGAGTTCATTCCACTCAATTCCGGGGGTTCGTGCGTTAACCTCATTTTGAGTTGATGGGGTAGAAGTTGTTTTCATTTGCAGCCATGCGAAAAAATACCTACTGGCTAGGTTCTTTTCACTCAACCGGCAGATCAAATAACTCAACTTCCAGTTCTATGCCACTTACTCAAATTTGAGGTAACGCACAAAGGTTCGGTTTTTGGGTTGTTTTACTCATCGCTCTCTGACAACAACAGAAGGAGCGAATGAAATAGGGAGAGAAAAATGGATTTTCAGTTTTCTCCGTGTATGGTTGCTAAGGGAAAAGTGACCCATTCTCCAAGGCGCAAGGCAGCAACCCGTGGAAACGAGTTGGAGATAAGAAACAACAGAGGAAACCAAAAACGGAGCCCAAGGAAAATGCTAAACAAAACCGAAAACAGCGAAACGTAGGAATTTAGGCGGGGCCCTCGTTATCAAAACGGAGGAAGCGATATACGCCGAGGTTCTGAAGCCGATGAGAAGCACGGAGAATTGATCACCATAAGGCGCTGATGTGCGGAGCATAAGGCGAACTAGTGAACAGGTGAAATGATCCAAGTCTTAAAGAAGAGCGCCAAGCAAAAGGGTGCAGTCTACAAGCAACTGACACAAGAAGTACTTGGCGTCGAGGTTGATGTAAGATCCCTGACTGCAAAAGCGACTCTCCGGTGTGAAAATGTGTATGAGGAAACCAATGCAGTGAAGGTCTCGGCTGCCCTCAAAGAGCAGTGTGACCTCGACGTAGCCAGTAAGGCCATCCACCTTAGAAAGAGCCCGCATGACACCCAGGTAGCGGCGATCAGGCTGTCGGTTGCAGAGGCCAAAAAAGCGAAGAACTTGGGCATACTCAAGGTAGGCTGGTCGGTTTTCCGGCTGAGCATACAACAGCCTCCTGAAGTTTGCTTCAAGTTTTTCGTGAAGGGCCATAAGTCGTCGAATTGCAATGGTCCTGACAGAAGTAAGATGAGCAGAAAATGCGGCACCGGAGGCCATAGGGCAAGCGATTGTAAGCAAATCACTAAGTGCCTAATATGTGTCGACAGGGCAGACAACGGACACTTAACGGGCGGATCCAAATGGGCACAAGCGGAGTATCAAAGCCATCTCTCCCTTACTCGATATTGAAGGGACCATCGAGTTAGGGAGGTATCGAGTTACAGAACACAAAACCAGTGCAACTGCAATCTAAGGGACCATCGAGTTAGCCATGAAAACCAATTTTTACTATGGTTCTCTAACTCGATATCGAGATATGGAATATCGAGTAAGGAAGAGTTAACCACCATTTAATTTAAACCATTGTGATGCAGCCCAGCAGCTGCTTTGGCAGTCAGCCTCGGAAACTAAGACAACGGGAACCGGGTGGCGGATAAGTCTCAACAGCTAGCAGCTATAGGGACGACATGACGATATTCAATCCAAGAAGCAGTCTTTATCTTAAATGACGGTTTTGCGATAGCAAAAATCAACGGCGTATTCTATTGCGGTTGTTACGCGCCCCCCAAGGTGGTCGATTGACGAATTTTCCAACATGGTCGACAGGATGATAGCCGAACTAGCTAATCGGCAGCCTGGTGATTTTAATGCATCACTTTCCATATAATAAAGTCGCCAGTGGGGTAGCCGCTGCACCAACCAAAGAGGCCCACTATTGTTAGAATCCCTGTCCGCATTAAATGTAGAGCTGGCAAATGTAGATACAGTGAGTACATTCCACAGAAATGTTGCAGAATCGATTAACGACGTGACGTTTTGTAGTCCCAACCTTTAGGTACCATGACGGTTATACTCATAGCGATCATCAATCGATTCGCTATATTATACCTAATACCAGGCGAACGGAGAGCAGTATGATGTAACTCGACCCAAGGCCGAGGTTGGAAAACAGCGCGCTTCGACGGCGAAGTATTCAATGAAGCCCTGAGGCGCGAACGCAACACTCTGGACCTAAACGGTGAAGAACTAGTTGCTGTGATATAACGAGGGTGTGATGCTTCCATGCCGAGAAAAGCCCCTCCTAGAGAGAACAGGCCGCCGGTGTACTTGGTGGTGCGAATCAATTGCTGCGATCGATAATCATTATCCCACAAGCCAGAGTTGCTGAATGACACCCTTACTGCCCCAATTATCTGTGGCTGAGTTCTTTGTGCCATTCAGGTGTTCATTGTAATGCTATGTCCACCCTTCGATCATCTCGCGGTCGTCCGTCAAGATGTTCCCCTCCTGCAAGGACATGTCAGCTTATGGTACGAAGCCTTTGCCGGATGCGTTGAGCTCCTGGTAGAACTTTCGCGTTCATTAAGAACGGCACGGCACAGCGTCTCCATCTCTTCTGCTTCTTCCAAATCACGATTTTCCTAGAATAGGTGGCTTTGTTGTGTTCGTTTTAGTCTATATCGTGCCCCGTTTTGCCTCGTACCGAGCTCCAGCCTGAGCTGGATTCTTCTCCAAAATTTCCTGACACTTCGTCGAACCTTTCGTTTTTTACGCTTCGTTCCACTTATCTGAAAATGCTTTCGGAAGCGTCATTAGTGGCTGCTTTGACTGTCCTATAACAGTCCTCAAAAAGGGCCCTATCGAGTCCGGCTTCATCCGACAACGGTGTCTCCAAGATGCTGCTGATGTACATTAGCTACATCTGGTTGTTTTAGTCGCATTAGATTGTACCGAGGCGAGCGTCGGTACCGTACATCGTCGATGACGGATAGTTTGGGGGCAGTATCAGGTAGTGGTCGGAGTCAATGTTAGCGCTACGATATCATAATGGCCATAAATTGTCGTCCGATCATGCGATTCAGGTGCACTGATACGACTGATTATGTTGGAGACATGTGTTATAAACATGCATATTCTTCGAGAGGACGAAATCTATCAGTCATAGGCCGTTGTCGTTTGTTAAGGTGAAGATGAAGCGAAGCCAAACTTCAAATTTTCAAGAGCACGGATCTGGAGAACCAAACTTCCGTTTGAGCTGAAAACCTAATCGATTGGTCACCACCAGCTAGTTTTCAGCTTAAACGGATGTTTGGTTCTCCAGATCCGTGCTCTTGAAAATTTGAAGTTTGGCTTCGATTCATCTTCACCTTAAATGATGGGCCTTGAACCTTGCATCAGTTGGGGTGCAACTGGTCGGGTCGATTGGAATTTTACCTACTGCCAAATTGATCGTCGAAAATTCATGATAAACAATCGACCTTCAATACCCAACTTGCTCAATCTTTCTTTGATCGACCAATATAAAAGACGTTCGCAGCTCACGTGTGTTGCCGAGATTCTGGTAGATGAATAACATATAAACGTTCATGTAGCGATAAAACTCCGAATTCCCTTGGACTTTAATCATATTTGAGAAAACACGTTAAAGTTAGCCTAATTGATTGGGTACCCCTACTAATCGACTGTCGTTTCTTCCAACAGGGCGCGGCAATGGCTGCGGGTCGTGCTGTCGGCTGCTGGGATGTGGAGAACGTCAGCGTAGAAAGCAACTGTACCTCTTTCCGGCCGAAGATCACCGACGATGAGCGCGACATGAGATACAGCAAGTGGAAGATGGCCGTCGAGCGATCGTTCGGTTGGGAGAGTAATGCGATGGTGTAGAGTTTCAAACTTAGGTATATGTACTGGAAACAGGGCTTTGGGATAAGAAATAGTTCGAGCAATTGTGCATGTTCATACTAGTAGCAACATAAATATGTAATTTATTACACTTTGACTTTTCTTGATAAGACTTATAAAAATAAACAGTTTAAAGATGGAGGACAATCAAGGAGGATGCTTATTTTATTGTTTTTAAAGTTCTCTATCTGTATGGTTACTTGTTGATTAATAAAAATGCTGGTATATAAGTGGATAATAGTTTACTGAAAACGTTGAAGATATTACAAACCTAATGAAACTGACATTGGCCACTATTGAGCTCAATGTCTTGAGTAGATTGAAACAAGTCTTGAAAAGAAAGTAATATTTAAAAACAAAACAACACGAAGAAAATGAAATTCGTTCAACGATATTTAATAGTTGAGTAGTGGTAAAAATATTAAATATAAAGATAATATTTCAATGCATTTGTGTCGTCCCTTTATTTCGAAAATGGAATCATCTTGATCCAGCACAGCGTATAGAAGTTTTATGAACAGTAATCGATTTAGCAATCAAATATGTTGTTTCAATAATTTGGATTAGATTTTATCGTTTGCTTTACAGTAGTGCGTTGATTTCCTAAAGATCTGATTTTATCCCATACTTACGGCTCGTCGGATCCGGCCACGTCTTCTGGGTTCACCAGTCCACCGACAGCTCCCTCTTCCCCATCGATGGCAATGGCCGCTACGATAGGACGAATTGCATCCACGTCCGGCTCGTTTGAAATGTCGAAATGTCGCTGCGGTAGGGGATTTCCAGCTACAATAAAAAATGAAAATAATTTCAAAATGCTATAGATTTTTACGAAAGCAGGGCTGATAGCGACTAAGTGTCTTGAAATGGGAACTTTAGAGACCTCTTTCGTGAAAAAGAGACCAAACAGGAGGAAAAAATGGTCTAGAAAAACCAAACAGGAAGAAAAAATGGTCCAGAAAATCAAACAGAAACTAGAAGATAAGCTGTTTTTTGCTCAGAGTATATCAGCAGACATTTCTCTAAGATATTTTTGGTGGGAGTTCCTCATGACATTACATAAAGTTTTATTGCTCGTATTTCTGTTTTTTTTTACGTTTTGTCCAGGAATTGATATAGGAACCCCTCCAAGAATTTCGTTTTAGATACTTTCAGGAACTATTATAGGGATAATAACAGAAGCTTCCTCAGAGATTCCATTAAGAATTCCTCTTAAGATTCCTTTAGATTTTTGGTCAAGAAAATCATAAGTTCTCCTGGAATTTATCCAATGGTTCTACCATTATTTTCGCTAGGACTTCCTTCAAGATTCTGATATGAAACATCCTCTAGAATTGAACCAGTATTTCCTACAGCGATTCTTTAGGATTTCTAACAAAATAGTCATTCAGTACTTCTTAAAGATTTCAGTTCTATTTCTATACGAATATCTTCAAGAATTACCCTAGGGATTGCTCCTAAGATTCCTTCTCTAGAACTTCTTTTCCCAGGGAATTCTTTAAATAATTTTTCCAGCGATGTCTCTTTCAGCGAAATGTCAAGGATTTTTTTTTCAGAAACTATTGGAGATTTAGCTCAAATCGGGAGGTACTTAGGAAAGAAATTCTAAAGAACCATCTGATGAAACTTGATAAAGTTTTAAAGTACTTCTTCTTCTTTCTGGCGTTACGTCCCAACTGGGAGAGAGCCTGCTTCTCAGCTTAGTATTCTTATGAGCACTTCCACAGTTATTAACTGAGAGCTTTCTGTGCCAAGTGACCATTTTTGCATGTGTATATCGTGTGGCAGGTACGAAGATACTCTACACTCAGGCAAATGGACTATCGAAATACAAGAACCCCTTATGGAAATTCGCCACAAGGAATCGGGTTGAATTCATAAATTTGCTTTATGAAACCAAAATTTAAAAACAAAAACAAACCAAGAACTTTGCCATCGATAGGTCCGTGCGTATACCACGCGCCTATCGACGCCTTGATGTGGAGTGATGCTGGAACGATACATAAAGCGCTCGCATTGCAATAATCGTTCCACCTTTCATAAAACAAAATGTATGAATTTCGATAGTCCAGTTCGCTGCGTGTGCGCTTTTACCGCTACGGCTATCTGGGCTCCTTTTAAAGTTTTAAGGTACCTAACCCTTAATTAACTCCCACAAGGTTCTCTGAAAGAAATGCTGGACTCTTGAGGACCTTTTGCCAGAAAAGATAACTGGAAAATTTGGCGTAGGCGTTCTCGTTAATCTTCCTTAAAAAAAAATCCCTGACGATATTTTTTTTCGAAAAACTTTAAAATCTTTGTGGATTTCCTTGGAAGAACTCTTGTATGAATTTTTGGAATATCTCATATAACAACTGGGTATATCGGTGAAGGAATTGACAAAAAATATCCTGAGGAAATTCTGATATTGTCTCTGAGAAATAACTGAAGATGTTTTGAGTGCTCACGGATTTTCTGGAGCAAATTCTGAAGAAATTGTCTGGAAAAATAGACCAAACAAGAACCAAAAATGAGCAAAAAAGGCCTTTGAAAAAGTAAAACCTAACAGGAACTAGAAGATGAGATGTTTATTCCTTAGAGATCCTAGAACATTCCTCAGAATCCTAGAACAAATTTTAGCTATGAAGATAGCTGGGCTTATTCTACGAGTGACGTGAGGTGAGAATAAAATTGTCGGTCTCGTATAGCGAGGTGACAATTCACCACTCGAGTGAAGTGACTCGCCGTGTAAATCAAATGGAGTTCTCAACTCACGCCACTCGTATAGTAAACGCAAGCAACTGATAAGCTGTCGGCTAAAAGCATTCCAGTTTGAGGGTCCAAAGCTCCAAATTTTATACGAACCCTTAAGGCAGCGTCCATTTATTATGTAACGCTAAAATTGGAAATTTTCGACCCCCCCCTCCGTAACGCTTTTTGTATGAAAAATTTAATTTTTTTGTATGAGCCGTAACGTTTGAGCCAACCCCCCCCTCCCCCTACGTAACGCAATTTGTGGATGCCGTCTAACGTTATTCTGTTGGGCTCAAAGAGTGACGTTCCATACACCAGAGACAAAGGGAACGTTACAAATATGTGTTTGTAATTTGTTTACATGTTCACTAATGTATTTTGTCCTTTATTTTTTGTTACAGACCTTATAGACAATCTCGGTTAAAATAGAGATTTCAGAAACCTTCCGTTAAAAATATAGAGATTCCAGAAACTTGCATAAAATAGAGCCCTGCTACCAACCCTGCCAATGAGTTACCATACCCGAGTCCAGTTCGAGTGCCGGATCCGCCGTGGCTTCGGCCAAATTTGTAACCGATTTGGACTTGACGCACTGGAAGTCAACGTGCCGACTCTTGGCTTCCTCCTTTTCCCAGGACATGTGAATGAACGGTCGCTGTAAGTAGTTGTAGATGACCTCAACGCGACCACTAGCGCGTTTCTTCACTTTCTCCTTGTACGTTGGGTATCCCTCGATGCCGAGGCGAATCTTTTTCAATCCTCGGTCCTTCAGCACTTGCTTGGCCACGTCTCGGTTTTCGATATACTTGAAAAAGCGGTACATCGGTGTGCTGGACACTGTCTGACAGTACTCTTCGCCCATCTGAGGAGGATATTCTTCGTCCCAATCGACGACATCGTCTGAGAAATGAAAAAAAAAAGTTAGTCGCGGGTAATTTCGAATTCACGTACCCTAAATCACTATATTAAAACTTTTTGTTTTATTAGAATTGTCAACTTAATTTCGGCAAAATTTGTACCTCGTTTATGTCTATCAGTGTACATAAAATTCGAATCAACATTATTCGTTTATACATGTCGAATACAATCGAGAATGGTGTCTCTTTTTTTATGTTCAATTGCTAATAAACATTTAAGTTTTGCGTTACATTTTTACGTGCTCAATGTTTTCCCTAAATCAGCTATATAAAAAACGCCTAAATCATGTTATGATCGTGCTTTAGACTTTCAGAAAACAAAATGCAGTTTGTAACTACAAGTGATGGGTATATGTTTTAAACAAATCAAGACGTATAAAAACTGATCAATGTTACTCCAAATTGCGGCACAAAGTTACTTACCATCGGACAGTACCACTACGTGACATTCCCGGTCCCCACGTTCTGCCGAAGTGACCATCAGCGGCAGAATCAACGATTCGAGGAACATTTCGAACTGTTCGCGAGCTCCCTCGTTGCTTAGCTCGTGCAGCAATCCGCGTAGATTCTGACAACGGATGGTATCGGCCGTGAACGGTATCAGAAGATAGTCGCAGGCTTCCCTCAGTTCCTGGACGGACACTGTCGGTGGACACCGAATCACACCGTTCCGGTAGTACTCCAGTATGGCACGGAAGACCGTGTGTGAGATGCCGTCCGCAACTTCGTACTCTCCACGGTCGTTCGGATGTGTGAACTCCATACCGGAGCTGAACATCCGGCCCAGCATGGTGTTCGGGTGTGCGGTGAACAGTGATGGATTGATCGAGAAGGTTGTGTTGTCCACGACCAGTGTGATGCGATCTTCGCCGTCCAGTGGCTTCTTCAGAACGGATGGCGCCTTGGACAGTGCTGTCGAACTCTGCTGCTGATGGTGTGCTTGCATCGAGCGGTGATTTCTGTGCGATAAGTTTAAAGTTAACATTTTTTTTATTTTATGCACTAGTGATAAGTCTGTGAAACTTCTTATCTTGTAAAAAAATGGTAACTGAAACATCTTAAATAAGAACTTTTTAGCTATATTCCGTACAAACTTATATGTTTCCTACCCATATGTTTCCTGCCTATAGTAATATACGCATTTTTTGTTGCAGCTTACGTAGGTAACAAAGTCCATATGATTAGTGACAATCTCCCTCTCCCTCATAAAAAAACTGGATACAATAAAGGACACTTCGATGCTTTTGTTTAGGGTAAGGAGCGGCAGGATGGGACCCACATATCTTCCCATATACAAATCAAATTGACCTTTTTTATTCCTGCACACACCTTTCAAACACTAATAGGCTATGATAATAAGCGAATGAAAAGTCATAAAGTTAGATACCCGCATTTTGACAAGCTGTTTCCAGAACGTATGCTTAAACTAAATTTTTCAAACCCTGAGACAAAATGGGTCAAACTTTTTTTTTCTGAGCAAATATGCAATACTCACATTATTTATTCTACCCAGCCTTCATGAACACATTGACTAGACAAGAACCAGATACCAACAAAAGATAATTTATTTTTAAATCCGTAGCCATTTCTTTTTTTCAATTTTTTCCAAAAATACTTTGGCGAATTGTGCTACAGAACAATCTTTCAGCGTAAAATAAATTTTTGTCAAAATCAGGTCGGACCCGATTATCCGGAGTATTGATTTGTTTTCACTCCGGATAACACAGCGTAACAAAAATGGCATGTTCGCGTGTTTCAAGGTTTCAATTATGTGTCTCTAGTAGATTTGGAGTCGCTGAATCTGATGCCGTTCTCAGAAATGTCCCTGCACGTCACAATTTTTAACTACAGATCACCTAAGTTGTATAAAACACTGCTTTATTGATGTTTACATTAAATGTAATGTATGATTTATCAAACTTTTTTTGTGATCTAATCCAGCAAGCATGCAAAATAGGACTTAAACTTTCATTTCAGATATAATTTGAGTGAAATTTCACGATAAAATTTAGATTTAATCGATTTATTCAACATGCTTGCAGTCTGCATACAAAACTCCTCGTTTCTGTCATGTAGAAAAATACAATACTTTTCAAAATCGCCAAAAAATAAGTTTTAGCATCGAAAGTATTATGAACTTCGCTGCAAGTATTGTTTTCAACATGAAGTTTGAATTCTGACTCAAATTAAGCACATAAATTGCCATACAAGTTGGCAAAACTGCATGTAAGTTGACTGATATAGTGAATTTTTGCATTTTCAAAAGCCAATATCTCAAAAACTAGACGTGCTGAGATATTTTTGAGAACGGCAATGGATTCAGCAACCATTAATTGAGTAAATAGCGGTGTTTTGATGCTTGAGGCAAACACGTGTTCCGCAGCGTAATCGAATCCTCCTGATAATCGAAGGCACTAAAGACAAATTCCATCCAGAATGAGCCGAAAAAAATAAAAATCGTGCTCGATAGTCTTCGATTTGGATTAAATTTTGCACATGTTTTTGGTATGATACAATAAGTGTTTTCCATAAAACAAATCGATCATTTTGACTCGAGAATAACTTTTGAAAACGGCCTATAAATTTTTGCATGCAACATTTTTTTCCTATATTCCAAACAGTTCACTACAACTTCTTCATAGAACATTTTTCTCTAAAATCCACAGTTTCGAAGTTAGATTTTTTCAAATAAGTTGCATGCATAAAATTATAGGCCATTTTCAAAAGTTATTCTCGAGTCAAAATGATCGATTTTTCTATGGAAAACACTTATTGTATCATACCAAAAACATGTGCTAAATTTACTGCAAATCGAAGATGGTCGAGATCTGTGACTGACCGATTTGACATTAAATTCGTCTAAAAGAAAAACTAAAATCTGCGATAAAAAAAAACTTAAAGATTATCTATCGTTGTTTTATTTATATGATGCAGTGGTGTAGCCAGAAATTATTTCTAGGAACAGTAGGGTTCTTGAGAAGAAAAAAAAGTGACCACCATACACAAAAATCCCCCTTTCTTACTTACGTCCAAAACTGCCAACATATCATATTGAATATTGCAATACTAAATTATCTCAAATTTATGCATAAAAATTGAAAAACAAGAATATCAAAAAATAATACTCCGGATAATCTATTTTTTTTTTTATTTTTTTTTTATTGATGTACAAGGGGGTCAGGGGCCAAGTCTCCAGCATAAATTTGAAAACTCACACCATCCATAATACACCGAAGGGGTTTTGGAGATTGGGAAGTAGGCAACGCAACATCTTTGACCAGAAGGTTCTTTAAGTTTTGCTTCTACTCTTGACTTCCAATACACGTATGAATGATGCAAGGTCAAAAGAACACGAATCAGTCATACATATAGCGGTAGTGAAGTGTTTTGCCTAAGGATATGGGAAAGGAGGGATTTTGGGTGGTGTTTTTCAAATAGCTCTGTGGAACAAGTTTGTTATTAGTTAAAAATTTAGTTAATCTGATTCACATTGCAATCAGTAATAAGAATATTTACAAAAACATGATACTTATCTTTTCTCGGCCAATACGCTGCCATGTCTTTCCTCTCCGATGGATTTTTCCTCGTTGTAATGGCGGGTTAGATATGAAAACAAGGATAAAGAGAGAAGGAATGTTAGTGATTGTTACATGCTTTGTTGCTGCATTAGCCTACAATGAAATCATACAAAATTCGCTATTTGGATTCAATCAATCAATTGATAACAATCCCCATGCAGCTTACGAGAAACTTCATGGCAATGATCACTGTACGCCAAGTGCGGCATTCAGGACATCTCAACAATACTGATGATGAACAACAAAAAATGAATTCAAAAGAGCGAAAACCTCAATGTTTCAATGTAGGACAATTCAGCTTTAATGCATGTGATAAGTTCTTGGTGATATTCTCACAACGGCCATTCAGAATGGTTCGACGGATGTAGATAAAAGATCATTATGATAAAATTAACGCGACGGCATGTTAGTAAGCTCAGAATGACTATTGTATTTGCAACTGTTAATTTAGATAGTTAAGCTAAGGGTTGGTTAATGTATATAACTTGTTAGATAAGCAGAAGTAAAGCACGAACGCGAAGTAATGACCTTCCATCCCATCTTCAAGTGCTCCCCACAAGCACAACACTTCATTCTGGCACTTTAGAACGTCCATGTTGTAACTTGTACACACAAGAGTTGGCAGAACGCGCCCATACCCCTTTCTGAACCAAAGAACAGGGAAAAATAATACTCCGGATAATCGAGTATAAACTTCTGGATAATCGAGTCCAGGGTATGTTGGGGAAGTTTACAATTCTGTATTATGAATGAATATATCTATGGTAAACATATTGATCATAATATTAAAACAATTTGTTCTAGAAATTTTTAGAATTCATCATCATCATTTTCAAAGTAGAAAAGAAACGCTTGACAATCATTGAAGGTACTGTAGTGGATCATACTATAAGTTAACTGTTTAAAAATTAGGAATTTATGTGTACTTTCAGATTGGTTCCCTTAGTGAGTAACCATCGAGATGACAGTGAGATCGCAGCAGGCTGTGCGCGCGGGTTGACGTGTTTTGTATTTGCTGCCACGTTTCATCTTGATTCTTCATATATTCGGCCGGTGAAAATTATTGATTAGGCGCAGCGGTTTGGTTTTATAATACGTGTTTATTGGTTAGTAGTTGGAATAGGAATGAAGAAGAAAAAGAAGACGTCACTTCCTCCATGGGTGCTTTGATCATGGACATGGACTTCCGGTTGCTTAGATCAACACCCCCGCTCAACCGAAGAGATTCAGCTTCTCCCGAAGATGTGCAAATGGTCCTGCTGGTAGGCCTTTGGTAAATATATCAGCAACTTGTTCTTTTGTAGATACATAAACTGGCCGAATAATCTTGTTCTGGATGCATTCTCGAATAAAGTGGAATCGAATATCCACATGCTTCATTCTTCGATGATCCCGAGGCTCCTCAGCAATTCGTATGCACGATTGATTGTCCTCAAATATTCTAGTCGGTTCGGAAATATCAACGCCAAATTCTTGTAGCACATTTCTGAGTAGTGTGTGATCCTTTTACCGTGACGCTTGCTCCTGCGGGGGCGGGTGAAGCGGTCAGACAGGATCAATCTTGTTACGCGCGCAGTGCAGTGGGGGGAAGAAAAGTGGCGTGATCCGCGAGATAATTTAGTAGTGTGTGATCCTTTGACCGTGACGCTTGCTCCTGCGGGGGTGGGTGAAGCAAACATGTTATGCGCGCAGTGCGGTGAAAAAGTGTATAGTATTTGGCGGTAAGCTCAGTGTGGCGACGGAAAAAAAGAGCATTACATCCAGGTAAAATCGTTCATTATTATTATTTACTCACCTATTACCATTTGAAACTAAATACGTGCCAGGGTCGAAAATTTAATTTTCGATTCGGGAAGTGTAAAAACATTTCATATATCCATTTGATATCTGGGTGTTTTTATGCGGGGCTTACTGTATATGAAAATGACCTCAGAATGTGTGTGTATTTACTGCCATTCTTGAAATGGGTCGTTGGAATTTCAGTAGAGCTATCACCTTTCATCTCCCGGGCTAAAATTGTCTGCAGATATAAAGATATCGAAGGGTATCAAATATACATGCATACAATTTTCTTCCATAAAAGCACTGCCGGTCAGTGGGAGATGGATTGTACACACACACACACACACACACTTTCAGATTGGTTCCCTTAGTCTAGGGTTAGGAAAACGGCTAATGTTGTAAAGAAACGCCGTGAAAGAACTTTGCAACTAGACTAATATAAATATTTTTTTTTTGTTTTTTAACCCTTTGAACAGAATTTTAATCAAGAGAATTAAAAAAGTAGATTTGAGTGGTGTACTTTTTAATTTTGCACTAAATTGCTTATCTCTTGACAGATACCCGTTTTTCAACCACTATTTTTTTGATTTTTTTTTATTGAAAACATTTTTTACTCATGATAATGGTAATTAGCCTTTTCATAGATATAATTTTCTATTTTATCGAATAAAGTTTGAGTCTGAGAAAAGATATCATTGATTTGCATTAAAATTTATTGGTTTTTATCAAATTTTACATTCATTTCGGGAAATCTAATACACCATCTTGATTGGAGCATGGTATCTCAATTTTTTCGACGATATCCGGTTCTGGGTGGTATCCCCCTACACCAAAGCTTTGGACTTTTATAGCCATTCTGCATTCCAAACCTTAGACAAAATGTTGCAACTACAGTCAACCCTCCATAATTCGATATTGAAGGGACTCATGGAAATATCGAGTCATGGAACAGCAATGCTATGCAAAGGCGTTTGAGGGAACCATCATAGTAACCATGAAATTTGATCTTTAATATGGTTCCATGAGTCGATATCGAGTAATGGAACATCGACTCATGGAGGTTTAACTGTAGCCTATTTTTAGTTTTCTTCTCCTGTTATAAGAACAACAATCTTTGCTGGCAACATTTTCAGACATCTAAAAATGGCTAAAATGAATTATTATTGTAAATGATAAAGGCCTAAAACACGGCCATACTTTCAAGTTGATACCAGTTTATGAGTTAGTATATAATAATTGTATACTATTTAGTGAAATTAAGAAGAACTTCTGTTTCAGATAAAAAGGGGAACGGGCCTGGTGTAGTATTTAGAAGTGAGTCGCCCACTCACGAATCATGCAAAAGAGTCGACTCTCGAAAATGAGTGAATAAATCGCGATTCTTTTAGAAAGACTCACGATTCATTTGCAACGACAATTTTAGAAGAGGCCCTTAACATTTACTAAAAGGATAATGTTTTTGAGTTGGACTTTTCATAGTCAAACAATTTGGACATGTATAAAAAGTTGAAGTAGCTGTATGGAAAGTATTCTCATACAATAATTGTTATATTTTCCGTTTCTTGTGTGAAACACATGACTATTTTTGATTTTATAAAATCAATCACCGAATCGATCAAAAGAGTCGATTCACTTCAGTGAGTGAGTCACCTACGATTCGTTTCCAGAATTTGACTATTTTGCCTGTCTCTGAACTCATACCTCTCACGCCGCGGACCTGGGATCGAATCATATCCTCGAGATAGTTACGTTATAATGACGACTTACTCCGGAGTGGAAGTAAAGCCGTTGGCCCTGGGATGAACTTACCCAGAGCTAAAAATATCGTTAATAGAGATAAAAAATACGGTAAAGCTTAAAACATCCCTAAATTTTTTATCAACATAAATTAAAATTAAATAAAAATAACTTACATTACTTACAACTTATGCCCTAATGTATTTGTAAATGAAGGTAAATTTAATCCATGCTAGAAAAATAAAAAGCTGAAAAATCCATTTATCAGTGTTTGACAATGACTGAAAGTGTTCTAGCAAAATTTAAAGCAACTAAATATAAAAATATGTAAAACACCCTTTTTTCTTTTTTTAATTTACCTATAGGTTTTTTTATAAAAATATAGTATGAAAAACTATCACATGTTTGCATTTAGTATCTATTATCAAAAACCTTTTTTTCTGCAACTTGTAAAGTATTCCCAGCACTTAAAAGGCAAAGACCAAACCTGGATACGCTAGACGACAATGAATCACTCTCGAGCGTCACTTACCTAGCACAACATAATTTGAACGTGAGGAACACCATTCACAATTCTCCTTTGCTCGATGGGACTGGGGTAGAAGCACACACAGCAGACCCGCACTTTTGAGCTTTAACTTAATCTAATGACTAGCACACAATAATCACAGCCCATGCTCAAATCTTAATTAGTGATAAAAATCTAACACTATCAGTCGGCACAGAGGTTTGGCCAAAAATGCAACTGCCCCCAGACACACGCCATCAGCAGTGAGCCATGCAGCTAGACAACAAATAAAAACTGTTAGGGTTCACGAGACAAAGAAACTGGGCCAAAGCGCGTCTCGCGCGTCTGGCAACTGGTGTAGTAAATAAATACGAATCGCACCGTGGAGCTGTACATATGTAGAGTATGTCACAGGACTCGCCTGCCCCCACCCAGGACTACATAGAAGTGTATATCTATCTATTCGTCTCGCGTGCGCAGAGGTTCGCAAGCTTGCAGGATACGCGAAACGTGCAGTTGGATGGAAGACGTCCATCGCAGGCAATACTTGCAAAAGATTTAGTCAAGGTTTTCTTTAAGGTGAAACAGGGTGGGATTATAACTTCATGAGCATTGATGACCGTACAGTTCGTAGTTGCTACTCCGTGATAGACCAGAATAATCGATATTGCACAGAGAATAACAGATGAAGCTTCAGAGTAGCATACTTTCTTCAATGTACATTTTCGAGGACTCAAAACTTAGTAATGTCAAAAACGACGGTCATCGGGAATTGGAAGTAATGTTAGTGTGACATCCACTATTACTAAAGACCGAAATCACCTGTGCATCTCCACGGTTTTCACAGGAAGGTATTTTGTTGGTGGGAAGGTTCAAAGGTTACATGGTCAGCATCAGCACCTTGGTAATAACGTTGTCAATATACAAATGTGTGTTATCAGAAGCATGAAACGAGCTCACCAGTTGGTAATCCATCTTCGACTGTTCACAATTTTTTATTGCCAAAGATTTCCAACTCACACAAAAATCCATAACTAATTACTGAGACGTCCGATGTGAAAATGGTCTTTGGCAAAGTTGTAGCTGATAAATGTATCCTACATTATCAATGCAGCTCTAGTCCCCAAGAGCACATGGGCAAAAGCTATGACTGATTGAATGATTTGCTTGCTTTTCCCATAGTAATTCCCATATAAACTTTGAAGGGCTTGTGCAGTCTCAGTTTTTATCCAAATGGGCTCAAATTTTGGGAGGACACTCAGTATTTGATCTAGCATCGAATGAGTGGTGTGGAGCAAAAACAATTTTTTGAACCACTCTAATGCATAATTCATCAAAAGTTCATACACTGCATGAAATCTGTATTGCATTTGAAATGTTTGACGGTAAAAAAGTTTATGTTTTGCTTATATGGCCTTTGAAATTTGACTTTATGTTTTTCTCTGCTTTAAATTGGCATATAAGCAAGGGGGTGGGAGAATCTAATTATTGAGCAAAATAACGAACCCAGAAAGGTTCTTTCAGCTCTTATGACAGAGAGAGAGAGAGTCCTTTTACACATCGGAATGACTGACAGACCTTCAATACTTGGAATCATTAAATTTCATGCAAGTGTTTATTTTGCCCCGATACCTTTTTGATAGCCTTGTTTTGGACCTAATTTTCAATCTCACTTTTCTGGCATATGATATGATTTTTATTACCATGAATGAATGTAGCACGTCGTACTAACATAAAACTTGAAAACTAGCCGTTAGTAATTTGAAAAAAAAGTTATTGTATGGTCTTAAAACAAACATTTGCTTGATGTGTCCATTATGCCCCGAATTCCCTTACTGCACGCAAGTTCAGTACATTTTTATTTAATATAATCAAAAGTTGATTATCCGACCTAACGCTAGTATTATTCTTTATTTATGGAAATATGGGATTTTTCATAAATTAATGCGTTTTAGAGTTAATCAAGATTTAGTGAGGGCAGAAATGTGACTTTCTTGTTTTTTTTGCAATACCTATATACAGTCGACTCTCCACATCTCGATATCTCTTCCTATGTCGATGATTGCTTTGGTCCCTTCATTCTGCATACGATTTCTCTCTATATATATCTTTGTATCCTCCTTATCTCGATATCTCGATGTATTCCTGTTGATTTTTTGTTCCCAATTCTCTTTCTATATGAACATTATCAAAGGTTACTAGACCAGATTTAAGCGATTCAGAACAATTTGGAAACTCGAAATGATGTTTGTTTATTATTTTCCTAGTAACGGAGTGTTTTTCAATCTAGTGATCATTGAATTGATGTTCTTTGTCTCGATCTCTCCCTGTCTCGATGGTCCTTTCGATATCGAATTGTAGACCGTTTTCAGTTACCTATTTAGATTGTTTTTTATTCCTCTTTGCACCCACTAGATCAGGCCTGCCCAACCTTTTTGGCTCTTTTTTGACATACATGATTGGTGCGTTCTCAAGAATAGACCAATATGAACAAAATTAGTCTCAAATGAAAGCTTTGAAGTATATCTGTCTAATCCATGCTAAATAATTTAAATTTATATCAAACTCTTCGCTAGCGATGGAAGCAAAGGTAAAAATCAGTCCGGCCCGCGAGCCGGATCATTTTTTGGACTTAATTGCATCGGTAGCAAAGTGGTCGATAAAAAATTTAAATTTGCATGGATTGGACAAATATACTACCAAGCTTTCATTTAAGACTAATTTTGTTCATATCGGTATATTCTTGCGAACACACCAACCATTTATGTCGAAAAAGAGCCAAAAAGGTTGGGCAGGCCTGCACTAGATGCTAGAACTAGAAAAATATTCAAAAGTGTTGTAATGCGTAATTTGCTTCTAACCTCCTCATTTTCATGCCAGTCGTTACCACAAGACTAAAGCTATCAGTACAAGCATTGCCAAATGTGCAAACATTTGGCTAGGCATAAACCAACACACAAACATCGGTTTCAACACTAACAATGTTTGCGATGTCAAACATTTGTTTGGCTCTCTAGCAATCCAAGCCATAGTGTACTGATAGCTACAAGTATTATTGTAGGTATTTTTCCATGTTTTTTTTTCTAGAAATTTGATAAGAAATTTACCCAGGTATTCGCCCAAATGTTCAGGTACTCCACCTGAAAGTAGTTCATTTAGTTATTATTTCCCAAGAAACTTCTCCACGATTTTATCCAATGATTTATCCATCGATTTCTGTTGGACATCCTCCAAGGTTCCAAGTCAAAACTTCCTTCCTATTCCTTCAATGAATAACTTCTACTAAAATGCCTTCAGGATTTGTTGGGGATTTCTTATAAAATTGTGTTTTAGGATTTGTAGTTCCTGAAAGTTTTTTTTTCAGGAATTCTTCCAGGTGTGGCTCCAGGGAAATTCCAAGTATTTTTCTCTCAAAAGTTTTCCCGTGAGGAACCGTAAGGACGCCATTCACCGCTCATGCTCCATTCACCGCTCATTGAATTATTTTGAAAAATCTAAACAAATTTTCGCAATAAAAGTCATCAGCATGTATTAGTATACCAGAATGGAATATATCAGAATGAAATTCATATGATTTAATATTATATACTATTTATAAAAAAAATAATTTTAGGCTGTTTAAGGCGGTAAACATGAGTTGAGCAGTGATTTTATTATGGCAGATCGAAAAATGCTTCTAAGCTGCCACGCTTTAATATGCTGTTGTACTATACAACAAAGATAACATCCAGCTAATGAAAGTAAATTAGTTCCAACTAGTTGTGTATATAGAGACTCATACGTGGGATGAGCGGTGAATGGCGCCCTACACATGTATCATTGGCATACATTTTATACGGTACCATTATACGTTGTTCACATTTCAACTTCTTTCCTACAAAAACAAATGTTTTACCTTGCGTCTAGCGCAAAAAGTTGCAAAAATATCGAAAAACCGTTTTTTGGCAGAATTTAATGTGTTGAAATGCTGTTAAATGAGCGGTGAATGGCGTCCTTACGGTATTTCTAAAAAAATCCTAAGGTAACATCTGAGGTATCTTGTGTAAGTTTTAAAGTGACCAAGGATCTCGGAAATAACTGCTAGACTCTTGAGCAAAATTTAGAAGATTTTTTATATAATTTGCTATCTATCGAATCTTGGGATAGTATTCCGCAGGATTTCTTAAAGAAATTTATCGAAAAAGATTGGCCAAAATATCTATAGAAATTTTTGTAGGAATGATCGGAGGAATTATTGGAAAATATGCTGTAAAATTAACTTGTGTGAGAACTTTAATAAACTTTTGAAGATTACATGGGAATTTTTAAGAAACATTTAAGAATGTTTGGAAAAAATACAAGAGTAATATTTGGATGAAATGCTGTAGAAATTCCAAATTTGTTCGACGAACCCCTCAAGAATTTTTTTTTTTATTTCTGAGAGGAAACGTGGATGAATTCTTGAACATGAACAGGCGGAAGAATTCTTGCAGGGTTTCAGGAAAAAACTGGAGAATTCGATTGAAAAAATATCTGAAGTAAATTCTGGGATAGATTTGGAAAATAAATCAAAGTAATACCTGAGGAAATTACTGGAGGGTTTCCTTGAGTAAATTCTGGAGAAATTCTTCTAAGCATCCTTTGCCAACCGCTGGAAAAATTTCTGGGAGAGTCGTTAGAGAAATCTTCAGGAGAATTTCTGGATAAATTCATGTAGCACATCGTTTCCCAATCTTGGGTTTCGCGACTCCTCAACGCCTCGTCACTTCGCTTTTTGTTTAACGACCAAGGCAAGGCGCTGACAGATCGGAAAGGCCGCGAAAGCCAAGTTTGGGAAACGATGAGCAAGCATAACAAAGCATATTGCATAGAAGCAGCCGGATTAATGATGGAGACTTTTAGTCCACAACATTAAGTTGCTGTTTTTTGCGGTGTTGAGTTACAGCTTAGTAAAAGCAGAAAAAGCGATAAGTGGCGAAATATAGTCAGCTAAGATTTGTAGCTGCATAACTTTTGCGTTACAGCTGTATTAACCCTCTCTTTCCCATGGTAGCACAGGTGATCCACCGATTTTCAACGAACGCTATCTAAACCGAATTGGTACGGGTAGCTCAATAATTATTGGAATAAATTTATGCGCTCATTTGTCTTATCAAATATCGAAATAAGTGACCTAAGGGTCAAACTATTGAAAAACAATCAACTAACTATTGAAAAACAATCAAACAATTTTATTGTGATTTTGAATAATATAGCTTATTTGGAACAACTTTTGTTCAAGCACTTTTTTTAGAAACGCCATTTTGATAGTTAAATTGTCGAACAAAGCTGTGGGAAAGAGAGGGTTAACGCTATTCGTTCTATTTTTGATAGGTTTCCTTTTTTGCACTGTTTGCTACGTCAATTCAACTCATATAAAGCAGACAGCAAATAATCTTGGCTTTTAGCACTAAAATTATTAGTTGGGTACCCACTTCCCTCGCCACTGATTCCAAACGACTGTACCGTCAAACGGGGTGACTTGCAACACTTTATAATTTACAACCAAATTTCACTATACAATTCAAATATCAAAAGAAAATTTGTGATTAATCGGTGGTAAAATACGTATGACTCACAATTCAAGAAGCGGCCACAGTTAAAGCAGTTATTAGAAATATTTTTACACATTAAATATAATTCTTTTAAATGTCTGGAAAACTGATACGTGATTTTCAAAATCGTGGTTTGTAAACATGAGGTAGATTTACTTTACAAAATAAATTTACAATGTAGAGTGTATTTCTATAACTAATTAGTGATAATACGACGTATTTTATTTTAAGAAATTGTAGCAACAACTTTAAAATAAAAATGTTTTTTTTTATAAAAATGTAGCTATGCAGAGTGACACACCCGTTTAAACTATTGTTTAGCTAATATATTGCACCTTGATGATTTAACGCCTCATTTTCCCATACAAAAATATCTCAATTAGGGCCCATTCACAAATTTCATAACGCTGAAGGGGGTGGGTGGGTGTCCTCACGATGTTACGGCTCATACAAAATTTGTAGAATGTTCATACAAAAAGCGTTACGAAGGGGTGGGTGGGTGTCAAAAATGGTCGTTTTCGGCGTTATGAAATAAATGAATGAACCCTTACCGTAAGGACGCCATTCACCGCTCATTTAACAGCATTTCAACACATTAAATTTTGTCAAAAATCGGTTTTTTGATATTTTTCGCAACTTTTTGCGCTAGACGCAAGATAAAACATTTGTTTTTGTAGGAAAGAAGTTGAAATGTGAACAACGTATAATGATACCGAATGACATGTATGCCAATGATACATGTGTAGGGCGCCATTCACCGCTCATTCTAAGTATGAGGCTCTATATACACAACTAGTTGGAATATATTTACTTTCATTAGCTGGTTGTTATCTTTGTACTATAGTACAACAACATATTAAAGCGTGGCAGCTAAAAAGCATTTTTCGATCTGCCATAATAAAATCATTGTTCAACTCATGTTTACCGACTTAAACAGCCTAAAATTATTTTTTTATAAATAGTATATAAAATAAATCATATGAATTTTATTCTGATAAAATCCATTCTGGTATACTAATACATGTTGATTACTTTTATTGCGAAAATTTGTTCAGATTTTTTAAAATAATTCAATGAGCGGTGAATGGAGCATGAGCGGTGAATGGCGTCCTTACGGTATTTCCATACAAATAGATAAACAAAATGCTCTTGTAATGGTTCAAATGCTTAAAATACTCGAGTAACATTACTAAATTAACATTCAATCTTCTGTCATGTTATCCTCTAGGCGGCCGGCCATTAAAAGTTCGAAAAATAAGATTTTAGATGACGTTAAATCATGGTTTGGGATGATAAAAGTTGAAAAGTGTTGCGTCACCCCGTTTGACGGTATGCCAAACGGCATTATGACATATTAAAAAACGCAAAATATATACAGAAAATGATTTTTCCCAGATAGCTTGGACGAACTTTCGCTTAACTAGATTTTATATTATATTACTCACCTTTTTTCAAAAATCTTAACGGGGCAACCTCTAAACGTCAGAGCTCTCCCCATACAAAAGTTCGATTGTAACATACTTAGGTACCATTTGGAGGTTGAGCCCCAAGTTTTCTGGAAAAGTGAAACTTTGGGAAACATACACATTTTAATCAAACTCAAACAAATGCATACAAAATTTGTATCGTTAATCCAATTAAATGCTTTTCTAATAAAAACGCATTTTGAATGGACGGTTCAAAAAAGTTACGTATTAGGCGAATAGTCCCTACTGCAACAATAAAAACACCAACCAATATATTCAGATTACATATTGCTTCAATTAAGGCTATAAATATAGATATAGTTTCGGCCAATTTTTTTTTCAGCCGTTGTGGGATGTAGAATTGATATCTAAGGAATTCACCAAGTTATTTAGAAATGCTTAAAAATTAACTGAATTTCGTATACTTTAATATCTAATTTAAAACAGCAATAACAAAACTGAAAAGTGCTTCTTTTCAGAACTGTTTCTTTTGTTAGGACATGTAGGCTATTATTTGGTTCATCCTTTTCAATAAAAAAAATAGAATGCAATACGCTTCCAATCGCAAAACGCAACATACTGTCAGCCATCTATACATTGGTAGCGCAACTAGTCAGATGATGAATGATTTGATTTTTCACGCATCCATCACATGCCGCTGTGGGGAAATGGTTATTTATGCAACAAGTTGCAAAATGATGATTTTTTCAGCACGAGTCGTACATTTATCCAACGAGGCTCGCCGAGTTGGATAAATACGACGAGTGCTGAAAAAATCGAGTTTTGCAACGAGTTGCATACAACATTTTTTGCAATAACAAAAAATGCCGGTAAAGTTGGATTTTTGGGGATATTTCAAGAAAATCCACATGGCCATCCATGCGCTGTAGCAACTCAGTGTTTCTCAATCAGGTAGGCTGTGGAATGACTGTCACAAATTTTCACACTAAGTGTCTTCCATTGCTGATTCTACTTTTATAGACAGACCAGGTAAGGACGCCCCGCATAGAATTTCCAACCATATTGTATATGCTGAATTGCCAAGATTACAAGAACCGCCCCATAACGCTCCCGTCCTTTTATATAGTGAACCCATAAATCCTTTACTTCTGCAAGACTCAGAATCCCCACTGTCAACCAGCTTCTGAATCTAGGATCCGAATCCGATTTAATTCGGTTCGTCAAATGGATGAAGAATCAACTTAAGTTCTGATTCTACATCCATTTGACGAACCGAATTGAATTGGATTCGGATCCTCGAATCTGAAACTGGTTTGAGAAAATCACAACATTTCAATAAATGACGTATGGAGGTGATCTGACGCCGATTCGGTAACTTCCAAAACAGAACTGAAAAGTGCTACTTTTCGATACTGTTATCAGTGCTGAAAAGTAACACTTTTCAGCACTGTTCGTATCGGTAGGAAAAGTAGGCTGTTATGTACGTCATTTCCTTGATAAAAAGTAAGCCGATACGCAATCGAATTGCAAAAAATGTTTTATTTTCCTGATATAAGACGGTTCACAGTGAAACAGTTAGGCGGAAAAGATAGGAATATCCATTCTCTATGTTCTACATACGTTTGTTTTTTTTTTTGTATTATTGCACTACTTTCATAAAAATTGAGATCCGGCTGGTAGGAGCACTAGTTTGAGGTTGGAAAACCAGGATATGTGAGGTTAGTTTCATTGGAACTTTCGCCTGAGCGATTTTTGCGCTTGAATAAAACACGCTTCGGGACATTCTCCGCTGCCCCTAAAAATACCATTGGGTAGATAAATGAATTCTCTACCATTGGATCTCATTCAATTTCATACATAAGTGAAGTAAGCGGTGAAAATAAATATTTTGTTCCGTATGTTTTGAAACCATGAATAAGTCGTCAACCATCATCATGACGACAGCAGCACACCCCACCGGACGAATTGTCGTATTGGGAGCGAATGGAACCACAAACAAACAGTAATTTACGGAACAAGTAGCAAAATGATGATTTTTGCAGCACGAGTCGTAAATTTATGCTACGAGGCTTTCCGAGTACGATAATTACGACGAGTGCTGTAAAAATCGAGTTCTGCAACGAGTTTCGTAGAAGATCACTTGAGGGTATCAGAAATTATATCGGAATGCATTCACCATTATTTTACAATTTCTGAAAAATTGTTGTGTTATGATTCATTACGCAACTCAAAACAGCTGCGTAATGAATCATTACAGTACTGGTTTCAGTTGCGTAATGACTATTCCTGCACTGCATACTTCAGTGCAAGAAAGTAGGCCGTTCCATGACGTATTGGCGTGATGAAAAACAGCCTATTACGATGAGAAATTGCAAAAAACTAGTTTTTCACGCATCGAAATAGGCCATTACTTTTCCTTCCAAGAACTCATGGCGTAATGTTGTTGTTTGAAAGAGGGACTTTAACCCGAAGGTCATTCGTCCCTCATGGCGTAATGAGTATGGAGAAATCACCAGGAGTTGTATTGACTTTAGTTTGTAATTTCTTGTACAATTGATGCACAATTAGTCATACTGTAAATCAGGTCAAGTTTGAAAACGTGTCGAATCATGTAAACTACCACAGATCCTTACGTAGTTGCATCACGAAAGTTGGAAGCTCCTGAATTATGTACAACAACAGTACTATGTGTCTTCATCTGGTACATAAAAACAAGTGCAAGATGCACGGCGCAGAAAATTCACAGCACCTTGGGTGAATACCACCAAGAATGAAGCATAGAAGGCACACTCACCTCGCACGGTTCTTCATGATCCGACGGCGCCGATCGTCAGTCTCCGTGTAGTCCTCGGTGTTGCTGCTGCTATGGGAACTGTCGTAGTTGTTGGTGCCAGGGCCACCGCCACCGCTGGCGCTGCCTACTGCGTTGTTCCCGGGGGACGCACCGGAAGAGGATGATGAAGTGGTCGTCGAGTTTTGTTTGCGCTGCTGTTGAAGTTCCATCACCAATCGTTTGATCCAACTGCTGATCTGAACAAAGTAGCCCGTCCAAAATAATGCCCCAAGCCTATCCACTGCCGTTGCCAGGAGCGAGGAGTGCGGAAGAGGATGCCCACCGGGGGGAGGAGATGAATGCGCTTTTCGTTTCTTCCTTTTCAGTGTTCCAATCTATCAGGAAGGTATACGTGAGAATCAGGACATCGAAGTCATAACAAATACTCAGCTTAACAACCTACCTCTGGCCAACCACTAGAATGCAACAGTTGATCAAAATCTTGAAGTCTATCTACACTACTTTTACTTTCAAATTTTTCCCAAAATACCAGAGAAAAATTGCAAAATTTTCAGCTACAAACTTTTTGTTTGCGTTTTTTTTTTCACTCTGCTCTGGCCTCGGACGTTTCGATTCTTTTGTGTCTCGCAAATTTCGATCATGACCCAACGACAAACGTCACTTTTGGGCGTTTTGTTCTAGATTTTTTGTTTGCACGTTAAACTGTTCTACACGCACGCACTCGGGTGGTGATGTTCAAGCAGAAGCATGACTCACGCAGCACGGCTTGATAAATAATACCCGGCCAACCATTCTATGAACCAGGCTTGGGAACTGTGACCACTATTTACCACAGTTCATCGATTCTGCCAGTCCACCAAAACACAAAGCAGCAGCAGCATCAATACTAACAGGCGTTGCGCTGCCAACGGTTCACACATTGCTTGAATGTTTTTGTCTCTCCACTATGACCGTTTTCGGGCAGCCATCTCGAGGTGAATGATTGAAAAAAATGTTAAATAATTCAATCGCTAATATTTCGCTTGTGTTTTCAACATACACCCGGACCCGGTTCTGTTTTTGAACGGGGGATGCGTACCGTGCAAAAAAAGTTTTCAGTTAAAAATTTAAAAAACCGTGCAAAAAAAGTAACACCATTTCTCGACGTTTCATGCAAAATTAAGGTTTTGATGGAAAAAAATGAATGGAAACTTTTTTTGCACGGCCGTGTAAAAATAATCCGTGCAAAAACAGAATCGGGTGTATTGAAATCTATTAGCGCTAATAGCAAGAGCACAATAATTCCGTTGCGATACATATAAACAAGTTCAATTTCATGCTGCCTTTATCGAACAAAAATCCAAAACCCCGCCCAAGTAACATTAGTTGCTGAACAATAGTTTATTAAATTGAAATAAGCTTAAGAGTGATTTTTTCAGCTCTTGTTCAGCAAAAATGTTTGTTAGGCGAAAACCGGAAAAATCGTGGCACCACTGTGCTCGAGTCATTTCGCATTCGGGTTTGAAAAAAACGTTGGGAAGAAGAAGATTACAGTTTTGAAGAGCCGTGACATTTTTTTGTTTTGAACGGTCATGGTTTGCTTTGGATTTTGATGGTCGTGTAGAAAAATGTGAATGTCGAGGTGGTAAATGTTTACTATAGTACATTTCCCATCCCTGCTATGAACTACTAGTCGTTCTTCGAATTTTGACATTGAGCTCTTGCCGAGCGGTGTCACGAACACACACTGAAAACATTCAACAAGCTCGATCAATGTGTTTCACGCGTGAATTTTCACTAATTGTAAAACACATCAATCGATGGTGTAAAACCAGTCGCCATCGACAATCCGAATTCACATGTAAAACACGTTAATTTACAAATTTTCGAAAAGTTGGCTGTAGACTTCATTAGCGATTTCTTGATTTTCTGATACCAGGCACCTCTTAGGGGCCGTTCAAATATTACGTAACGCAACAGGGGGAGGGAGGGGGTCTTACAATGTGTTACGGTCCATACAAAAAAATAAAATTGTCCATACAAAAGCTGTTACGTGGGGGTGGGAGGGGGTCTAAAATTGGCAAATTTTGCGTTACGTAATATTTGAATGAACCCTTACGGGCACACGGTTTCCCAAAATATAACTGTCGTGACCAGAGCAGCTTTATTTCTATTAAATCCGCTTCTTTCGACGGCCGCAGTGAGGAACACACTGGGCGCCGATTGCTGCTCTGCTGTGTCTCGACGCTCCGACGAAAAGAGGGCGGTGCCACCCGCTTGCTCATCGTCGGAGCGGTGTAGCTTTCTCCACTGTTGTTCCGCTGCTGCTACTGCTGCTCCTTTTCGTCCGTCCGCTTCAACTATCATCGATAAACTGATGTGACCGCATCAGGCGGTGTTCTTTTATACGTTTGCTTTCCCGTTCATCCTTGACAGCTGTCTGTTGATTGGTTCAGTCGATCAACCAATGAACAGTCGCATGATGTGGAAGACGGTGTCTTATAAAAGCTTATGCTTGCTTTTTTTCATTTTCATTATGGCTCAATCTCTTATACTACAATAACATGCTAATAAACATGTCACGCGTGAAAGGCAAACGTAAGTCCTTATCATGTTGGGCAAACTAGTTCTACTAGTGATAAATATCTCAATTATAAAACACGTTGAAATTATGTATAAAAGCCTTTGCTATCGAACCATAGTCAAACCTTAACAGAATTATAAGTTTTACACGTTATATCACCTTGCCATTTCACACGAAAGATCCACAATGAAAAGAATATGGATCGAACGTGTGGATTATTTTCAGTGCATGTGAAAATTTGCTGAGTGGAAGAAACTGCCGTTTGATTTAGCTGGGAACAGTTGATCCTTGTTTATATTTTCCACCAGCACTCTTTAAGTAGTGTTGGTAACATGTAACGTGTATGTACACATTTCACCTTTCAATTCGACACGACGGATCCACGTTGAAAAGAGTTAGGATCGAACGTGTGGATCCGTGTTATTTTCAGTGTCCATTATTGGCAACTTCTTAATTTCGTCATGAAAGTCTAATCATTAGTGAACATCACAATATTTTTCAAAGTGAGTATCATTCTTATATTATTGTTCATATTATGTCCGATCAAACTGTCCATAAATTCAACTCATTATTTGCCTCAATGTATTATGGATCCGGCAGAAATTAGGACAAACTTTTTTTTTTTTCAATTTATTGTTTCTCAATCTCCAAGCATCGTGACTAATATTTGAATAGTGCGCTGTGTTCATAAGCATCGTAAGAATGCGGCGCCACACTTAAAAACTGATTTTAAAAGCGGTGAGTTGAGGCAAGTCGCGAGTCACACAGGCGCGATCTGGTTTGGTGGCGGCGCGACAATATACTGCTTCGTGTTGAACGTGCCAAGTTTGATTTTTGACCAACTTTGCCGCGTCGCTACTCGATTCTCAATAGTGCGCACTGCGCATAATGCACAAGGTGGAGGGCGGCATAGATGCGCACTATAGCGAAGTGACTCGCGACGCGGCGAAGTTGGTCAACAATCGAACTTCGCACGTTGGTTCACCATTTTTAGTCGCGAAGCAGTATAGGCAAAGACAAATTAAAGACCTCCATGTCCTTTGCAGTTGCCCAAAATTTTATGGCTCATAAGGTAATCTAGAATGCCGTTCAAAGTGTACTGCGATCTGTCAAACTTGGGTACCTTTTGCACTACCGAGGGACCAAATGCAGTACTAGAAGTGGTACCCAATCTGAGCCCGAGTGTGACGGACCTGGTATAGGGCTTATTCACAAATTTCATAACGCTGAAGGGGGTGGTGGGTGTCCTCATAATGTTACGGCTCATACAAAATTTGTAGAATATTCATACAAAAAGCGTTACGAAGGGGTGGGTGGGTGTCAAAAATGGCCATTTTCAGCGTTATGAAATAAATGAATGAGCCCATATTGAGATTAACTTTAGACCGAAGTTCATAAGATAAATGAAATATCACCGAAAGTTCGCCGAAGTTCGGCGTCGGCATTCTACCGAAGTGCTACGCCGACAAAGGCAATCCTTATGCGTCGGCGAAGCACCAAATCAAAATGCCGACGCCGAATTTCGCCGAAGTTTTGACTGCCGAACTTCTAATTGTCAATATATTCTGCGTGTTACCGCCGCCGCTGGATGTGGACTTAAAATGAGCGCAGCAATATTGTAATTTTCACAAATTATTAGACTTTAATGACGAAATTGAGAAGCTGCCAATAGTGCACTGATGGTACATTTTCAAACACCATCCACCTTTCATCCTTGATTTCAGTCACTACCAGCTGGTTTTGACTCAAGAACACGATCAGCTGGAGCATGAGAACAATGACGATGACTGTAAACATCGGAGGACCAGTTGGTTTTGTTGTGTACACAAGACCAGCTGGTGAGTCGAGAACAAAGAAAAAATGGTAAACATTGAGCCGGCCGGAGAAAACTGTCATGAACCTTAAGATAATTGCATGGGCGGCGGTGATCGAAAAGGGGCAGCGAAATCGAAGGCGAAATCTGAGAAAGACGAAATTCAGATCACTGAAGTCTAGGTGGTAAAAAAATCGCAATATTGAGGTTCATTCACAAATTTCGTAACGCTAAAATGGCCATTTTCGAGACCTATCCACCCCCTCGTTACGACTTTTTTGTGAATATACAATAAATTTTGTATGAGCCGTAACATTACAAGGACACTCACCCACCCCCTTCAGCGTTATGAAATTTGTGAATGAACCCTAAAGCCTGATTTGCTGCTGAACAGGAATCGCTAAAGAAATTTCTCGCCGATTCCTTGCAGAAATTTTCTACAGCGACTCCCGTTTGAACTGACATCTCTTTTCAACTGCGTATTGCGGCGCTTATATTAAATCCACATCCAGTGGCGGCGGTAACGCGCAGAAGATATGCGCGCAATTCAAACGCAACGTCAAAATTCAAGTAGGCTTGGATTTTTTCGTCCTTCAAGGACACAAATGTTTCAAATTTGCTAAATCTGAAACATTTGGTGATTTTCATTATCTATGCGACGGTATATCGACATTTTCAGATAATCGCATTACGTGGATTTATCTTGCAGAGCACAATACTGCGATCAGAAAAAAGCGCATTTTTGATCGATTCCTTGCAGAAATTTCCCATGCATCAAGATAGGCCGAGAAATTACTTGTCAGCAGCGAATCGGGCTTAAGAGTGTGAAAAATAACATAAAAATTCTCAAATATTGGTTTTAGGTTTTAAAGTACGATTTCAATACTTTTCTTCGACTTAAGGGCGCACAACCCTCACAACTGTTATACACTTTCGACCAGTTTGGGCATTGATTCGTTTCGCTCTTCCACATCGGCACCTCTCTCCGCGCGCGCACCGATTCCGAAAAGCCCGAAAAGCCCTTTTGACGCTGTTGACGTTTTACTTTCACAAAACGTCTCCGCTTGCTGCTTCGGGTGCTGTATTTTTTTTCTGTGTGTGAAATTCGACTTATAAAAACTTCCAATCCATCAAGGAGCAGTGTAGTGAAGGAAAATTTTCTGTAAAGATTTGTCCCGGATGGTGCAGTGAATTCGGTTCAATTCCTCCGGAAAACAGTGCAATTCGGACGGGGAACGATCCCTTTCGCGATCAAGCGTACTACTTTGGGGCGAAAAGTGTTATTTTTTGGGGTAAATTTACACAAAATGGAAATTGCAAGCAATGGCAAAAATGATGATTGTAATTGTTTTGAAGGGAGAGCAACAGCGAAGAATCGATAGAGATGAAAATGATCATCATCATCGTCACGAAGCCAAAAAGAGTGAAGTTATTGTGAAGTAACGATTTGCAATTTAGTAAAAATAAGATAAATACGTCGTGGCGTTGCATAGTGGAAATAAGATTTTGCACGACAGAAAAAAGTGTTCTGCTAAAATGGTTTTTCTCGAAGCTGGAGTTGGCTAATCGAGTGACAGCAAAATCGGAAAATCCTAATGGAAGAAGATTGTAAAGGGTGGTGAATAATGTCAGAAGAAAAAATTGTGTTTTCAAGCTCACAAGTGCTACAAAATCCTGATCAAAGCATAGTTTCGGGAAGAAAATATTGATTAGATCGTGTCCAGTGACCGGAAGGCGATAAAATAAGTGGAAATCTACATTTCGGGAATCTGATGCGTTTTGGCTGGCAGGAAAATTAAGAAAACGTATCGGGGAGGAAAAAAATCAGTGCTAAAGTACATACCACAAGCAGTTAGTGTTGGTTTTGGGGCGGCAGATAGCGCCACCGGTTTGTTTTTGTCTTGACTGTATACAAAAGGTGGGAACGATAAGGGAGCATCTGGTGGGAAAAGCAGCAAACCGCTGCTGTGACGTTCAGGCGTCACCACGCTCCATGACGTTCAAGGATCAACATAAGTACGATGGTACAGGTAAGTGCATCAAAGTAGTTCTACTTTTCAAAGTCAAAGATTGGAAATCGAATAAAGATTATTTGTACCATTCAGTGAATGGAATAAACCATTAATGCACAATATAACGTATTGGATATAATGGACCTATGCACGGGTTCATTATTTGACGTTTTAGCGGTGCCGTGTTATTTATGGGACCATGGCAACGAGTGAATATGGCACCGCTAAAACGTCAAATTAGTGAACTCATGCATTGATCCATGGACCGATGCACGAGTTCACTATATGACTTTTGAGTGGTGCCGTGTTATTTACGTGACCATGGCAACGAGTGAATTCGGCACCGCTCAAACGTCAAATTAGTGTACTCGTGCATAGGTCCATACAGCGTTTTGCAATTAAATGTCAAAGCAACATTATTCTTGTTTGTAAACTGCCGTTAATCGCAAGTCAGTCCCTCTGTAAAAAGTAGGCATTGAGAAAATGGACTGTGAAGTTTTCAAACTCGTTTTCCATACGAATATTCAAAAAATTCCAGAGGGTTGGAATATGTTCCAATCTTAATGAAACTTTCACAACTTGCTTTTCATTGCGATATCTTTCCGAGAAAAATATTAAGATAATCAAAACAAGTTACATTTTTGTGTTCCACGGTGCGAAAGTCTGTAGTGGGACTGATATGCGGTTACTTTTCATTATGGGACAATTTGACTTGCTGTTTTTTTCCTAATTTTTCCGAACAAATTATATTATTTCATTAGTGTAGCTGAAAGAGCGTTGCAAGAGATGTTGAAAACTGAACTCAACTCAATTTTGACGAAAATGCAGATGGGACTGACTTGCAATTCACGGCAGTAAATACAATTCAAAAACAATTTCACATTATGTAACAGAAAACTGTATTGTTTTTGTACTTTATAATTTTAATATTACTTTTATTTCCGTGGAAAACAACTGCTGCTTTTTTTTTGTGCACCTTGACAGAAGTAAACTAAACAAGTTCAGAAAACATGAAATATTGAGTGAAAAATATTTTTAAAGTAGAAATATGTAGTTTTGTATAAATAAGTGCCTAGCTGTGATGAAACCACGTAAAAACTTTACTTCTATACACGCAGCGAACTAAACTACCGAAATACATTTTGCCGTATGAAAAATCTCGCAGAGAAAAACCAGGGTGTATACTACCTAAAAAAAAAACCTGGAATTCTCAGAGAATTTCGATCAGAATCAGGGAAATTATTTTAAGGCAGGAAGAATATGTTTACGATAAATGATTTTTGCAACCAATATTTGCAAGAAAATTCTATTCAATCGAAAAAAATTTAGGCTGTGCCACTTTCAAAATATTATTTGAGCTGTTCAGTGAGGATCCTTTCGAATCTGATATTTTATCGACTTACCATAAACGACTTACCACATTGACGTTTTTAAGGTGATTATAAAACGAAGCCAAACTTCGAATTTTCAAGTACGCAAGACTGGAGAATCTGACAACAGTTCACGTTGAAAATCAATCAAATTACTTGCTTGCTGGAGGTGATCAATGTGATTAATTTTGATTCCGGAGCGACGTTTTTTTCTCATGTCTTGTGCTCTTGAAAATTTGAGGTGTGGCTTTGTTTTATAATCACCTTAATATCCCTTTATTTATTCAGTAAAAGATTAACATGTCTAGGATAAATAGCAGAGAATTGGTCTTTATTTTTACGCAAGTCTCTAAAAAGTAAATATTTTTGATAGATACTTTTTAAAATTTGATATTGATAAAAGATAGTCTCTGAAATCTCTATTTTAACCTCTTAAGTCTCTTTTTTGCTTATCTTGCTTGCAGATAATTATGATGCTAAATTTATTCTCATATTGCTCAAAAACAGTTTCGGGAATTGCACCATTCAATTTAATACAGGGTGCTCTCCATAAATTCTGCTAGATATCTGCAATGCCAATTCTTTCAACAATTTTTCAAATGATGCCTTAAATTTCTCCATAATTTGCTTTAGGAAACCCTCGAGCACTTTAATGTTACTTCTCCAGATATTTTTCACTAACTTTTCAATCTACAGTCGTTACTCTGAGAGATCTTCCAATGATTTCCACAGATTTTTTTTCCAAAAAAAAACCGCAAAGGTTCATCTAGAAGTTTTTGGTAAAATTTGTTCAAGGATTTTTGTTTTTCAAGATACCCGACAAGAATTTCTTTGCCATTTCATCTACGGTTATTCCAAAGAATTGCTTCAGAAATTCATCGAGGAGTTATTCGCGTAGATCTATTAAGAACATTTCAAATAATTCCTTAAATTTTACTTGTTTCATTGTTGAGTTTCTCTAGATTTTTTTCTATGAATTTCTACAACATTTTCCAAGGATTGCTAGAATTCTTTCAAACATTTTCAAATAATCACTCAAAAAATCCCCATGAAATAATCAAAAGTTCATTTGAGGCTCCACTACAGCATTTTTTTTTTTTCAAGAAATCCTCCGATTATTCCTATACTGAGCCATCATTCCAGGTCTATGTTATATGGTAGGCATATAATTTTGCACTATTGGAATTGCATATAAGTTTTAGCAAGGAACAAAATCATCGACTATAAATTATATGCAATACATATAGAGTGCTCTTCGGACAGCCTTGTTTTCATTATATGCGATGAATATCATTTTCACCAAAGGAGAGATGACAAGGAAAATATTTACGTTTAATATAAAAACCAATGAACCAAATTAGTTTGTCGTATATGGAACCCTTGGAGCCTTCCTTAGCCGAGTAGTTAGAGTCCGCGGCTACAAAGCAAAGTCATGCTGAAGGTGTCTGGGTTCGAATCCCGATCGATCCAGGATCTTTTCGTAATGGAAATTTCCTTGACTTCCCTGGGCATAGAGTATCATCGTACCTGCCACACGATATTGTCTGTTTCATTCGCAACAAAACGCGCCGCCAACTTTCGAGCAGACTGAAAAAATCGTCGCCAGGAAACCAATCAAAGGAGGTGATTTGCCATTGTGTTGGTAAGACGGGTGAAACGTCAAATTCACAGCGGTTTCTTGACTGGCGACGGTTTCACCGGCGACGATTACAAATAGTCGCGTCCGATTGGGTGCAAAATTTACAATATACGAATGCGAAAAATGGCAACTTTGGCAAAGAAAGCTCTCAGTTAATAACTGTGGAAGTGCTCATAAGAACACTAAGCTGAGAAGCAGGCTCTGTCCCAGTGAGGACGTTAATGACAAGAAGAAGAAGAATAGTATCCATTTTAGCTTTCATATGATTAGGTTGGGCACCTTACATTGCATATAATAATAATATAATCAAACTATCATGACATCGAAACATTTTATAAGATTTATTAACTCATTTTTATAGCCTATAATTGTCTTATGAACAATAAAAGTAAACTTTTTTTCTTAGTAAGCTTTGTTAGTAGACAATATCAGATCATTGCGGGAGCTCGATCCAAAATTTTCAAAGAAACCATAATACTATTCTTTTTTTCACTACCGCAGCACCTGAGATGCAAACATCATACTACCTACATGGCTATGATCCATATAAGATCTACTATATAGAGAAAGCAGTGTTAGCTATATGTTATACTAATAACTCAGCCTCTACTGCATATGCGAGGCGCATAAAAATTCAAACCAGAAAGTAGCTTTGTAATGTTTATATGGTGCCAGTTACAACCAAACTGTTTCGCATGTGAAATACACAAGATGGAATGTAACGTGACGCATATTGTGGCAAAATATGAGCTCAATAACTTCTAAAAAACCCCACTACCAAAGTGAATCAAATGTGACAAAAATAGAATCCGGCTCCCTACGCCACGATTTTTTTCAGCTTTGTGGAAAATTTCATTCACATTTCCCTGGAAAAATACAAAGAAAAATCCTAGTAGAATGCTTGCAATTTTTTTGAAAAGTTTATTGAGAAATCTCTTAAAATTATTGGATGACTTTCCAAAATAATCTTAGGAGTAGTTTCTGAAATAATTCCTGAACTTCCTGGTATTCCTGAAATTCCTGGTACCCGTTGAGAAATTTCTGGTTAAAATTTTAAAGAAATTATGAAGGAAAGTTTTGTAGAAACTCCTGAGAAATCCTTGGAGACATGTGGAGTAGTTTCTGTTCATTCTGTAGAAAAAATGATGGAAGAATCACCGGACAAAATCCTGGAGGACAAAGGATTGTCCTGTTGGAATCCTTGAGATATTGTTAGTGGTTATTTTTGGAAAAGTCCAGGTTTTATTTTGAGATATCATTAATATTTTTTTGAGAAATATCTTAGGAAAATTCTTGGGGAGATTTTATGGAAAACAATCACAAAATGAACTTCAAAAGAAAAAAAAAATCTCTCAAATAAAGTTATTATCTATCTGTTCATCTAACCTGAAGAAATTATTTATCGTAATGTCACAAAAAATTTCCAAAACAAGATTCTTATTTATTTTAAATTTCGTAATAATTATGATTAACCTTCTCTCTTTTTCCTACGTAAAGACGCATACGACTATTTCTGTACGAAAAAAGCGTTTATATAAAAATTGTTTGGAACAATGGGCAAAATTATTCGAAACCAGTCCAGAACAAATTACATGTTTTTCAATAGAAACATTTATTTGATGTGTATAGAATCATATGTATGTTACTATTGCATTGTATGTATCTGATTCAGTTAAAAAATGTAAAGAAGTGTATAATTTGCTTTTAAATCAAAAACACTTTAAAATTTGGCATTATTTTCTTTTATATCTATAAAATTCGAGTATTTGTTGAAACTAGAATTATTTTGCGAAACCTGGAAATGTCAGGGAATTTCATTTCGGTAATCGAGTAGACGCCCTGAAAACACAATTTATCGTACCGTAAAGGCCCTCTGCGCATTCAAGGCTTTCGAATTTCAATCAGTTGTAATTAATTGAAAACAAAACACAATATTCTGAAATTTTGGAAGTCAATACTTATTGATCTTATATATAAGCTAGATATGCTGTTCCGCTCAAGAAAACTAAAAAATTCTGCGCAAGAAATGGTCAAGAAATTGTCTACAGTGATCTCCATTTGAATTGACATTTTTTTCCAACTGCGTACTGCGAACAAAGAAAAATGCTTTTCTTGAGCAAGAAATTTCTCACGCATCGAGATAGGCGATTACTTTTCTGTTGAAGTGAATACTTCCCATAAGGGAAAAAAAGCTTCGATAAGTAATGATTTTTATTGCATTTTTTAATCTTCTCAAGGGTGTCAGTGTTCCTAACTCTGCGCACTCATTTTTGCAATGCTCCTTAGTTTGCGCATTAATGTTCCTAACTCTGCACCAGTGTTGACCAGACTAATTTCCCCGAAATTCGAATTGTGAAGCCATGAACTGTTATTACTGTGCGTTGTAGTCCTGAGATGGAAGGGGAGGTGGTTGGGCTTGAGTGTTGCACATGGGATCCGACAGTTTCGATCTCGGTTTCGGTGAAATGATTTACTCACTCACTCACTCATTCCATTTCACCGAAACTTGAATTGTGGCTCTCTGAGATCAAAATTGATCGATTTTGTGTGCAGTACTCAAGCTTAACCATCTATCTTAGGAGGATAGAGCATGGTTGTAGTAGCTCGTGGCTTCGTAGTTCGGAAAATATTATTTTTGGGGAAATGAGTCTGAGCAACACTGCTCTGCGCACTCGATAAATTCTTTATATCAGATGAAGTTTTTTACTAAAAGCATTATAAGCATTTAAACTCCGAATTGTTTTTCAATTTCTTGCTTTTTACGGCTTTACGTCCTCAATGGAACGTGGCATGTCTTTAACATAGAAGTTTATTAGGTGAAGTGAATTTTATATATAATTCAATCTGTGATAGTTCCTGTTACTGAATGCCATTAAGTGTAACCCTCAAAATAATCGAAATCATCATATGATTTACAAAATATGTAATTAACTTAGTTTTCTAAAATCTAAACCAAAATATAAAAAGAATACAAACTACGTATTTTTTTGCGTTCACCTTTGGTGTGTGAAGCACTGTTTTAGACTGTTTATGAACTTTCACTGAACGATGTGCAAATTAGCGGGGTACAGATTAAAAAGTGTTCAGATTAAATGAGGTCAAACCAACGGGTTACCCGGTATGTATAAAACTACTAATGGAACTTTAACACTTCACTTTTTGCAAAAAATAAAATACTAAAATCACTAGTTAGGCGAGCAAATACCTTTAAACTCTAATATGTGTTGCTTATCTTGACAGATAGGCCTATTTCGTCTGCAACTTACCGACTTCTTCAGTGTCGAGTGCTCGACTTGTTAAGTTAAGTATTTTTTTTTTTTTGAATAGTTAAGTATTTCACCAGATTTTGATGAATTTTGGTGAACGTGCGCAGAGTTTGGGGCGGCCACGGTACATTCCAAACAGTAATTTTCTTATAATTCTTAAGGTTCCCGACCAACCAGTCTTCATAATTCTTTATAGATCTTCAACCAACGATGTCGATCGCTAACGGTTCAAAACGAATCTATATCGATCGCTATCGAAAATCACTGACTGGTTGACCGGGTTGATGTTACGCAAACAGTGACTTCCATGTTGGACAATAATGATTCTAAATCTTCATATTATAAGAAAAAATACGGTTTGAGCAATCCATATCAAACTGTATTGGCCGAAATCCAAGTGGTCTCCGTAATAACAGGACTCGATTTAGTCGAACAAAACTGTCTGTAACTCATGCTTTTCCTGACACTGCGGAGACCATCCGATTTCAGAGGGCTCCTATAAGGATTTCGGCACCTTAAATTTGTTATGCTCTTAAGGAATTCTCTAAGAGTTCTACATCACTTTTAACATCGCTTTTGGCTTCCCCCAATACCATCAGGTTAAATTACATACACCTAATGGCATCACCAGCAACCCAAGCTTCTGCTTTTTATACGATGATCAGCCTGGTAAAACCTAAGAGCATCGATGGAGCAGACGGGAAACGTGACCGCATTAATAGGTATGGTCCATGAGAACGTCAGCTCAAGTCGTAACGATTCAACCAAAAAGCATTTTGAATCATTTTTAAAATAGTAAGTAATATAGATAAACAAACATTTTTTATTCAGCCAACGCCAAAATTTTGACATCTTTCGATCCAGAAACTCGGTACGAGTAGGCAGTGTATCATCCAAATAATTCGCCATTCCGATTCTAGATTGAATCTCCTTTACCTCGCTGGAGGAGTGGTGTTGAAATTTCTTACAAAATTAAATTTCCTTTTTACAAAATAAAAATTAATACTATTTATTTTTAATTTTCATACAAAAAATCTTACCAAGGGGGGAGGGGGGTTGGAGAATCCCGAAAAATGTCTTACGTAATAAATGCACAGCCCCTTATCATAGTAAATGCAAAAATTCATATTTGCACACATTGATACATTTTGTTATTTTTGATGTTTTAAGCTAGGTATGCTGTTCCGCTCAAGAAAAGTAAAAATTTCTGCGCAAAAAATTATCAAGAAATTTTCTACAGTGAGCTCAATTTAAATTGACATTACTTTTCAACTGCGTACGGCGATCAAAGAAAATAGATAGAAATTTTTTTCAATGTAGTCAAGAAATGTCTCTACTTTTTTGGGCGAAACAACGCTTAAGAAATTTCCGTTCAATCCGTCCGTTCAATAGAAAACGGCCCAAGCCAAGCCAAGCGACATGTCCCTACCATAAATCGAGTCTGTTTGCGGCAGCCATAAGCGCTTTTAAAAATCTGGATTAAGCGAATGCGCTGAAATATTGACCTTTGTATGAATTTTTAGATTCAAATGCAATTATTCATTTGCTAGATACAATTTGCACTCTCTCTAACATTAGTAGGCCTGTGCTTTAAAATGTCGTCAAAAAATCATTGAAAGAAATAAAATATATTAAACTAGTTTATTTTCTCGCACGTTCTCTCTTAAGCATGCTTTTTTAAGAAAGTATTTGTTCACAATATGCATCGTATAGAGGTAAATGCTGGGCATGGCGCACCATTGGTACCTCGCGTATTGCGGGGTAATTTGAAAATTTGGATAGCCTCGCGGAAATAACGCGCAGCGAGCAATCCCCGCACAGAACAAAAGTCACATAGTGTGCATTGAACTCATAAAAATCATCTTTGTCACTGTATGTCACATACATACATACATACATAGGTTGATCATGGTACTAATGGAAGGTTTTCAATGGATATTTACAAAGATCATTAGGTAATGATGTTCATTTGGGACGCGATGATTGGAACCGCATAGATTCGTGCTGCGTATATGGATACTAGTAAAAGAAAACTCGGACTCAATAATTTTAATACGGCTTCAGAAGCTGTTTCTTCTGTGATAATGACGTTCATCATAAAGTTCATCATATGCACTTCAACAGAAAAGTAATCGACTATCTCGATGCGTGGGAAATTTCTTGCAAGATATGCTCAACAAATGCATTTTTCTTCGATCGCAGTACGCAGTTGAAAAGAAATGTCAGTTCAAATGTAGCTCACTCTAGAAAATTTCTTGACCATTTCTTGCCGCAGAAATTTTTACTTTTCTTAAGCTGAACAGCATACCTAGCTTAAGAGGCCGGTCTACGAAAGTATGACAGTACATGTATTTGGTATTGGCAAAAGCGTAACAACAAAAAATCAATTGAAATCTTCCCTTTCCAAAGCTCAAAGGAATCTTTCAAAACAAGTTGTTCGAGTATAAAAATGGTTAACCACAGCGAGATGCTTTAGTTTGATAGGCATAGCATATGTTATGCTTTTTGGACCTAATATTCCCTTTTACTGAATGTTGTAATAAAGCTACGAATACTAGACAACAAACGCTTCGCAGTCAATTACACCTAATGACAAGCATGGTTGACTTAGATTGAAAGTCAGAAAGATTTACTCTTCAAAGCAATCCGATTTCCCAGGAATCGAAATATTTCTTGCAACCCGTACTACCGGCAAGAATAAAAACGACTCCTTTGTGTGACATTCAGCGTGCTGTCCTGCAACTCCAATCCCAAACTCCTCAAAGTAATGGTCGAGGTACGATGGGCCTTCCTTAGCCGAGTGGTTAGAGTCCGCGGCTACAAAGCAAAGCCATGCTGAAGATGTCTGGGTTCGATTCCCGGTCGGTCCAGGATCTTTTCGTAATGGAAATTTCCTTGACTTCCCTGGGCATAAAGTATCATCGTACCTGCCACACGATATACGAATGCAAAAATGGCAACTTAGGCAAAGAAAGCTCTTAGTTAATAACTGTGGAAGTGCTCATTGAACACTACGCTGAGTAGCAGGCTCTGTCCCAGTGGGGACGTAATGCCAAGAAGAAGAAGAAGAACGATGCAACCAGGGATGGGAAATGTACTGTAGCAAACATTTACCGCCTCTACATTCACATCTTTCTACACGACCCTCAAAATACAAAGCAAACCATGACAGTTCAAAACAAAAAAATGTCACGGTTCTTCAAAACTGTAATCTTCTTCTTCCCAACGTTTATTCAAACCCGAATGCGAAAAGACTCGAGTACAGTGGTAACACGATTTTTCCAGTTTTCGGGGTTTTGCATTTTTGCTTGATAAAGGCGGCATAAAATTGAACTTGTTTATATGTATCGCAACGGAGTGATTGTGCTCTTGTTGTTAGCGCTAATAGATTTCAATTAGTTGAAAACACAAGCGAAATATTAGCGATTGAATTGTTTAACATTTTTCAAAACAGTCAAGCAGTGTGTGAACCGTTGGCAGCGCAACACCTGATGGTATTGATGCTGCTGCTGCTTTGTGTTTTGGTTGCCTGGCAGAATCGATGAACTTTGGCAAATTGTGGTCACAGCTCCCTAGCCTGGATGCAAGTTTAGTGAAGATCGGGTAACCAATACCGTTAGGAAATTTAATCGTATGATGACATGGAAGGGTGGATTGCATCTGCAAACCTCCAGCGTATGTACTACATGTTAAGGCCGGTTTGCTAATGACAAGAAAAGGAATCGCCTATCTCGATGCGTGGAAAATTTCTCCCAAGAAATGGTCAAGAAAATCACTTTTTTCTTATCGCAGTACGCAGTTGAGGAGAAATGTCACTTCAAAGGGGGCTCTCTGTAGGAAATTTCTTGACCCTTTCAGTCAAGGAATTTCTTTACTTTTCTTGAGCGAAACAGCATACTTAGCTTTAGGGTGAAGATGAATTGAAGCCAAACCTCAAATTTTCAAGAGCACAAATATGGAGAACCGAACGCCTGTTTTAGCTGAAAACTTAACCGATTGGTCACTGGCTGGTGGTGATCAATCGACTAGGTTTTTAGCTTAAACGGATGTTTGGTTCTCCAGGTTTGTGCTCTTGAAAATTTGAGGTTTGGCTTCGATTAATCTTCACCTTAAGAGCGGTTCACAACAGCATCTTTTCCCCATGTCAGAACGGCTGATCATCGTCTGAGTGCCAAGAATCAGTTCCGTTTCCCGTTGCCAGATTCAGGTTGTAGTCCCTACTCACTAGTGCATTCTTCCGGCAGCGTGTTGACGTTTATGCCTATGTTCGGATTGGTTTCCGAACTATGTTCGGATTGGTTTCCGAAATTTGACGACGATAGTTATAATAAAATAACTTATGAAAGTCAGATATCACTATTGATTACTCAAGCACATCAAATTTCAAACGAAATTCTTACCAGGGATAAATTGCGGATGCGTCACTTTGTTTCTAATGGAAAACATAATGTTTGAACTAGTTAATGCAAAAAATGAAGTTATTTTTATATGATAGGGTGCCGGTGTCATTAGTGGACTACATAAGCTATAAAAAATCATATCATAATAACCGGCGTCAACATATAGTATCAACCTCTACTATATGGGAAAAATATAAAAAGCGTGATCAAATTATTTTTTGAGCGTAAAATCGCTTGAGCCACTTTTGGTACACGTATTCCAGTAGTTGCGCTAGTGCTCCAGTAGTTCAGGAAATATATAAGGGTTTTTGAACAAAATAGTTGATTTCTACACAGGTTTAGCATTTTTCCCTCGTAGCAGCTACTAAAATCTTTCGAATGTAGTATCATCATCACTGGGACTTTTCTTTATTTTTAATATCTATTTATAAACATTATTCCTACACTACTAGAACACGCCGGCAACTACTGGTGCAAGGGAGAATTTTTTTGGCGTACACTTAATTATTTATATGACTTTTCGATCAAATAAAAACTGAAATTTTGCAAATCGACTAAACTAGACTATCCACCAAAAATCGTGCATGTCGTTTTTATCGAAAAATGTATGTTTTATTCCATAGTCCAATATACTGGTACATTACAACCATTGGTACCGGCACCCTAATAATAGTTCACAAAAAAGGAAAATCATAACAGCGACGAAAGACGTTAGTGTGGAAAAATTATTTGCACAGTAGTCTAATCTGGTGCAAAATGCTCAATAATAAACAAAACTTCTAATCAAAATTAACGGTTCATTTGAGCACACCTGCGCGAAATTAACACACTTTGGTCCACCTTTCGATGGTCGCAGATATTTTCGAACTTCGAAAATCGCTCTTCGAAGATGGAACGCAAAAGCGAAAAAGGGAACAGCGAGAGAGCACACAAGAGAGAATTTCATATGAGAGAGTATCAGAGGAGGAGGAGGACATCACACGCACACATGCACACATTTACAAGTAAAAGATGGAAAATTATAATGGCGGCGCTGTCTCGTCGTGTCGATTATTTTCGTCAAATTAAACGCATTTAGATCGGTTCGGGACGGAAATGGTGCGCGCCTACGGGTGGCAAAAGTGACCGCGATTCCTCGGACGATTAGTGCTCGCGTCGGGCGTCGTTTCCCGGCGAAATATCTGCAGAAAACAATGGCGGGTCGCAATTGTTGTTTACTCTTCTTTCTGTGAGGAACACTTTTTCACACTCTTGGATGGGAAGAGACTTCGCAGCAGCAGCAAAAGCAGATTCAATCATCATCGCAGCAGCGAAGAAAAAAAAAAGTTTTCATTTCATCACGAAATCGGAAGAAAGAATATTATAAGGAGTTCCCAGCATCTCAGCATCGACGATGAATATTATGAACATCGAAACCAGAGTACTATTTCCCTGCTGGACATTACACAATTGGAGGAAAAAGTGAGTGAATCGTATGTGTGTATCATAATGGTCATTGATTGCAGGCTGCGAAAGCGAAAAAGTAGCAACAAAAAAAAAACTGCATTTTGCAAAAATGGGGATCGCGGGAATCGATTGGCTAATGTCATCATTGTCGTCGTCGCCTACTCTGGATTAAGGTGCAAAATGGCATGCAATGAAAATGAGTGATGACAACGAGAAGGGGTGCGATCAAGATGGTTTCACTGGACAAAATAATAATCATCGGTGCAGGCATACATTGTGGGCAGTATTGTGGCATCCCGAGTGTTGGTCTTCCTATTGGCCACCGAGCGCCATGGACTGTCCAAAATATAGTTGCTTAGTTCTTCTCCTACACACCTTCGCCTACCGCGCTCACACTATTAGTGATGGAGCTACAACAGTAAACAGGGTGGTGGGGTCTGTATTGAGCATAAAGATTTTGTGTAAGGAAACATTCTACATATTATCATAGTTTGTTGGCGCCTTATGTTTCTAGCTGTCAAACTCTCGGCAGTGCCACGGCATACACAAAACAAGACAGTCGCTTTACTTGTGTAAATAACAGATTTGATTGTAAACATGTAACGTCATTCCTACCGTAGCATCTACGATCTGGTTCACTAAATTATTTTTTCAACAAATTTGTTCGATGTGGATAGGAACGAGGTCATTAAGTAGTTGTCATTAGGCCGGAACAAATCTTAAAATCTTCTTTTGTCACTTTCCATCAAAATGTGTCGAGGGGGGGGGGGGGGACAATAAATAATAAAATTAAAATTCAGTTAAATTCATAGTTTTTTTATACTCATATGCTGCAAAATCATGTTTATGGCATATACAACCGTCAAATCAAAATGTTTTGAACAATAACTATGCCTTGTTTTTTATTTTTCATAAATCGAAATATGAAAAATGTTATAGATTAAACATTTTTCATAATTCGATTTTTCATAACAACAATCTACATATTTTTGTTATTTTTTTCAAATTGTATTTAAACTGTTTACAATTTTAGGAACACTGCATAAATGTTGCACTTGGATGCAACTTTAAAATAAATTCAGATTATTTTAATTTGATTTAACATATAGGTATGTAACATTTTGTTTGTAAAAATATTTCACTAGATTACTTTTGGTAAATTTTGGACAAATTTTGCACTAAACTGAAAATACATTTCAAATGTGTAAACTCAGCGGTGTGTTAGTAATTGTAATTTGTATTTTACAAATCAAGGTAATAAGTTAATTATAAGAGCAGCAATTTGAAATTTAAAACAAAACAAGCAATCAGACGAAGTCCAAGATAAACTAAATGATACGAAAATTGGTGGAGGAATCTTGACTCCAAAATAAATAAACCATTTTAATAGGAAATAAACTGAAAATTACTGTGGTTTTTCATATGAATTAAAACGATCAAACGGATTTTGGGTTTTTTTCTGAATTTCGCGTCGAAGGCCAAATTTCACGGCTTTTGCGAAATCGTGAATGTCCATTGTCCCTTGTTGTACGTGTCCTGAAAAGCAGCTTTGATGGCACTTTTTCTATATACGGCTTTATACTTATAGAGCGATTTCCCCCATTAATATGGTTATATTCTTTAATGCAAAAATAGAATCATAACGTTTACACGAATGCAATGAAGGCAAGGACAAGGACATTTGAAACGTAGCTTGTGGATGATGATCATGCTTTTAATATTTATACATCAAAAGTACAAAAGTAAAATTTCAAATTTGTTCCGGCCTTATTTGGAATACATCACCTTATCAATATTGTATACACTGTGGGCAGTATCTTGGACTAGGGACAGTAATTTATCGATTGTATCACGGATTCACAAACCTTTGATGTTTTATACATATACTGAAGCGTAGATACAGTATTGGACAAAACATTTGCAACTTTTTCGATTTTCCATACAAAATGACCAACTTTGGTAAGCTAGATCTCAGTTATTTATGGATCGATTTGAATAAAATTTTTACAGAACATCAGATATAACTTAAATGTTAACATATATTTTTGAATAATTTTTCCAATCACGAGTTTATAAGTTATAACGGTTTAACTAAAGTGTAGTTTTCGACGAAAAATTCAAAACTATCTCAAAATCTGATAGCCCTACACAAAAACTGTCTGCAGCAAACTTGTTCATCTCGTTAACATCTACAATTTTGCTAAAGATATGATGAAGCTATTCCTTCAAAATGTTTAGTTATATCACTTATAAAAAATCATCAATAAATTCACTTTAGTCATACCGTTACTGCTTTTGACCTTGTGATTGGAAAAATCACTCAAAAATATATGTTAAAATTCAAGTTATGACTGATATTCTGCCAAAATTTCATTCAAATCGGTCCATAAATAACTGAGATTTAGCTTACCAAAGTTGGTCATTTTGTATGAAAAATAGAAAAAGTTGCAAATGTTTTGTCCAATTCTGTATAATGAAACAATATTTTTGCCATACATTTTTTTTTTTTGATACCAATCTGACTAAAGTATTGCATCGAGTGAGTTGAAATCAAAGCACATACTCTATTAACAAAACGCGCTCTTCTGGACCAACACGTCTGTGTGTAATTTTCACACATGCTGAAAATCGAGTTTGTGCTGATTTGTGATTCCAATAACAGCAAGTCACTTTTTAGTGACGTGGTCACTTTTTTCGATCAGTGAACTTTCTGAAGTAATCTGCTGCTATAGAAAGGATTTTCAACCTGTCTCATCAAAATCTCCAGAAGATATTCCAGAGACGGTTAGGAATAACAGCCAAACAAAAAATCAAAGAGTTGGTCAGAAACTCGTCCAGGACTTAAAAGCGGAGTACTAATTTTGCTAGAAATAATTTCAGAAATTACTTGAAACTGTTTGTACACACTTTTGGTCACCTGTTTCTATATACTTTCCTATAATAAATGCTAGAACATTGTTGGACAATAATAATTAATGAACAGTGACATCAGTGGCTATTCCCTAACGTCAAACCTAAATGTTCATGAATTTCAGCAAAAAGTATGTGATTCCAATTACTGTTTGATTTTTAATCTAAAAATGCGAAATTATTCATTTTCAGGGTTGTAGATCATATAAACCGTGAGGTAACGTATCACCACTGAGTGATATGATAGTTTTCAATAATTACTCATGCACAACATTCATCTAATTCGGGTTGTCTTTATTTTGTCAATAATAAATTGTGTTCTGGAGTGTTTTGGAAGAAAGAGTTTATTTTACCGAAATTTTGCCACAAACTGAGCCTGAGTTATTATTTTTTGATTCTAGAAGTTTGCTAGTTTTTTTTTATGTTCTGAAATTTAATCACGATTTTCGCCACAATGTAATGTGGTCAACAAAAAAAAACTAGATTTTCGTATAGATTTATTAAGAAATGTTTCAAGTTATTCGTTTTTTACCTCTACTTCATTATATTCGTTGCATCTTCGCCTGTAAGTTCCTCATGAACAGGAATTGCTAAAAAATCAATCACAGGTTTGTTTGCTGGAGTTCATGTATTTACTAAACTACGAATTTTTTGCCGACTAAAATAAAAAATATCAAAAAGTTACTTATACCAATCTAATATTCGTTTCGTAATAAAATGATAAGTGTAATATCCAATGCGTCATATTCTTAAACATTTAAGACAATCAAGTCTTATCCCAGACAGATAACTGTTAAGAAATATTTCAAATTACTGCAGTTCTGTAAATTGTACATTCTACTCGGGTATGAGTTTATAGCAAAGCTCACAGCTTTGAACCAACCCTTCTTTAGTAGAGAAGTTAGGCAAAGGACGCTTCGATGCTTACTGGTGCCCCGATGACTTGCATCAATTTTTACCACCTAATTAATTTCAATCTTGTAGCTGCCTTGCGATGCCTATCCATCTATCAATTTCATCATTTGCAAAAATCTTCTACAGACCCCCATGACAGATATAGCCATAACAAAATAATAAAAAGTAATCACGGCCGATACATTCTCTATTTATTTAGAATGTTGAAATAAAGCGCTTACGTCAACCTTGCGAACATGAGAAGGACTGGGGTACCGTTTTGATTCATATTACGGACAGCTTCAAATTCCGGTCACTCTACTTTGTATGGGAAACATTTCACGCGAAATGTTTCAATTTTTGCTGTTCAAAAGTTCTCAATTTCAAGGCTTGTTTTAATAAACTTTTTCCATAAATATCTTTGAAAATTTAAAATGCCCAACTACCTTAGATGTCTCTTTGGTGGTTTAACGATTTCGATTGATGATTTGACTGTTCCATTAATGATTATCATGAGCTGTCCGGAATTCGATTCAAAGTGCCCGGAATATGAGGCAAAAGTGAGGAAGCGTCCGGAATAAGAATCATGAAAAGGCCACACATTTTGATTTATTTAAAATTATTGAAGTTGCGGAAGCTTATTCTTCACCCACCGTTCGAAAGTAAAGGGCTTCCGACGCTCGATAGCGTTAAGGAATCATACAGAATGATATATTTTGTATGCTCTATGCTGGGTTATATTTCCCTGAGTCCTTAAGTGTCCGTAATATGAATCAAAACGGTACATTGACCACAAGAAGAAAAAATAAAATCTGTGGTAAAATTACTATTTAGCTGACTACGCCCATTCTTGAAACTAGCATGGAATTACAGAATAATTTATTTACTTTGTTCATGGTACATCCCACCACCTTACTGATACGTTTCTCGCATAACTTGTGATCGACCATAAAAGTCTTCATGGCCAATTAGTGGTTCGCCAGTTGGAGAAAGGCTGGTCTAGATGTTAGATCAAAATATATACCGATGAAAATTTCAATTTTCCTCAACAAAAGTCAGGGTAGGCGCATTCAGTAGATTTGGCCGACAAAAGCTCCCCAGATGAAGAGAACAAAGCTGCCGAAAATACGTAAGTTCCCCTATTTACTTCTCTTCCAAAAAAAATAATGATATTATTTTAACTTTTTTACAAAAAAGTAATTCACACAATAATTTTAGCATTGGACATGTTGGTTAAAAAATTAATTGCTATATTTAATTTTCATTAGGTGGATCTTTCATATTCCACTTGCCCATAGATCGTACATGCAAATGAAGTTCTGCTTTTAGGTGGTTAACTTGAGCGCTCGCATTTGAAATTTCAGCAGAAGAAAAATAAAGGATAATTTATAATTTTGTTAACATTACCCGATGTCGATACACGCACAGGGTGTCGACTACCTGAAAAAAAACCTGGAAAGTCAGGGAATATCAGGTAATTCAATTGTTGGTCTGGAAAGTCAGGGAATTTCACTAGAGGTCAAGGAAAAATTATCAATAATATAGTAGATAAGAATTTAACTTTCAAAAATCACATTGAGGGCATTCAAGCCAAATGTAACAAATATGTAAAATGTCTCTATCCCCTTATTAATAGAAAATCAAAACTTTGTCTTAAGAACAAGCTTTTGATATTCAAACAAATTTTCAGGCCAGCCATGTTGTATGCTGTACCAATATGGACTAGCTCTGCAGAGAATTCAAAATAAAATTTTGAAAATGATTCTGAGGCTTCCTCCCTGGTATAGTACCAATGAGTTACATAGAATATCCAATGTTGAAACATTGGAACAAATGTCAAATAAAATAATCAATAATTTCAGGCAAAAATCGTTACAATCTTCTATTGCCACGATAATGCGTTATATGTTTAGGTTAAGTTAGGTTAAGTATATTCAAAGCGTTTTTTTTTCTCTTATAAGCAGGTGAAATCAACTCACCTGTAAAAAATCTGAACTGCTACGGCAAATGAAATGTAATATGTTGTTAACAAAATGTTAATAAAATCTTAGATTTGTTTTACCAAATTAGGATGATAGTGTTGTCTAATAACACAGAACACCTAGATATAAGAAATAATGAATGTAATGTTTGGAATGATACTAATAAAGAAATTAAAAAAAAAAATCAATACTATAGTACAATATCAAACTAGTTGATTGTCTGCAATGTAATCGATTTGCCCAACACAGCAATACAATAATCATTATGTTAACATTGAATACGATTTCTGCAAGAAATAAGTAAACCAATCGTTTAAAATAACAGCTTATCATTGAGAAAACGTTCCTGTTCATACAAGAGTAAACTCTACTTTACTACCTATACTTAGCCTCAGCATTTATTTTTTTTCTGGGACAGAAACACATCGACAGTACTCTCCGAACTATTTCTTCGACGTTAGCGTAGTTAACTCCATCGAATCATGCCAATCTTCACAAGTTTGCTAAAAATGTAGAAGTAAAACTGGTAATACGATACACAGAGGAAAAACAAATGAGATTTCTTGTATTTAGGTGAAGATACATCAATAGAGTATGTCAAATTTTCAAAAGCTCCTGAAAATTTAAGGTGTAGGGTTTTTTAAAAATACCATTGACTGTAATTTCATATTTCCTAATTTATTGAAAATTGCTGAATAAGGGTCCAAGTGTTACTTCAGGGTTGTGCCAGGTGCTATATTCCCTTATCCTTAAGAAAACTTTTCAATCCTTTGTTAATGAGATTTTCAGTTCTAGGCTGATTTTTGATATCATAAAACTTATTATAAACGCATTATTAAGTCCCTGAATGCATTTGTTTAATACAAAACCTAGTCGAAATTCATATAGGAATCATAAAATATAAACCAAAATAAATTACCTGTAACGAATCATTGTGAAGTGTTCCTGAAATATTCTCAAGAACTCCAAATGCTATTCTTGTAGAAATTCAAGGTGGAATGGCTGAAAATATTAAGGGACCCAAACGCAAAGGGACGGTTCGGTCAGTTCCGAGTAAGATATACTTAAAAATTATCTTGTTTCTAAGCTTTCCAACGGTATTTTAGGAGCTTTTTCGTCCAACAAAAAATAACAATTCGCAGTAGATTGATATGATTTTGGCAAACATACAATTTGTATGGAATGAAAAATTACAAAACTGAAAAAGTTGAGTTGATTTTCTCAACACTAGATGTTTGTCACTTATACCCTTCTGCTTCTAACCTCCTCAAATCTTAACAATTTTTAGAGAAAGCTCTGGAGGTGAATCCTCGGATTAGAGGAATTCTTAAAGGAATCTTTGGATTTGGAGTTAATGAAATAATTCCTTGTGATAAGAAGAAAAAAAAACATTAGGAGAAAAGAAGCTTCTGGATGAAATCTTTGAAAAGTTCCTGCAGAAGTTATTGAAGGAAGATCTGGAATAAAAATCAAAATACGTATGAGAATTTCAAAAGAAATTTCGAGAGAAATATCTGTTGAATTCTTTGCACCAGTTCTCTGAGATAGCTCTTCAGCAATGTCTGATATTTTAACTTGAATAACGCTCAACAAAGTTTGTATGACAACATGAGTAAATTAATTTTTTTGCTGAGTTCATTCATACGGCCTATAACTTTGATTCATGCAAATAGTTGAATATGTATCTTCAAGAATCGTACTTATTTCGGTTTAAATAAACTAATTCAGTGGTCTGGAATTTTACCTAAAAACGACTGGAAGATTAAGAAAAGCCAGTGAATTTTATTTTCGAAATTGAGTCGACACCCTGGCATGACACTTAATACTGTAAAATCGCGTATATGTATCTCCTAGCCACACTTCATTAAACACTTTTCTGTTGTAGCGTTCTTATCTAAAATAATTACTGTTTCAGCTGTGACACATTTGAAAAGCTCCAGAACATTCTACGAATTTAAGAGAATTGGTTAATTCTCAAATATTGTGCAGAATGACTTTTGTTATGTTATATTTTTAATTTTATGGTCGTCTATACTGCCCCTCTTTGCACAACAGTCCCATGTTGGAAAACGACAAACTGAGAAAAAGACGATTGAAATGTGGAAACAATTTCGTTCCATTTTGAGTCTCTATTTGGCCTAAAATGTGTTAAATTTCTACACATCACTGTTTGTTGAGTACACGAACAAACCTAATAAACTTCTGAATTCAAGTTGAAAATTTGCCTTAAAATGCAGAAAAATCGTAGCGAGACTGTTATGCGATTATTAGGGACAACGGAAAGTCGTGATTTCGCGGAAGCCGCGAAATCCGCGAAATTTAGCTTTCACCGCGAAGTTTGGGGAATCCCGCGAAATGACGCAAAATTAGTCAAATTTGGAGAATTCATATGAAAATCACTGTAAATTCCAGTTTTTTGTTTATGAAAATGGTTTATTCATCTTGATTTCTAAGTTTCACTAAACATTTTATAACTGTTGAGCTTCAACTTGGATGTTTTTTTGGCTTGATAATTTCGTTTTAAATTTTGCATTACCACATTGATATTAAACTTATCATCTTAATTTGTAAAAAAAAACTATATTTGAAGAATATATCAGTGTTTGTTATACATATAAAGTCTGTCTTTACTGAAAATGTGTATTTATGGGTAAAATAATGCCAAAATTATGGAACCGCGACAAAGCCGCGAAATCTTGGATTTATTGCCCAGGTCAAACGCGAAATTACAAGAGTTTTGCCGCGAATTTCCATTGTCCCTAGCGGTTATATACAATATAATATACCAATATTTCAGCTCGTTCGACAGCTACTAAAACACTCATTGTTATTAATGTACTGGATGTTTCATTTGCTATTTATGTTCTTTGGCCGTAAAAATAGTTATTATAGTACAGTCAACTCTCCGTAACTCGATGTTAAGGCAACTATCGAGTTAGGGAAATATCGTGTTATAGAACACAAATTCAGTGTAACTTTGGTTAAACGGACCATCGAGGTATCCATCAAAACCCACATTTACTACACGTTCTATAACTCGATATCGAGATACGGAATAACGAGTTACGGATAGGTTACTGTATGTCCATGGATGAATCACCAGATAAACAAAAACATAGGATTGAATACTTTCTCAAAACACACGTCATGATGTGGAATGCGCTTACAGTCTTTTGGATAATGCGGAAATGGAATCCGATAGAAACGATTCGAGATGTTCCAGAATAACCTGATTCAGGACGAATCTAGCTAATCCAGCAAAGAATCATTATAAAATTTAAATGAAAAATGTAGAATGAACTTTATTTTATTATTTTTGTTCCTTATTTTTTTTATTCCCCTCGTACTACCCAAATGGTTAAGTACGGACATACAATAAGATTAATATGAAATGAAAATCTGTAGGTAATGCATCGTAATTGAAAATACATAATTATGTGTGATATCCACTAATTTAAAAATAATTTCGAAAGAACGTGAATACATGACATTTACAATGCCGTAAGCAAGTGTGTATTAAATACAGTCAAACCTCCATGAGTCGATATCTGAAGGAGCCATAGACTCATGGAAACATCGAGTCAAGGAACAGAAATGCTTTAGAATGCTGTTTGAGCGAGTCATCATAGTTACCGTGAAATTTTGTTTAAGTATGGCCATGAGTCAATATTAAGACATAGAACATCGACTCATGGAGGTTTCACTGTATAATTGATTTCCCTTTACTTCGTTACACATAAGTGAATAACTAGTAGTACCGAGAGACCGTATGTAATACTAGAAGTCCTACTTCTGAGCCCGGCCACTATTCGGACTTTGATGTGACTGTTATGCGAATATTTTCAAGATGGGACAACACAAGTGGGGTTTGGTTTTGTACAAGTTAGGAACAAAGGCTACTTTTTTAGCAGTTTTTATCGATCTTCTGACGATGTTGAGTTGATTTATTCAAAAAACGCAAATCGGTCAAAAGTCGACATGGGACTGTTATGCGATTATGGGCAGTATAGTACTTATTTTTAAACAGACCGTTGTAGTGATCTAAAACTTATATAGTAGTGTTTAATGAAACATTTCGGCGAATGATTTCAAAACGTTACTGACAGGCAGACTCAGGATTTTCATATAAATGATTGTTTTTAAAAATCCTAAGTTTTTTTTTAGTTCGTTTATTTGAGGCTCAATCGTATCCTTAGTTTTTCCTTTGTACTAATATTGAATATTTTTTTTATTTGCAAACCAAAATGTGCACATACCAAAATATATAATACTGCAAATATTATGTTGTGTAATTATTCTTTCGTGTTTAAATCCTCTTAACAAGATTTTCCTCTACTTTCTAAATAGGGTAAACCATAGTTAAACACAATTTAGTTGGGCTTACAAAAAATAAGGCTCATGTGTATCAGTAAAGGATCATAACATAAAGTTAATAATGTAGTGCAGAAAATCATTTTTGACTTTGCCACACTAGCAAATACCAAAATCAAACAATTTTCTGTATCATATCAATTAGGACGATATCAAGTTCTAAAACTGTACGTAGTTGAAAAAAAAGCAACATTTTCAAATTTATCGAAGAAAACAAAGCTACCCCCACATTGAAGTCATCACCCTAGAAGCAGTTTCTCTTGCGTCGCTCTTGGCGGCTGGTTGTATAGATTGAATGGTTGGTTAGCTGATTTGTCCGCTCGCCCGTCGCTGCGCTGCTGTTCCCTCCATTCACAGTACTCTCGGTCTCTCGTTCGATTCCGTCCCGTTGCACAATGCGGGGATGCCGTCGCCAAACACAAATGAGTAGTGTTGAAGAGCAGCGCACTTATCGTTATCAGTATTGCCAGTTTGTTGGTTAACATTGAGGACTCACATATACTTACTATTGTTAGTCTTTGCAATTAGGAGGTTTACTCCAACAATCACTAAGGTGAACAAGTAGCTTTAGGAATTGATTCATCCTCGATGATCGTTAGATTTTATGTTTCATAGCATTATGACCAGTTGGCAATGAAACGACCACTGTTTAACAATTTATTCTAGTGGAACATCAAATCCTTTTAATACAGTTGATCCATAGTTATGGGTCAAATAAGAGTCACTTTTAAGAATAGAAAGAGATTAAATATGATGACAATGTTGTATAACCCTTATCTTGGATACATAACTGTGGTATTGCTTTCGATGCTCTACAATTCTCTAAAAAAAGTATATTTTCAAAAGAATGATCTTTGCAGTTTTGATTGAGCAAAACGGTCTCTAAATTTTCCTCTTTGCTGTGTAAATTCTTGAGGCTTTTTGTGCTTCTTGAAGATCATAGAATAAGTTCTTCAGGAATTCCTTCAAAGATTCATCGAGCAAAAGCTTCAGGTGTTCTGCAGAGATTTATTCACGAATACATTCAGAGATTCCTCCATGGATTCCTCTATAAATTCGCATACAAATTTCTCCAGCAATTCTCCCATAAATTCGTTCAAAAATTCCTCATAATTTGCTCTAGGAAATCCTTCAAGAAATCTATCGCTGTAGTAATTTTCACGGAGATCACTGAGAAAATTATTCCACCGGAGATGTTCCAGGAATTCTTCTACTGATTTCACGAGTTGCTACCTCGAGTTGAAGAATTTCTTTTAAGAATTATGCAAGCATGTTCTACTACAAGAAGTCTTTGAGTTTTTTTTAACTTTTACATTTAATTTATTGTGGATTTTTTCAAGAACTCTTTCAAGGGTTCTTCCAGGATTTCATTCGTAAATTCCTCCATTGATTAATCCACAACAATTGTTAGTAATGTTGCCATGAGTTCCTCAATAACTTCGACCGGGGATTCCTCATGAAATTTCTACAAGAATTTCCTCCTAGGGCTTGTCCAGAATTCCTCTGATTATTCCTACATAATCAGTGTTTCTTTAAGGAGAACAACGGTCCTCCAATAATTCCTAAAAGATATCCTTGACAATTCCGCGAAGAAATTTTTGATGAGTCCCTAAAAGTTTTCCTGGCTAACTATTTTGACATATTTTTTTGGAAAATGTATGGAAGGATTCCAAAAGATATCCCTATAGATATTTGTTGATGAAATTCTTTTAGAAGTTCCTTAAAACAATAACTGATTCAACTCCTGAAATAATACAGTCAACTCTCCCTAATTCGAAATTGAAGGGACCATCGTGTTAGGGAGGTATCGAGTTACAGAACAAACTGTATCGCAAACAGTGCAAATGGACTATGGTTCTCTAACTCGATATCGTGATACGAAATATCGAGTAAGGGAGAGTTGACTGTATGAAGGAAATTTTCCTGGTTCCTGTGGTCTTATGTTGATTCCTGCTTAGTCTCTTACTGGTGTTTTTGTATGGATGAGGTCTCTAAAGTATCTATCAACGAATTTGATTCGATTCTTAGATAAAATAGAAATCTAATTAAATCAAAATTCCAAAAAAATCATCTGCCCAATTACCCCTCTCAAATTGTTCAATGAACCACAGTCGCACTTGCAATCAATTAGCAGCTGGCAACACTTGTGTCCATACCGATTCCAAGTGTAAACTTTTCTCTCTTATTACAATATCAGCACACCACAAGCAGCCAGGAGGAGTACCGCTGCTTGCTCTGTGCCAGTCAGTAAGGTTGCAGCATGGTGGTATTGGTGATGGTGGCGTGTGGCCCGTTACTAAATACACCATACACACCCTCCGCCGCGTACACTTTACATCCGATACCGTCCGCCCGCTACTTATCGTAGAGCTTAACTTGACTCAGAGCAGCAGCCAGCAGTTCGTTGAGGCGCGCGCTCCGTTCATTCCATTCCATTCCATTCATCATCACTCTTCTTGGCTGGCAGCAAGCACTGACTAGCTTAGCCGCCACTGTCTACCCGAGTAGGGAATGAGAAAAAACTGGAAACTAATTCTGATGCCGTGATATCATCGTATATGACAAGATACTGATCTGAGTTCGAAATTTTGTATGAAAGTAAACTAAATAATAACACATTTGTATAGCTCTATATCAAACCAAAAACTTTTTTCAGTTTTTCGATGTTTTTATCAAAAATATCATAACAAGTAATCAATTGTTTTTTTTGTTGTGATTATTGTGATAAAAAAACAAATTCAATTGTGTCATCTTGTTATGTAATTGTTATGATTGTATCTATTTTAGGAAGTATAAAGATTATACTGACATACCTCCATGAGTTGATTTTGAAAAAAAAAATCGAATCATGGAAATGTTGAGTTATGCAACAGGTCATCTTTGGAAAGCTGTTTGAGGGGACAATCATAGTAGCCAAGAAATTTTGTTTTAGTGTGGTTCAATGTGTCTTAGAACTCATGGAGATTTCTTTGTTCGGGTAGAGGAAGGTCGGGTAAAAGTTGGTAATAGTGATTTGAATGCATTTCAAGTAAAATACATTCACACCAAATATTATAGAAATCGATTGAGATATCATAACTAACTATTTGTTCATTTTGGACTGGAAAATTGTAATTTTTATTCGAGATTTCGTGATTAGATGTGCGAAAAATCTGAAAAAATAATGTTATATCGATATCGATTTCGAAGTAAGATTCAGATCTAGAAAATGATTATCAAAATCTGTGATCGATATGCTATGAAAAACAATGATTTTGAAACAATCCAGTGGCGATTCCCTAACCTCAAATCTACCTGTTCCACGAATAGAAATTCTTGAGTTTCAACAACAAATTTTTATCTATTGATAAGAGATCTGTTAGAAAGGACGATTCCAATGATTCACTGTTTGCTTTTTAATATAATTCTGCCGAATTAACAATTTTTAAATTGGTAGAACGGGTCAAAAGTGAGGCTACGAGTCGCCTCTGCAATTTGATAAGATTTTGACAATACATTCTGTTCGGGTACCTTCTTCCTCGTAAGCACGCACCGCCGTCCTCTTTGGCAGCCGTCGTGACACCGTTGGTTCGTCCCTCGCGGAAACGGCACAGCACAACAAAAAAGTTCGTGTTTGTGTATACCTAATATTTTGTGTTGGGTATCTGGCTGCTGCTTGCTCTCCGGACTTTTGCGCTGTCTCTATAATAATATGGTTCCGTCCGACAAATACCAAGACTACCAACAACGAGACGAGGCGGTGGAGAATCTTTTGCTCTAGAAACATGCACTTCAGCGTCTCGAGGCGCTTTTGCCTTTTGCGCTTGGTGGGTGGGTGGATGGGATTGCTGCAAAAGCTTAACAGTACCCTGGAAAGATGCACTTGATCTCTTGGCATATTTGGTGGAAGGGATGGAGTTCAATTAACTGCATCGAGGAGGGAGGAGGAGGGTTCCGAAACGAGATTAGACTAAGGCTGCTACTCGTCACGTGATTATCGACTCATGATAATTGCATTGCATCGCAGCTTTATGCACGAATCTTGCGAAAAGCCAAAATACCCTCTTGTCGATGGATTTGGTGGCGTTACAGTTAATGTCAGCCATTGATGGGCTTTGTGGTGTGGTCCTCCACCTAATTGATTATGTAGGGAACGATTCTAAAACAAGACGCGGGGCGCTAGATTAGCAAGGATCCAACGGGTTACATACATCTGTCCTTTCTTTTGATAAGAAGTTATGCGACTCAGTAAAAGTAAAGTTAAAAGAACTCTGGATTCACATACACTTCAGAGACTGGTCGAACTTGAAAAAACTTACGGTATGATTACCAAAGTCGAAACAAAAAAATAAGTCTAAACATTTTTAGAGCTCTGGCTGCCCTACAAGTTTTGGCAACTTTAGTCAGGTAGTAAGGTTCAACCTTATGGAACAAAAAAAACTTCTATAAAAATTTAACGCAATTTATTAATTTTTTTTAGAGAGACTTTACCCAGAAGGGGCATTCGTCTCTACAATTGAATGCTATCAACAAGCACTACGGCAAATTTTGGGATTGAGGAAATTCACGTTCCAAAGTTTCCTTTTCATATTCAAGCTGATTTCAAACTTAAATTGCTTACAGTCAATTCCTCATTTTGATTGTTACACACGAACACAGACAAATTTGACTTTAAAAATACGTGGTGGCAGATTAATAATTTCTCGCGTAACTTTTCAAATGGACCTCTCTCGCTCTCTTTCGATTTTTGGAAGTTTGGAAGCTTTTAGGAAGTTTTTCACTATAGATCGAAAAACAATGTCCTAGGCTAGCGATCTATATAGAAAACGAATCACAACAGATTTATGTTTGTGACTTAGTTACTGATTAAGAAGAAAATAATCAAATTGAGCCTGTCAATGTTATGTTATGTGAGAATTAATCAATTAATTACGGTTCTCTAGATTTGTGCTCTTGAAAATTTTAGGTTTGGCTTCGATTCATCTTCACCTTAATGTTCCAAATGCATTTCCACAGTTAGGTACCGTTCTGAATCCAATTCCGGACACTCGACTTTGTATTGGAAATATCTCACACGAAATGCCTCAATATTTGCCGTTCAATCCCACTTTCAAGGCTCTTCTAATAAGTATTTCATACAGATATCTATGGAAATTCAAATTGCTCCACTGCCTTTGGCGTCACTTCTCAATGATTTGTGAATATCAATCAATGATTTAATTTTTCCAATTTTGAGCTATTCGGATTTTGAATCAAAGTGTCTGGTATATGAGGCAAAAGCGAGAAGCGCACAGAATAAAAATCATGAAAAGTCTACACAATTCTTTTTAATTAAAATTTGTTCATGTTGTAGAATCCAAATTTCACCCGCCTTTCAAAAGCTAGGTATGTTCAGCGCTCGATAACGCTGAAGAATCATACAAAATTATTTATTTTATATGCTGTTTAATCTTTACGTTACCGGCCTCCGATTAGGCATTTTCAAATAACTGCCATTTCGTCAATTCCCATTCGATTTTTTTGAAACCACCGTCAGTTTAATTTAAAAAGGTTTCAGTTATTTGTCGTAAATGGAGAATGCTGAATTGGGAACCATGCAGGAGATATTCCGGATTGTACTGGGATCACGAGTGTGCCAAATTTGGGAAATGTGATTAAATTTTTATTTATTGCAGTTAAAACACTGAAGTTTTTATGTAAAATATAAGATAATGGTCTGTTGTCATCATTTCAACATAATTCGAATAAGTGAACCGTTCTGGAACATGGTAGCCGGTTCCGCCAGGGCCAGTTTGGGGACATTTCCGTTTTATGTCCAACCCATACTGTGGACATCTCAACCTTCATGAATTCGGGAGAACATGTCAATAAAAGAAGAAAAACCCTGGTACAAACAGAAGTGACCACTCCAGATATTCTTGCACAGGTTCCACGAGGGCCTCTTTGGGGACATTTGCGTTTTATGTCCAACAGATACCGTGCGACGTCTCAATCTTCTTGAATTCAAAAGAACATGTCGATAAAGGAAGAATAAACTAAATATTCATAGAATTTGCCACTCCAGAGCGCCTGACACAGGTTGCGCCAAGGCCTCTTTGAGGACATTTCCGTTTCTTGTCGGAAACATACCGTGCGACGTCCCAATCTTCATGAATTCGAGGGAACTTATCAATAAACGAAGATTTGGCCACTCATGAGCAATACAATTTGATTTGGGGCGAATAAACTGGCTTATTAAGTTTCAAGCTTCAAAAATAAAAAAGTAAAAAATGCTTGAAGAATTTGTAAGTAAAACCTTTGCGGATAATGAGCATGAGCTTAAGCATAGATGACCGTTTTGGACCGAAGCAGTCGAAGATGCACAGAGATTTAATGAATGGGGCATGGGATTAGCGAACCATTCTCAAAGAGCACGAATCGAGAGTTCAAAGACTGAATGTACCTCTGCATCTCCACAATTGTCTTGGAAAGTTAGTGGGTGTTTCCGGTCCCATCGCTCGCTCCAGCTGGAGCCAGCAATAAAATCGATGGACCAAACATTTATGATTGGATTACACTACTTTTTCTTCGCACTGCGCGAACCGGACACGTCTGATTTCTATTGCATCGCTCTCCCCCGTAGGGGCAAGTGACACAATCGATGGACCGAACACTAATCTGTAGGAAAACCCTTTGCGGGTAATAGATGAAATCTCGAATGGGTTCCAAATTAGATAATTGCTGGCTAGATTATTGTTTAATTTCTGATGAAATCCTTAACATATTCTAAGCAAATTCCTCCATTCATGAATAAGCGGTACAATTGACGGAACCTAAGTTTGGTCGAATTTACTCTTCTTTAAACGGGCAATAGGTTGTTCTTTTTTAAACTGTTAAAACAATTATTGGAAGTAAATATGCCAAAGGTCAGTAAGCCAAAGGGATTTCATAAATCATAAGACTGTTTTTATGTTGTATTCATGATGAGTTCTAAAGCGAATTCCTTTTAAGTTTTTATCAACAAATTTATTGAGAACCCTGAGTAATTAATAGAAAATTTTCTTCGAAGTTTACAATAGATTCTTGGTAACATTCTAGCCAACACCTTTTTAGGATTCTTGTTGGATTTCTGATGACGTTCGAAACAAAGTACTGGTGGATTTCTTTTTGCTGAGTTTTAACTAGTTGCATAGTGCATTCCTGGCGTATTCATGAAGATCTGCATAACAAATTTTCCAAAAAATCGTGTAAAACATCTGTTTAGAAAGATCTTGTCTAAGACTGCATTAGTGAAGAGAAGCCACATCAGTTTGTATGTATTTTAGATTTATTTGAATACTTTTTAGAATTTTCATTATGCTTTACCTGTATCACATCATGTTTTGTTCAAATAACGAAAAATTTCAAAAAAGGTTTTCGGTGAAACTTATTCCTTGTGCTCTGGAGTAGCCAGATCTGTTGGTAGCGAGGTCATTCTTCATTTATTGACATATTTTTTCCTTCAAATAACGGTAATGTCATAAAATAGGCCTTTCTGAAACCTGTACGTGATGCTCAGGAGTGGTAACACAGGGTCTATTCCTCATTAATTGACGTGTTCTGTCGAATTCATCAAGATTGAGACGTTTCACAATAGGTTTTGTTTCCTAAGCGGCTTTGGTGGAACCAAATTCACAAAGATTGAGAAAAAGCAGAAATAGTCCCAAAGAAGCCTTTATGGAACCTGTGCCAGAAGCTCTGGAGTGGCCAAATCTTTTATTACCGTGTTATTTTTCATTTATTGACAAGTTATTTAAAAGTCATTAAGATTGAGATGTCGCATAGTATGTTTTTGGACTTAAAAAGGAAATTGTTCCCCAAGAAGCCCTCGTGGAACCTGTGCTTAAAGATCTGGAGTGGCCACATCTGTTCGTACCGAGCTTTTTTTTCTTTTATTGACAAGTTCTCCCGAATTCAAGATGATTGAGACGTCGCACAGTATGTTTTGGTCATAGAACGGAAACGTACCAAAGAGGCCCTCGTGGAACCTGTGCCAGGAGATCTGGAGTGGCCACATCTGTTTTTACCGGAGTTTTTCTTCTTTATTGACAAGTTCTCCCGAATTCAAGAAGATTGAGACGTCGCACAGTATGTGAAGATTGAAACGTCGCACGGTATGTTTCCGACATAAAACGGAAATGTCCCCAAACTGGTCCTGGCGGAACCGGCTACGATGTTCCGGAACGGTGCACTAATTCAAATTATGTTGAAAAGATGACAATTGACCATTATCTCACGTTGTACATAAAAACTTCAATGTTGTAGCTGAAATAAATAAAAACATAATCACATTTCCCGAATTTGTCACCCTCGTGACCCCAGTACAACCCGGAATATCTCCGGCATGGTTCCGAATACAGAATTGTCCATTCATGACAAATATTTAAAACCTTTTTAAAGTAAACTGAGGGTAGTTTAAATAAAAACGATTGGAAATTGATGAAATGGCAGCTGTTTGAAAATGCCTGGTCGGAGTCGGAGGCCGGTAGTAACGTAAAGGTTAATGATATGATTAATTTTTGTCGTGCGATTATGTGTTTGATTAACAAACAGTAAAGGGTTACTGTCAGTATAAACGAACGGAACAAAAAAAAAAACGATTTTTGCAACATCGATTCAAAATCGCCCATCTCTACTCCATAACCCATTCTTTGAAGCAACCCACCCCCATCAAAAAGACATCTCTACGTATATGTGAAATTAGATATAAACTATAACCATATTTAGTGCCAATTCTAATTCTATTTCCGGTTTCTCTCTCTATCCTCATCCCGCCACAGGAATATAAGGATTTGCATAGATGTCACGCATCATCAGCACCCCGCTAGGAGTTTTGATTTTCGCGGAGAAACATAAATCGATTGATTGTCGTCGGAACTGGAGAAGGAACGGGGAATTAAAAACGTAAGTATTTGTGATAGATTTCTCTTTTGCGCTGACATGACGTAGGTAGGTATAGAGGTAGTGTACGACGGCAATCTTTCGCTGGAATTTATAGCGATGCTGCTGCCCGCCAGCAGAAATGTGAACTTATACAAACTATGTGCGTTGTGTTTTGACGTTTCGCGTTCATTGCTGCTCATCATGATCTCTTGGCGCTTAATTCTCCTTCTGTTTGCAATACTTTTAGGTAGGTGCAACCTCCCCCAAGGCGGGGTGGTAACGATCGATGATCGTAACTAGCTCCACGTTTCTCGGAAACCTTGGAACTCGGAAGTATCAATAAGGAGGGAGTGTAGTAATCGTTCGCGAAGTTCGCAGCGAAAATGGGAAAGGATGCTCCACAGCATCCAGTAGTGTTTTCAATGAGTATTGCTAGATATAGCACAGCCTTCACCGAAGTGAGAGTTATTGATCGGTGATGCTCATGAGCATGATATTGTCCTCGGTTCGTGTGCGTTATGCTAGTGTTTCGGGAGGAAGATAGCAACACTGGCGACTACTAGTTAGGTACCTACACTTTTGCGCTTTAATGCTGTATAGTGAATCAAAAATGAACGGTGCACGAAGAGAAAAGAGTAAGAGATCATTGTGTGGTCTGGATAATGAAGATGAGTACAGAAACTGGGTGTTCAAGACGACAGACGAAGATGATGACGACTTCTACTACGATATAGCGAGGAAAAGTGTGATAGAGATTGTGTTGACGAAGAAAACGAAGGTTCCATTATTTTTTAATCGTGATTGCTCTCGCTCTCTCGTTAGGTAAAAGTACTTGCTCGCGTAAGGAGCAATAATCGAAGCAAGGTGCGATAAAAAGAGACTGTGAAAGAGTAAGAAGAAGAATAGAAATCTGCATATGTGAGAATATCGGTATACCGCTACTGTGCACGTAGATACCTACAAAACACATCTCGCGGACGTGAAAAGAAAGGAGAGCAAGTAGTGTTATCCCAAAGAAGAATAAAAAATAATACCCAAATGGAAGGAAACAACAGCAATAATAATGCTGCCATGCCACAGTGCACGTGTATTGGTGTGGCATTGATGTGAGCGGTATGTGTGTTGGTGTGGTACTCCAAAACATGGCAAACATTGAAAGTGTGAGGCGTAATGTCGTCATGATTAATTGTGATTTGTTTATTTGCTCTCTGATGAAAGTCGAAGAAGCGTGTGATTCTGACCACTGGGTACTTTACAAGTGCATCGACGTAACGGCTAAAACTAGTGGAAACCATCAACGAACTATCGAGAGAGAGCATGATGAAAGGCAAGTGATGCACATTCTCGCGTTTTATTGATTAATCGGGTGATAAGCAGCAGTAGCAGCGCAAACGGCACCCTACTGACTTGTAATGGTGTGTGCAAATATGTGACCTCAAGCGCGGTTGTTCAGTGCAGCTCGAAGGTGCCTGTGACGACGTAGAGGTACAAGGTATTCCGGACTGCCTTGCCTTGGCGGAAGATAAGGAAGGATACTTGCTATCTACAACAGGTGTATATGCGAGTGTTACATGTGTACTAGTTATGGAACCACAACAATTGTGATGGCTAGTTTTGAATGAACAGAATTAGTGTAGGACTTCGAGCACAAAATATGTAAACACTAAATTGTGCATTTGGATTTGGGGCTTCATAATGCTTTACATATATGCGTAGTGTGGTCTGCGCCTCAAATAACACACAAAAAGATTTAATTAACGTACACGTTTATATTGAACCACTTCGATATTCGTACCTGGTAATTACAAGTCGACAAACAAGTGCCTGTCCTAATTGGAGCATTTTGTTCAAATTCTACGAATTCAAAGCTCAATTAAACATTGGCAGTATCAGGTTCCATGGTAGTTTATATATAGACAATGAAAACGAATCTTGAACTTTATTTATTAGTTGATTGGTTAAATATGTCTAGACCCTATTTTTATTTTGAACATGATTTTTATCCGTTGCTTTTTCATTACGGGAGAGTTTTTGGAAACATAGTCATACATATTTGTGAGATTCTTTACAGATTTCGTCTCAAACATTTGCCTATGTCAAATGATAGAAGGGTTTAGGGGGCTGGGAACCCAAACATATTTAAGCTTAATCTATTTACTCCGAAGAAGTGTGATTGAAGTTTCATTCAAGTATGACATGCGGCTCTTTCTTGCTGAAAAACTGTGACCCGATGTTGATCTAAGATTTCTCTAACCAGGTCTGCCCAACGTAGAGTCCGCGGCTTCATTTCGTGCGGCCCGCAAAAAGTTGAAAGACGTGAGACGTCTGACTCGTTGATTCTACTACAAACCTGAAGTTTAAGCATACCTAGTCCATTTTTTTCTCTTTTACTTTGTTTTTTTTTTCTTTTTTTTTTTAAACTTGAAGTTTATATTCAAATTTGAAAAAAAAAGAATGTTCAGTAGCTGGATTAATGTATTTTTTTAAACTGTTGGAACGTTAAAACTGTTACTCAAAAACATTAGCTTGAAGTTAAAGTTTTAAAGCTCATAATGCGAAAAATATTTTTTCAAAAACTCCTTAGCGTTAAGTTTGTCCCTGGGCTTGGGATTATATTTTCCAGGGAGCGATGAATTTTGATAATTGATCGCTGTTGTTAGTAGTTTTGATTAGATGTTGGGTAAATTTCAAAGCAATGGCAACCTTTTTATTACAAAATTTAGATTTTATCTTCTGACCTAAAGATTCTGGTTAAACTACTGTACTATGCAGTTGGGCTGCACTACGCTATCACTCATCAAAATTACTTTCACTTCGGGAAAATATAATTTCAAACTGGCGAGAAGATTACAGACTGAGGGTGGGTTAGGAGCACAATCAGACCCTTGAATGTGCAATGTGGGGTAGTAATTGGGAATGCCATTGACGGTTTGTAATCTTCTACGAGGTTTTCGAAAACCAACAGGGCGCGTGCACCGGGTTGCGGATAGGAGCAAAGGGAGATCAATAGCATCTACCTAAAATAATAGAGCAAAAAGCCGTTCCATGATTAGGTAATGTTAAGCGATCTTCTATGGTGTTCTAGTACTATAAAATTCTTCACTCACTGGGAATTCTGGCCTTGATAATATCAATAGTGATAAAAACATAAAATAATACCTAATACTTAATAAGTACAATGTAGCTTTAATGTAGTAATAAATGAAATAAAATCAATTTTCTATACTTGACAAGGTTTTGAAGACAATCAATGAGTGAAAGAACTACCTATTAGAAAAGCCACATCAGCTAAGTCTATACATATACAAATGTTGGTCATAGGGTCATGGCGAGCATTCGATATGTATGTCTATGACTGATTCTGATCTAATAGGGGCACTAGAAGACCACGCGGACAATTTCGAAACAAATTATTTTTATACATCGGTCTTACGTTCCGAAAGGCTCAGCTATGCTGCAAAGTAATTTTATAAGTTATTCATTACTGCTGTTTAATTGTTTATAATTCTAACAAAACTACATAATTAACTCATTACTAATCACTGTTCCTATATTCTCTTTTTCTCTCCTTCTTATCTGTTGCATGATTATGATCATCACTAATATAATGCATGAGCATGCACAATAAGAATAATTTCAGGATTGAAAGCAGTACATGGATACCTGGATAGAATAGCTTCGAAAAGGGCGCTCAAAATATAATATTTCTGATCAGGGAAGTATTATTATCAAGGGTATGTAAAATTTTTCCATTATTAACACTTAGATCACACAAACAAATGAACTAATAATATCAATTATTTTTAAAATATTTTTATGTAAATCAGCATCGTCAATCAGTGTAAAAACAGATAAAGTTTGTAAAGTTATCACCATCGATTAAATTGCGCTCTGTATAGTAATGTTCATTCAGTATCAAAATCTCCTAAAGCGTCGCATTGTGCCATCAGCAGCCCTTAGCATCACTCTCATATTGTTGTTATTTTGTTGTTTATAAAATTTCTAGAAAGCGATCAGCATATTCTTTCTTACTTGTACAATGGCCGATCTATTTGGAATTTTAATAAGTCAAATCAAACTTCAAAACTCAAATTAAATTGCTTTCAGCACATTTACATTTTGCAGCATTAATCGCATTACTGTGTCAAGTCTTCTCCATTCCCTATACCCTACCCCAACCCTTCTTATCCTTTCCGATGGTGTTCAAGTGGTCCGCATAGACTATTACGGCCATTACCTATCCCTTACCCCGGCTTTGGACTGACTTGCGCTCTCATTGCCCCACCAAACGCTGCAAAATGAAAATGAAAATGAAAAAACTCCTTAGCGTTAAGTTTGTACAATTCTTAGAAGGATACAAACAATTTTCTTGGCAGAATTACATAAAATATTAGTTAGATTTTTCACGAAATCTTCGGCATGATTATTTTAAAATCTTTGACATGATTTTTCTTTTTAAATTGGGCAGTGTTCTCGATAGAATGAACACTGAATCTGGAAAAATAATTCTCACAAAATCATGATCAGGATTCATGTAAAATACTTGACAACAAATTTCACATATTCCTATACATTGTTACAAAATAAATCTTGGGCAAAATTCTGACATAATGCTATGCACAGTTTTCACAGATCCTGTGCATCATTCCCATATAATTAACGCAAAATCTTCAACAGCATTATCACAAAATCCAGAACATAATTCTTTCAGAATCTTGGGCAGGACTTTCAGGGACAAGTTTCTTGGAAACAAACCATATAGATTGCAGTATTATCTGGTCATAAAGCTTTGACGTTAAGGTACCTTAAATCCATAAGACGCAACCGCTCCCAAAGCTCTGGCAAAATATCTTATGGTGATCATGAAAAACACGTTCTCTAAGACAAGCTCCATTCTCTGAGACCGAACAAACAAATATTTCCAACAATTAGATGCGATTTTCGAACAAAATCAACAAATGGAATATTCATCACCAGAGTATGCGATAGTCAAATGCTTTTTCTGACTCTCATGAGTGATTTCTTTACCATCGTTTATATGGGTAAAGGTGGTTTACGTCCTAAGCGAAGGTGAAGAAATCGGCCTTAAGAAAACAAAACTTTCAATTTTCATTGTTTTAGTACATTGACTAGGTTAGTAAAAAAAATCCTTCATGGCGAAGTCCTGTTAAAATGTATTACAACAACCAGAAATTACACTCGCATTGTTGAAAAATGTTTAATATGACAAAATTGTGTTTTTTATTTCATTTGTGTTTTGACAAAACAATCTATATATTGCCCCTATTCACATAATTGTCCCATGTATTCATGAAATCACATAGAATGCCCCATGTTATTATGCGAATAGAAGTAGTATTATACAGATTTAAGATTTTTGTAAAAAAAATCACTGAGGCATGTGTGTAAAGCGGACAAAATATCAAGATCATCTCACATAAAATTTAAAATTACCGGCATATTCCATTTTTTCTTGTATTATCAACCAATTAACCAATTGCATCAACCAATTAACCAATTGCTCCCTACGAGCATGGATGACCGCTTCGTAGTTGCACTCCGTGATTGACCAAAACAGTCGAAGTTGCGCAGAGATTTGATGAATGGGGCTTGGGATCAGCGAACCATTCTCAACGCGCACAAATAGAGAGTTCAAAGTTTAAAAGTCAATAACGGCGTCGGCCACGCCCAATGCGGGCATCGGGGAAGGAAAGGAATGTTAGTTAGACAACCATTGTTACTAAAGACCGAATATACCTCTGCATCTCCACAGCTGTCATGGAAAGAATATTGGGTCAGTGGGATAAAATGGGATCCATATATTCTTAAGATTAGTGTTGCCTTATTTCAAACTTTGCAGTATAATCTTTTGATAGGCCACCATAATATAGAGTCTAACCATCAATTTGTCAATTGTAATGACCTTAAATTCATCCAAGATTTTTTTTCATAGCATTATGTGTGTGTGTGTATATCCTAGTATTGCTAATTTGGCTTTGACTATGAATAGTATATTCTTATGTTAGGCCACTCTAATGTCGATCAATATATTTTAAATCGCCCTAATATGATGTATTGTAATATTGAGTTTTCTAAGTATTGGATTACGTCATTATTTAATCATTCTAATGATTGACCATTCTAATATGCGATCATCAGAATGACCCTTATGTATTTTTTTATTTTATTTAATGATCATCACACAGTCACATTGATGCTATAAGGCATCAACAGTGATTACTTCAAAGTCTGATCACTCTATTATCGGACCACCCTTATGTTAGTATAGGGTAGTTGTCGAATAACCTTGATGTTATACCAAATTAATATTGCATTATCAAGACGTTAAATCACCCTAATGTATAATTTTGGGGTCTACCATTATGTCATTTTGCATAATGCCGTTTGGCATACAATCTTTGGCATAATGTCGTTTGGCATAATTTGAAAAGGAATATACTGCAGTGGTGCAGCAATATCCGGGACTATGAGATGCGTAATAACATATCATTTTCCTTCTTTTGTGTTGAATAACATGACTAGGGGCAATGGAAATCCGCGGCAAAATTCTTAAAATATCGCGGGAGACCAAGGCGATGAAACCAACATTTCGCGGCTTTGTCGCGGTATCATTGGTTTGACCATGTTTTATATAAGAATGCATGTTTACAGTAAAAAATTCCTTTATAAGTCGACTCTCCATAACTCGATATTCAAGGGACTTGTAGAATAATCGACTTATAGAACATATCGACACAAAAAAATCTTAAATCTCTAAAACAAATTTCTGTTCTTAGATATCGATTTATGGAAGGAAATTTATTTCTTTCGTTAGGTGGACATGTGCAGATATCGAGTTATGGAAATTTCACGCTGTGTGGAGATTTGAAGGGACCGAAAAATCCATCAAGTTATAAAATATCGAGTTGTGGAAAGTCGACTGTATGTTTAAATTTCACAAAAAAAAATAAAATAATGCAAATTGAGAAGATATGTTCGATACGTCGAACTTCGAGACGTTCAACTTGAAACTAAACGATTAGAATATTTGTTATGGAACCTCGACTAAACAATGTAGTCGCCTCTCCACATCTCGATATCGAAGGGACCATCGAGATAGGGAGAGATCGAGATAAATAACAAATTTTTTATGAATACTACAGTCCATTCTCCACATCTCGATATTCTACATCTCGATATCTCTCCCTATGTCGATGATTTGTTCGGTCCCTTCATACTGCATACATTTTCACTCTCCATATCTCGATATCCTCTTTATCTCGATATCTCCCTATCTCGATGTGATTTTCGTTCCGAATTTTCTCTCCGTATGTCGATATGCCCATTATCAAAGGTTACTAGACTAGATTTTAGAGATTCAAAACAATTTGCGAAGACGAAATGACATCTGTTTGTTTTTAATTTTCTTGGTAACGGAGTGATTTTCAATCTAGTATTCGTTAAAAATGTGTTCTATGTCTCGATCTCTCCCTATCTCGATGGTCCCTTCGATATCGAGATGTGGAGAGGCGACTGTAGATTGAAAAACTCCGTTGCCAAGAAAGTAATACACAAACAGACGCCATTTTGCGCTTCTAAGTCAACCCCAAGTAAGCACTAGTTCTTGAAGCCAGCCACTTGTGCTGAGTAAACAAAATTTAGGCTTTGCCCTCATGAAACCCCACGCGGTAGCGACAAATGTCGCACGAGAAAAAAAAAATACTATTGATAATCGTTTATCATTGCGCCTAATAAAATGTGGCTTAATAATCTTGCGACTAAAGAAAACTAGATTAAACTATACCCACTTAACACCAAAATAATTAATGCAATACAAATGTCGAGTGTGTTTCATGCTTAAATCGATATTTTTGGGCAAGCTGTCAAATCAGCACATTCTTCAGCACCACATTTTTGGCTTCACTCCAGTTATTCGTGGATGCCATCCGTTTAAATCCTCCCGTGCCGTGCAAAAAAATTCCGTGCAAAAAAAAAACGTGCTAATTCTGGAATTTGTGTTAAAATAAACCGTGGTAATTCTAGAATCCGTGGAAAAAGTACCGTGTTAATTCTGAAATCCGTGTGAATAGGAAAAAAAAGCCGTGTTAATTCCGAAATCCGTGTAAATAAGTAAAAAAACCGTGTTATTTCCGAATTTTGTGCAAAAAAAGTACCGTGTTAATTCCGAAAGGCGTGTAAAAAAAGCCGTGTAAAAATAAAGCGTGCAAAAAAAAAAAAAACCGTGTAAAAAAAGACTTTAGTGTATACAGTAATTGTTATATAAATTCTAAAAATTCAATTTGTTTCGCGACATTTCGCGGTATTCTCTACATTTCGCGACGAAGGCCAAATTTCAAAAGGGCACATCGACATTGGTAAACATTGGCTTTGCAAGACGCTGTTAAGCCCAATTCAACTCGATCACGCTCACCAATACCACTTTCAGAAAGAGCTAACACCAATCTTTCTGATGGTGTTGTTAGTTTGCGTGGGCGGGCTAAGAAGGGCTCAACAGCAACGTTTCTAAAAAAAGGCTCAAGACCTCTTGGGCCCTTTTCAAATGTTTGTCCAGAATTATGCCAAGCGGCCATTAATAAAATGGCGATTATGTCAAACGACCGTAATGCCAAATGGCATCATGCCTAACAGCTATTATGCCAAACGGCATTATGCCACCCGTCATTTTGTACTATGGTCATCAACTTCTCACTAAAACTTTAAACGACGTTTTCATACATTTTGCGCACAGCAGGTGGTCTTATTCTCGTATTTCTACTAATATCATTTGAAATATTGACAATCTACCGATGCTTATAAGTTAATCAAAAACCTATATGTTTACCAATACTTACTTACTTATTTGGCTTTACATCAATTATCTTGATAAAGCCTCGCCAACAATATTTCGCCAATTCCCTCGGTTCATGGCCGCTTCTCTCCATCCTCGACTGTGACCCACGCTCTCCAGGTCCTGGTGTACCTGATCAATCCACCTAGCTCGCTGCGCCCCACGCCTTCTTGTTCCGACCGGATTCGTGGCGAACACCATCTTTACAGGGTTATTGTCCGGCATTCTTGCAACATGCCCTGCCCAGCGTATCCTTCCAGCTTTAGCTACCTTCACGATACTGGGTTCGCCGTAGAGTTGAGCGAGCTCGTGGTTCATCCTTCGCCGCCACACGCCGTTCTCCTGCACGCCGCCGAAGATCGTCCTTAGCACTCGGCGTTCGAAAACCCCAAGAGCTTGCAAGTCCTCCTCGAGCATAGTCCACGCCTCATGCCCATAGAGGACTACCGGTCTTATGAGCGTTTTGTACATCGTGCATTTGGTGCGGGGGTGAATCTTTCTTGACCGCAGTTTCTTCTGGAGCCCATAGTAGGCACGACTTCCGCTGATGATGCGCCTTCGTATTTCCCGACTAACATTGTTGTCAGCCGTCAACAAGGATCCGAGGTAGACGAACTCGTCCACCACCTCGAAGGTATCCTCGTCTATCGTAACACTGCTTCCTAGGCGGGTCCTGTCGCGCTCAGTTCCGCCAACCAGCATGTACTTTGTTTTCGACGCATTCACCATTAGCCCGACTCTTGTTGCTTTGCGTTTCAGGCGGGTGAACAAATCTGCCACCGTTTCAAACTTTCTCCCAATAATATCCATGTCGTCCGCGAAGCAAACAAATTGTCCGGATCTCGTGAAAATCGTGCCTCGACTGTTAAGTCCGGCTCTCCGCATGACACCTTCAAGCGCAATATTGAACAACAGGCACGAAAGTCCATCGCCCTGTCGTAGTCCTCGCCGAGACTCGAACGAACTGGAGTGTTCGCCCGAGATCTTCACGCAGTTTTGCACACCGTCCATCGTTGCTCTGATCAATCTTGTGAGCTTCCCGGGAAAGCTGTTCTCGTCCATGATTTTCCATAGCTCTATGCGGTCGATACTATCGTATGCCGCCTTGAAATCGATGAACAAATGGTGCGTAGGGACCTGGTACTCACGGCATTTCTGGAGGATTTGCCGCACGGAAAAGATCTGGTCCGTTGTCGAGCGGCCGTCGATGAAACCTGCTTGATAACTTCCCACGAACTCGTTTGCTATAGGTGATAGACGACGGAAGAGAATCTGGGATAGCACTTTATAGGCGGCGTTCAGGATGGTGATTGCACGATAATTTTCACACTCCAGTTTGTCGCCCTTTTTGTAGATAGGGCATATAACGCCTTGCTTCCACTCCTCCGGTAGCTGTTCCGTTTCCCAGATTCTGACTATCAGCCGATGCAGACAAGCGGCCAACCTGTCCGGGCCCATCTTGATGAGTTCGGCTCCGATACCATCCTTGCCAGCGGCTTTGTTGTTCTTGAGCTGTTGAATGGCATCCTTAACTTCCCCCATCGTGGGAGCTGGTTGATTTCCGCTATCCGCTGTGCTGACGTAGCCATCGCCTTCGCTGTCCTGACCTTCTGTGCCTGTGTTCTCTGCGCCATTCAGGTGTTCATCGTAGTGCTGCTTCCACCTTTCGATCACCTCGCGTCCGTCCGTCAAGATGCTCCCATCCTTATCCCGGCACATCTCAGTTCGCGGCCCGAAGCCTTTGCGGGATGTGTTGAGCTTCTGATAGAACTTCCGCGTTTCTTGAGAACGGTACAGCAACTCCATCTCTTGGCATTCCACCTCTTCCAGGCGGCGCTCTTTGTCCCGGAATAGGCGGGTTTGCTGTTTCCGCTTCAGTCTGTATCGTTCCACGTTTTGCCGCGTACCATGCTGCAGCATTGCAGCCCGCGCTGCATTCTTCTCCTCTAAAACCTCTTGGCACTCCTCGTCGAACCAATCGTTTCTTGAGCTCCGTTCCACATATCCGACAACGCTTTCGGCAGCGTCGTTAATGGCAGCTTTGACTGTCCTCCAGCAGTCCTCAAGAGGGGCCCTATCGAGCTCGCCCTCAGCCGGCAACGCTGCCTCAAGATGCTGCGCGTACGCATTGGCGACATCCGGTTGTTTCAGCCGCTCGAGATTGTACCGAGGCGGGAGTCGGTACCGTACATTGTTGATGACGGATAGTTTTGGGCGCAGTTTCACCATCACCAGGTAGTGGTCGGAGTCAATGTTGGCGCCACGATAGGTTCTGACGTCGGTTATGTCGGAGAAGTGCCGTCCATCGATCAAAACGTGGTCGATTTGCGATTCTGTCTGCTGAGGTGATCTCCAGGTGTACCGATACGGGAGGCTGTGCTGGAAATAGGTGCTACGAATGGCCATGTTCTTGGAGGCGGCAAAATCTATCAGTCGTAGGCCGTTCTCGTTCGTCAGCCGGTGGGCGCTGAACTTTCCAATCGTCGGTCTGAACTCCTCCTCCTGGCCAACCTGAGCATTCAAATCTCCTATGATGATCTTGACGTCGTGGCTTGGGCAGCGGTCGTACTCGCGTTCGAGCTGCGCGTAAAATGCGTCCTTGTCATCATCAGTGCTTCCGGAGTGTGGGCTATGCACGTTGATTATGCTGAAGTTAAAGAATCGGCCTTTGATTCTTAACTTGCACATTCGTTCGTTGATCGGCCACCACCCGATCACGCGCCTTTGCATATCACCCATCACTATAAAAGCTGTTCCCAGCTCGCGTGTGTTGCCGCAGCTCTGGTAGATGGTATGATTACCTCTAAACGTTCGCACCAATGCTCCTGTCCAGCACACCTCCTGCAGCGCTACGATGTCGAAACCGCGGGTCTTCAGTACATCGGAGAGTATGCGAGTACTTCCAATGAAGTTGAGAGATTTGCAGTTCCACGTACCGAGTTTCCAATCGCTAGTCCATTTTTGTCGCTGTGGTCTTTGCCGATTGTTCCGGTCCGTATTCTCTCGTTGACGTTCCTGTGCTGATGTGTTTTTACGGCTGGCTCGCAGGGCCTGACACCAACCCCCTAGATTTCCGGAGGACCATTCCCCCTAAATGTTCGGAGGGCCATAGTGCGCAGTTTAGCTTAGAGTCCTTCTCTGGCACTCGGACGATGATCAGCCGCCCCTGACATGGGGAACAGACGCTGTTGTGAGCCGCTCCTAACGTGGAGTACAGACGCTCCAGGTTTGCAAAAGCAAACCCCCCCTTCCCTGTCAGCATACGACCAAAGTTCCCACCGGGGGTTGGTTACCCGATCTTCCCCAAGGTTACTCGTACCCCGGCCAGTACCACGAGGAGGTAGGGATAGGAGTTGCTGGGCAAGAGGCTAAGGACCGCACAAAGGGGTCTATTTTATTCCTGCAGGTACGCGAGGTACCAATGGTACGCCATGCCCAGCCATTTACCGCGCCAATATATGTTTTGTATAGAAGAGCGTTTGCCAAGAGATCTATGAGCAGCTATTTCAGAATCTTTTTTTAATTCACAATTTTTATTTCTCCATTTCTTTTTCAGATTGTCCAATGTAACTAGACTTATCCACATGCAATTAACAATATTTAAACACAAGCATTAATCATACCGAAAACAAGCAAGAAATACTACATAAAGCTACCGAATAACAAGTCGCCCTTACTAGTGCGAGTTCCACAATTGAGGGACCGTTTTACAGGACGTGTCCCTAAAAAAACCGTATTTCGGAGACCTGTAGCAAAGGGTCGCCACCACCAAACGCAAACCCACACTTCTACCGTTCGATCGTTCCAATCGCTCCCTGCAACGGTGGCAAACGACAACAGCTGCTCGTCGTTGGCTAAGTATGTCGCAGAAGGGCCAAAAGCGATCGAATCGTGCAGAAAATGATGGACCACCGCCGATCAAAAAACGCAAGGGCCGCCCCGCGGTCTCGTCAATGGAGGAGGACAACTCGCTCACGTCGAATACAGGTGGTCCGACGACGCCGACCAAGAACTGGCAACCGCGGGCGGTCATCGACATCAAAATGTCCAGTATATACAACCGTACTGCACCGGAAGCACCGGCTGAATTGTTTAGGTGAGTAACGAAATTACATTTTTCATAATTTAGATTAATTTTACACAAACATCCACTTGCAGGAAGGATCTTATCAGTGCCATGAAGCTACCTGATTCGGAACCACTGGCCGCCGATGAGTACTGGGTCATCAACGATCAGTGGAAACAGGAGTGGGAACGTGGCGTGCAAGTGCCAGTAAATCCGGACTCATTACCAGAACCCTCCGTGTCCATCATTCAGGAGAACTTCTACAAGAAACGACAGGACTTCAAGCTGTAAGTTTGAAAATGTTGCTATCGTTCCCAGACACCTAATATTCAATTTTTCATCCACGCAGTCCCAAGAACAAGTACATACGGATAACGAAGGATGAGTCATTCTCGCACGATCAACACTATCTATCGAACACGCCGGCCATCTCGGAGCAGGTGTGCTACTACGACCTCGACCAGTGCGACGAAGCCTGGTTGAAGGTCTTCAACGGAGAACGGAATCTAGCCGGACTGGTGCCAGTGACTGACGAGCAATTCGAAAGGGTCGTTGAAGAACTTGAAGTAAGATCCGCGCAGTTGGCGATTCCTCAAGCTTATCAACTAACCTCGTTTTCGCATTCCCCCTCCCGCAGGTTCGATGTTGGGATAAAATCCAGGCAATCATGAAAAGCGAAGAAGGTCTTGGCATCGAGTACGACGAAAACGTCATCTGCGACGTGTGTCGTTCACCGGACTCGGAGGAAGCCAACGAGATGGTGTTCTGTGATAATTGCAATATTTGTGTGCACCAGGCTTGTTACGGAATTACTAACATCCCATCTGGTAAGTGTTTAACTTGTTTTTTGTTGTGTGAACTACTGTACAAAAGGGTGAAAAACTACATGAAAACCTCCATGATTCTTGGAAGTTGAGAGGCCTTCAGATCTACATGCGTGCCTGCTGAATTATTGACAGATTTGAAAATGCACGCGCCTCATAAGAATCATAGATTACGAATCATGCATTACGGATTTTTATAACTTGGGTCGCCTTTTCTATGACAATCGAACCAAGTCTCAATTGAAAAGCAGCTAGATGTCAGGATTTGACTAGATTACAGACTGGCGAACTCGCCATGGGCAAAAAAAAACTAAACACTATTTAAAGATAATAATAATAGTATAACAGGAATCCAAAGATGAGATATTGAGTAACTACTCAAGAATTCTTGGAAAATTAATGTAAACCTGTCAATACTATAAAAGGATTTTAGAATAGACATCTGAAACAAAACCTACAGAGTAGGGTGTCTCAAAATTCCACTTTGTCAGAAAACTTGTGGCTCAATCTCCAAATGGTAGCTACAAATGTTGCAATTAAACTTTGGTATGCACGAACTCTAAGAAATGAAGTTTGGAGGTCACCTATTTAAGATTTTTGAAAATAGTCCAATTTTCTTGAGTAATATGGAGAAGATATTTCTAGTTCAACAAAGTTCCGTCAAATTCTTAGTTTTCTACTTTCTTGCAGATCCCTCGGGGTAAAAGCAATCTGTAAAAAAAAACATTTACATCATGTTTTGCACTTTTCACACTGAATTTTTATATGTTTGAAAACTAAGATTTACTCAGTTCATTTCTTTTTTACATCGTCAAAAGTGGGTATCAGACTTAGGGCTAGTAGGTAGATTCTACTCAGCCTAATGTGTGAATGTGGGTAAAGTATAATTTTGGTATTATATTTCTTCAAAATTCAACTTATAATTGACTCTATGACATAATTAACAAAAACTAGGAACTAGGGTAACCAATATATTTTGGACCCCTATACATTTTGGACCCCTGGGACATTTTCCTGTAAATTTCCCAGATTAAATCGAAAGACCAAATTAATTTGCTTGCCATTTGGAAAGATAGGACTATTCCGCACTTGCATCATCCGTTTGTGCATAGAAAATGTGTTTATTTTATCTGAAATTAATTTAATTCAATCGGTTCATCCATGCAACCGTTACAACACGTTACACATAGAAATTGAAGCCGGCATAAATTTTCCAAATGTAAACAAAAACTTGTTTCATATTTCTGAAATAAAAGCGTAGAATTTCTTCGGTTTTCCATTGTCAATCGATTGATTAGACTATGGGCAAGCATATTATACAACCAGTGTCGTGGACTTTGTCGCCAAACGATAAAAATGCCGGGGTCCAAAATATATACTTTGAGGGTCCAAAATGTATTGGTGTGTCCAAAATAATGAAAAACAGTGCATCACAATTCAATTATTATCGACGTTTTTTGGATCCTACATGATCGTATGGGCATCTTTATTTCGTAGAGCAAGTTTTTCTCTACATTTTGGCAAGTTTTTGGTCTTGGTAACGCTGTGCAATTAATTAATTGGGACAAACAACTAAAATCACTTCCTTAGGGGGTCCAAAATACGACCGTTACCCTATACAAAATTTATTCATTCGTCCTATTGCTCATAAGCTCGTCTTAATGATATTAGTTGTGGAAAATATCGAAAAATCGATTTTTGACAGAATTTAACATGTTGATATGCTGTAAAATGATCGGTGAATGGCGTCCTAACGGTACCTTCATGCAGACAACACCAGATTTTTTTTTAAATCTCTATTTCTGTTTACAACGGTTACAAAGTCGTTTGTGCTTCACTGACCATCAATCAGTCCGATCGTATTTTGACATATGGAGTATTGACGTATTGAGTGTGATTTTGTTCAGTAAAACAGGAATTTTTGTGTAATTTTGTTCAATGGTTTACTGGAAGGGATTCCGTTTTGTGTCTTAAAATGTAGATTGTGTACTTTTTAGCTATTTGCTTGGAAATAGGAACATAATTTCGTTTGATAAACTTCATTCTACCTTTTCAAATCGAGCTCCAGAACCGAAAAAAATCCATAAAAAAAACGAAAATCGGACTTCCTCAACGGGGCAACGTCTAAACGTCATTTCTCATAGTTCCTCATACGAAAGCTAAGAGTTTCCGTTTACAAAAGTTCGATTGTAATGTCCTTAGCTACCATTTGGAGGTCGAATCCCCAAGTTTACTGAGAAAGTACAATTTTTGGGACACCCTACTACAGAGGTTTTTTTTTGAGTAATGTTTTCTGAACAATCATTACTATCTATCTATCTATCTATATAAATAAAAATGGAGTGGTGTTTGTATGTCACAAAATGGCTTGAGAACGGATGAACGGGTTGACATAAGTTTTTCACAGTTGCACTCGACAAGGGATGCGACGTGATAACGCGATGAAAAAGTTTGGGAAAGTCTTCGGAATGATCGGGAATACGGGAGAAAACGAATGTGTCATTTTGTATGACGTTGATTACATGACGTTATACAACAGCCTCACTGGGGAAAAAAATATTTCGATTTCCATACGAAACAGTTATGAAATTTTACCAGAAAAAAAAATTTCATACTATGGCACTATGAACGAATGAGCTCGTGGTATGGTATGAGTTCTGCAGTACACTAGTATAGATTTCATAAGAGTGAAATGACCCATCGTATGAAATTTATGGACATTTGTTATGAACATCCAAGCTCAATATATTCAAGCATGACCTTTATACGAAAATTTACCGCTTCTAGAATTGGAAAAAGCTTGTCACCGCTCACGGAAGCTTATTTGTCACTACTGATAAGTTGGACAGATTCTGAAGAAGATAATGAATTATAATTTGAAATATAATATTAAACCTAATAAACAAACTCACATTTTCGATGCCACGCTCAAATAATTTTCGTATTTCCATTTTGTCTCCAATGCACAAGACAAAGTTAAGCAAATTTAATCTTCTGCCCGAGCCGCCATATTTTGCTACCTCTAAACACAGCCATCGCATTTGTCAGAACTTCAAAAATCGCGAGCTTCATTTGTCCAAACGCCATTTTGCTGCGTTTTGATGCTCGGTTCATAAGAAAAACGTATGATATTTTTCTAACAAGACTTGCTTTGGTTTCCATAAGCATATCGTATGAAATTTCATAGGACCGTTTATGAATCTTATTCGTATGATCTTCATAAGCGAGTTATGGAAATCAGACGCGTCGTATGAAATGTTTTTCTGCTAACAAAAAACTGTTTCATACGAGAGGTGTTATGAATAACATAACTTCAGTTTTCTCAGTGTAGAATTATCGAGTTATGGAATCTATCGACACGAAAAATCACAAAATCGAAGGAACAAATTTCTGTATTTCTAATATATGTATGATCACTTCTGTAAGAAAGCAATATTATTTTGTTGATAGTATTTGAAAACTTTTTTAGAAATGCTCGAAAAATCACGTTATTTTTACTGACAAAATTTTGTTTATTTTTCATGTTTTTCAACTTTTATTACAACTTGCAAGCATTTATTCACCTCCAAGCATGAATTGGATCAAGTTTCCCAAAATGAGAAAGATTTTAAAAAGATATCGAGTTATGGAGAGAAATTTACCTCTCACGTGACATCGACTAGTGGAGATATCGAGTTCTAGAAATATCGACTTATGGAGAGCACGATGTATGGGAATTTGAAGGGACCGAAAAATCCATCGAGTTATAGAGTATATCGAGTTATAGAATATCGAGTTGTGGAGAGTCGACTGTATATAAAAATCCAGAATGTTTTTCAACTCATTTATCAATTCAATTTATCAAAAGGATGTTTGAGAAAAACTCGAATTTGTCGGACGTTCTGGAGGTATAAATCCAACGCATCTCTGAAATTCCTTCAAATCTATTTATAAATTGAGTTTTTTTGTCTTTGGCATCGCTGGAACGCGATTTTTGTAGCCTAAATTTTCCTAAATTTGTTTATAAACATCACACATGGTAATTTAGATTTTTTTGTAAAAAGCTGGATGCCAGAAATATTAACTTCCAAACCTTAAAGTATATATTGGGCACCTGCAAAATCTCGTGAAAATCTCAAATGTTGACCATTCTTAAAACTCACATGATATTTAAAAAGCTCGATGAATAACACAAATATTTTGTGTTTGACAATCATGTAATGTTGTCTCAAATGCTCCCATGTTAGCATTTTCGCCCCTCAAATTCTGTTGTACAAATTTTCGCCCCTTGAGCCTGAAAATCGCCCCCAGGCTTTGGGAATCACTGATCTAGAGAGTGTTTGCAAACTATTTTCGATCTTCAAACGATGATCTGATGAATTTTCTCGCCCTCTCCCCAACAGGTCAATGGATGTGTCGAACGTGTTCGATGGGCCAGAAACCGGACTGCGTACTATGCCCGAACAAGGGCGGAGCGATGAAGTCGACTCGATCCGGGCAGAAATGGGCGCACGTGTCCTGCGCGCTGTGGATACCGGAGGTCAGCATAGGGTCCGTGGACCGAATGGAGCCGATTACGAAAATTTCCAGCATACCGCCGAGCCGGTGGGCTCTCATCTGCGTTCTCTGTCGGGAGCGCGTCGGTGCCTGTATCCAGTGTTCGGTGAAGACCTGCAAGACGGCGTACCACGTAACGTGCGCTTTCCAACACGGCCTGGAGATGCGTGCGATCATCGAGGACGAAAATGCTGAAGACGGTGTGAAGTTACGATCGTACTGCCAGAAGCATGGTGTCCACAAAGGTAAACGCGATAATAAAAACTCTAATAATAACGCGGGTTCCGCCAGTGAGGAAGAGTCAGGCAACACCGGGGAAGTGAAACGTAAGAAGCGTAAGGACATGACATCGGAGGAACGTAATCAGGCTAGGGCTCAACGTATGCAAGAGATCGAGGCCGAGTTCGATAAGCATGTCAGTGTTAAAGATATTAGTTGTCATTTGTTAGATGTTGATCAGGAAGCTATTCACTACATTTATAACTACTGGATACTGAAGCGCAAGTCAGGCCATAATCGTCCACTCTTGCCGCCTAAATCGGACGATGTGGACATGGTTGCCCAGAATCAAGAACAGGCGGATGATCTAGAGAAGATGAAAATGTTTGTTCACCTGCGGCAAGATCTCGAACGGGTTCGTAATCTGTGTTATATGGTTAGCCGGCGAGAGAAGTTGTCTCGGTCATTCTTTCGCATGCGGGAACAAACGTTTCACAAACAGATCGCTGCCCTCAATCGGGGACCCAATGACAAGAAACCTTTAGACGAATCTACAATCGATGTTATCATGCAAGCCAACCATGGTCCTACGATATATGATAGACTATATTCAAGTGATTCCGTTAGTAATAGGGCAGTAATGAGTTTAGAAGATATGTTAGAACGAATAATTGGTGTACATAGTAGTAGCAGTTCAGGTAGCAGCAGTAAGATAAATAACCGTAAACAGCAGCAGCAAAATGAAAAATCAAAGGAGGGTATCGTGACCACTGGCGGCAAGAAACATACTGATGTTAATGGAATGAATAAAAGTACGTCTCAACGATCGACCACCAATAAGCAAGATAATCCTTACAAACGGACCTACATTAACGGTGCAGCGCGGCGAAGTGTTAGTGATATATCTAGTGAAAGTGACAACCATTCTCGGCGAAATTTGAGTACAAGTGCAAGTTCAGCAGAGGAAGAAGACGTCAAGAAGAGTTCACCACCAGCGTCGAAGAAGAAAGCCCGCCAAACCAAGGCAGCTGATAGGAAACGAAGAAAAGTTAGCTCATCGGCCGAGAAAACCCGAACCAACTCAATGGAAAGCTCCAGCGAAGATGAAGGTAACGAACGTCTCAAGGGACCAGCAAATGCTGTGCCCGAAGGACAATCATCTAAAAAGGCTAATCAATCTCGGAATCAGTCTCTTCGCCAAATGGAGCGAGAGCTGGTTGACGATCGAATGCATTTGTCCGATTCTAACGATAGTGATGAAATTGTTCCGATAGTACCTCGAACCGGTCGTCCAACGACCGGATCGAACACCTACGCGAATAATAAAATGTCCAACATCTACTCTGATTCGGACAGCACCGATAAGGATAAGACTGATAATACGGCAAGCGACTCGCAGCAGCATCCGTTCCGTACCAAAGCTGCCATGAAAGAATTCAATTTAGCAGAAGCTGATCGGCTCAAGCAAAAGTCAGTGTCACCAGCCAAGTCGACAAAATCATCGACTGCAGTTGTAGCACCGATTACAGCTATCCCACCCGCAGCTCCTCCGACAAAGGCAGAAACTAAAAAGTTATCTGCAGAACCGGTTGCTGTAACGGCGACATGTGGTAGCAGCACTAGCAGCGGTTACGCTTCTTCAAATAAACCCGCTAAAGAATCAGCCACTGCAACTGGTGGAAGGAAGAAGCAAGAGAAAGATGCCGCCACCAGCAAACAGCAAAGCAAAAAAGAATTCATGGCTGACTTCCTTGTGGTGCCTCAGCGCGAAGCTGCTAAGAAGGCATCTGAGAATTTGATGAAAACCAACCTTGTTCCACCAGTGCAATCAACCTCGCAAACCACCCCGGCCATCGGAAGTCAACCACCAGCTACTACGCCTAGCAGTAGTAGAAAAGATCTGAAAGAAAGTCGAGAACCTGCTCCGATCATTAGCAGTAGTAGCAGTAGTAGCTCCAGCAGCAGTAGTAGCAGCAGCAGTGGAAGTACAAGTTCCGTTGGAAGCAATAGTAGCAGCAGTAGTAGTAGCAGTAGTAGCAGCAGCAGTAGCAGTGGCATCAGTACCGGAAGCGGTACGAAAGATGCTGAAACCAAACCATCTGCAAAACCTGCCAAAGAAATTACGGCGGAAGTACCTCAGAAGGCAACTACTGCTGCAGCTAAAAGAAGTAACAGCAAAGCAACAAAACAGATCCAATCAACTGCTGTGGTGGAACCAACACCCAAAGCCGCTGTCGAAAAAGATCGACCACCAGTTGAGAAGGACAGCAAACGAGAAAAATTGCCTGCAAAAGAACGTGTGGTGTCTAAGGAAAAAGAACAGGAGGATCCCGAAAAAGAGAAAGCGAATACCGAAAAATTGCGAGATAGCGCCAAGGAAGCATCACTGTTGGAAATGTTGGCGTATGTTCCGCAACGACAGGCAGCGAAGAAAGCTGCAGAGCACATTAAAAGCGGAATGGGCAAACCTGCCGATGCAAATGCAGCTCAACCGACTGTTGCCCAGCCTCCAGCTACCACAGAGGAACGTCCAAGTAAAGCAACAGCGAAAGCACCTATCCCGACCGCAGCAAGCCGGAAGGAAGAAAATAAAGCTTCCACTCCTTCCAGCAGTTCTAGCTCGGAAACCAGTTCGTCTTCGTGTTCGAGTTCAAGCAGCTCGGATTCGGATAGCGACGAAGAAGAGGAAGAATCTGCCAGCAAGAAGACACCGACGGCCCCAGTGCCAACCAAGGCCGCTGCTAAGGGTGCGCCGGCGTCACTTGCAGGCAAAACAGCAGCTACAGCTGCCGCGAAGAAGACAGATCGGCAGATGCCCTTTCTTGACAAGAGTAAATCTTCCGAGTCTGGTTCCAGTTCTTCCTCGTCTGACAGTGACTCCGACTCCAGCAGCAGTCAAAGTGATGACTCGACGCGATTACAAACAAAAGAAAATCGAAGAAAATCAATATCAGCAAAACGAGAAGCTAGTCCTAAGAAACAAGTCGGTCGAAAGGAATCCGAGTCCGGAAAGAAAGGTGCACCCGCTACCGAGGTTCCTGCAGCAGCAGCAGCAGCTTCAGCAAGCAAATCGACTGCAGCCACACGTGCAGCTGATAAGGCTTCAGCAGCCGCTAAAAGAGAACAATCACCACCATCACTTCCGACCAGATCTTCAGCTGCAACAACAGCAAAGCAGCAGCAGCAGAGCAAGACTTCGTCCATACCAGTCGAATCTCAGTCGCCAAATAGCAGCAACACTGCGACCGCCGCAAAATCTACCCCACCAGCAAAAGATAAAGTGTCTAACGATCGCACCCGAGCTGCTGACCTGCTCAAATCGGGAGATCATCCTAAGGGTGCCGTTGGCAGCAAAATGATCCCCAACCGCAGGAACTCGTGTCTCATTACGCCAAACGAGATCAAACCGCCACCACCAGCAGTAGAGGCTCCCAGCAAACTGGCATCTATCCGGAACCGAAGAAAGTCCGTTTTCGTCGACTTTGAATGGGAGAAGAAGGAAAAGGAACGACTAGCGGCCGAGGCCGAGAAGATGATCAAGGAAGCTCAGCAGAAGAAAAAGGCGGAGAAGGCTGCAGAAGAAAAACGATTGGCGGCGGAGAAGGCAGCCGAGGAGAAGCGATTGGCAGAAGAGAAGCGATTAGCAGCGGAGAAGGAGGCAGAAGAGAAGCGTATAGCCGAAGAAAAGCGGTTGGCCGAAGAGAAACGTATAGCCGAAGAAAAGCGATTGGCCGAAGAAAAGCGGTTGGCCGAAGAGAAACGGCTAGCAGAAGAAAAGCGGCTAGCGGAAGAGAAGCGGCTGGCGGAGGAGAAGCGGCTTACGGAAGAGAAACGACTAGCTGAAGAAAAACGATTAGCCGAAGAGAAGCGTCTAGCTGAAGAAAAACGATTAGCGGAAGAAAAGCGGCTAGCGGAAGAGAAGCGACTTGCGGAAGAGAAGCGACTTGCGGAAGAGAAGCGACTAGCGGAAGAGAAACGACTGGCAGAAGAGAGGCGACTGGCAGAAGAAATGAGGTTAGCTGCCGAAAAGGCTGCCGAAGAAGTGCGACTGGCAGCCGAAAGGGAAGCGGAAGAGAAGCGATTGGCAGCTGAAAAAGAGGCAGAAGAGAAACGATTAGCTGCAGAAAAGATTGCGGAAGAGAAGCGTCTAGCAGCCGAGAAGAAAGCAGAAGAAAAACGATTGGCAGCTGCCGCAAAGAAAGCCGCAGAATTGCAGGAAGCGGAGCTTAGACGGATTGCTGCTGAAAAAGCAGCAATTCTTGAAAAGGTCATGGCGGAGGAGATTCTGGCTAGTCAGTCAACACTGCAGCAGAAATCTAGTCGGAAGGAAGCCGAAGCGGTGGGAACTGATAGGCGGAAGCGTGATAGAAGTTCTAGCCGAGGCAGACCTGGTTCGAATGTCGCTGCTCGTAAAGAAAAAGAAGATATAATACTCATTGATGATTCTTCGTCACGAAGCAGTAGCGGCAAGAAAGAGGAAGACATAATGGCGCGTTCATTGTTTAACATGGAAAGGGTGGAGGCTGATAGTAAAAAGGGCAAGCACTCGTATGATGAAGCTAAACCCTCTGCAGCAACACTTGATGTTGCATCTGTTAAAGATGACACAAGCGATCAATACTCACAAAGTCCTATTATTAGTGACGCAATTAAATTTAAAGCAAATGTAAATGAATTGTCTAGTAAAAACGATATTATCAAACCGATTGGAACAACCAAAAATGAGGAGACGAAAACGAAAGAAGAGGTTGAACACAGTGTTCGATCAGCGAAAGACAAGTCTAAGGTTCGGCAGGCCGACAGTAAAAAAGACATCGAGATTATTTCGCTGGTTGACGACTCACGATCCAATGATGGTCGAGATGTGGTCATCGTGGAAGATGGTTCAAACGACACTAGCAAGATCGAAAAAATCGAAGAAGGAACCAGGAGTCACAAGGTTAAGGGTGTACTGGTTGAACCGCCCTTGATGGATATTCCCCCGATTAACACGGTTGGGCCGTCTGTTGAGGAGAAGAAACAGTTTGAAATTGAATCTTTGGCAATGGCCGTTGTACCACAGGAAGCGACTGCTGTTCCCGTCACTAGTTCGTCGTTCCAGCAGGCTTCCAATATGGAAAACATTCCAACTACCGCCAACAGTATGAGCAACGTTATGAACAATTTCACTAGTAGTAGTAGTAATAATAACAATAGCAATAATTCGGCTTCCAACAAAGATGCTGGATTGAATACAACCGGAGGAGGTTTGTGTCCGTCGATATTCGACCTGCTGCTGCAACCGGAATCTGATACGTTCGGATTGAATCAACCTTTGAGCTTCCCCTTCATGGAGGATTGCAAGGAAGATACGCAACGTGAAACGTTGAATCTGGTTGAAAAATTGCGGCAAAAATACAAGAAAGGATCAAGCAGTGGCCAAGGCGGTAAACATGATGACGTGAAAGATCGGTCAGACATTATTTCATTGGATGATGATGCCAAACTGTTCGATACTGGCAATCAGCACGCCGGGCTCGATTTCAACACAACCGGTAAAGACATTCCTGCTATTGCGCAAACACTTGAAAAGAGTAAACCATTGTCAAACAATGACATGGAATACTTCAACAAGTTCAATACGAGTGAAGATGTGGAGAATTCGTTACATCACAATAAGAAGAACCTCATGGAGGATCATCTTGATCATCTCACAAGCAGACCATCCGATGAACGGTGGGTACCTCCGTCAATGTTACAAGACCACAATCAACAACGACACCATCAACAACAACAGCAGCAGCAACAACAACCTCCAACTACTATGAACGATAATCGAACGTTGTTACATCAGCAACAGCAGCAGCAATCACAACCACCTCCGAGTTGCATGGAAGCAGCGGCGGCCTTACTCAACAGTCAATCTTCCGCTGGCAATCAAAAGCAACCTTCACATCTAAGCGCTCAAGTATCCGGACTATTCGATGCCATGGTACAGCCACAGACCAACCATCATCAGCACCCCCATCTTGATGACATCAATCAATTGCAAGGGTTGGACTTTATGCAGCCTATCAAAGGTGTTGCGAATCAAAACGAAGCTACCTCACTGCTTTTCGAGAATCTTCAGCAACAAACCCAACAACAGCAGCAGCAACAGCAACAACCACAGCATCCTCAACGTCGATGGAATGACATGGTGCAAAACCAGAAGAAGCATGAATGTTCCGTTATGCAGGAGAAGGAAAACATGCTTCTCAAGCAACAGCAGCAGCAACAACAGCAGCACCATGATCTCAATGCTAACAATCATCGAAATAAGCTCAACGATCTCAACAACTTCATGGACATTCAAAACCAATTGTCACAAGCTCAACCTCAACAGCAACAACAGCAGCAACAACAACCGCAACAACAGGCAAATAACACCATCAATCCGTTGGAGCAGTTCAACTTCAATGAAACGACACAGTATCCAGGTGCGGTGGCACTATTTCCCCCGGCCAATGTACAAGTTCCTTTTCCGTCTCCCGGGACGGCCATGTTCCCACCAAACTATGCTTCCAACTTCCAATCCGGGAAACAACAGCAACAACCTCATCATCCAATGTTGCCAACGGCAGCTGCTGGCGGTCAACCACAGCAACAGCAGCAGCAACAACAACCACAAAATGCTCCTCAACAGCCGCAACAATCGCAATCCGTTCTTGTTGGTGGTGCTAAACCAGACGAAATGGTAGCGCAGAAGAACTTATGCGGCGCCACCTTCACCTCATCGTCGCACAACATTGCTCTAACGGAGGCTATTGTGTCGCCACCTACACCTCATCAACAGAAACAACCGTTGACTCCCCAGATGGCAGCAGCGTCTCCGCTTGCGAACATGGTTTCTCCTGCCAATCAGCAACAACCAACACCGGAGCATAATTTCATGATGAACCACTCGCCGGGAATGATGGGTCCTCACACTCCGCAGATGCAACAGCAGCGTACACCTCAGCAGGACAGCTCCGGTATACTGCAGTCGTTGGATCAGAATAGTGGTTCTAAGAAGTCCCCCACCAAATCGTCTCGATCTTCCTCGCGAATACAGCAAAATCAAGTCCATGAAGCTACAGCACTTGGCCATATGAAATCACCGGCCAATATCAGCCCTGGCAAAAGTCCCAAAACTCTCGATGCAAAGCAGCAACAACAGCAATCGCAACTATCGCAGCCACCTTCGGTGGTTGGTGGAAAAGGTATCGGTAAACCGGAAGGTGGTGCTAAGCGAGGTCCTCGAGGGCCACGAACCAACAGTCAAAGTCAAAGGGGCGGTGCAGCTGCCAAAAGTAAAAATGGACGTCAGTCCCGGGGTGGTCGACAGCAGATCACTTTCATTCCACAGTTGCCTCATAATGACTATGACTTCATGGGAGGTACCATACATAACAAACTAATCGGAACTGTGTACGATCCAGACTTTGATGACGATCTTGCATGTAATAGCATGGAGAAATTGCGGGATATGCGCGATCGGAGGCGGTCAATCGACTGTCGCATGCCAGATTCATTCAGGGCGTCACGCGAACCTTCCAAATCGCCCAAATTCCCAAGTCTCAATCTGTATTCGTCGCAAAACAGTGCCCTTGGTGGTAGCAAACAGAACCGATCTTCGTTTACTCCTACCTCGATGCAGTCGAGTTTGGGTTCGGGGATGGTGCCGGGAGCGGATATCAGTGTGACGCAGCCAAGTGTTTCGACGAGACTTCAGGACATGGTTCAAACCGTACTACCCGGACCGGTGGATATGCGAACGTACAACAGTGGATTCGATTCCTCTGCTGCTAACACGGACGCGTTCAACAATCACTTGCTAGGAGCGTTTGCCAGCGGTACAGCAGATCAAACGCTGGTAGATATTGACGAAGATATGGAAAACGAGCTCCAATCGGCGTTGAAGGCCAGTAACAACAAAGTGGACAAAACACCCGCCGCGGCAACTGTGACCCTATCGGCAGTATCGACCGAATCTTCCAGTACGACGACAACCCTGACCAACTCAGCGGCTGCTGCTTCGGCAGCGGTACTGACTGTGGGATCCACCTTGCTGGAACCAGTTGAACCGCCTCAGGAAGAAACTAACGATTCGGATAGCATCGTAACGAAAGTGTCACTGTCCGATTCCAGAAACATCATGAAATTGAAGATCAAGGGACCACTAGCGCAGCTGGATAACAGTTCATCGTCATCTACGGCTACGCTGCAGCAGTCTAACGTGTTGGATCCTAGCTTAACTGCGCCCAACATGTCTACGCCTATGATCGGAGCTGGTGTGGGATCATCGAATCTTAGGAGAATGCGTAAGAAAGAATTGCTGCGACAGTACTGGACCCAGGACATGAACCATGACGATCAAAGCGGTCTGCAAGTTGTAGATCAGATTCCAACCTTGTCTTTGACTACGTCAATCAGCAGGACTGTTGGCATACCGAAGGCAGTGGATTCGCTGTGTACAATCCCCACCAAGGACGATTACAAGGACTACGGCGGGGTTGACTTCAAGAAACGCAAGAAGCTTTCCTCCAATATGTCACGAGAACTGCGTGGCCTAGTACCAACTGAGCACGAGATCAACGAAAGGCGAAGAAGCGTTGGATCTACGGGAAGCAACGGATCGAACAGCAATCTGGCGGCGGACATTTCACCGGTCGTGAAGCGAAGATCCAGAACCAACCGAACCACCACAGTGACAGCTGTGAATCAGCCGCAGGCGGCTCCCAAACTTAAAATCAAAATCGGTTCTGACGTGGTGGAAGCTTCCGGATCGTACAGCGATCGCATTCGACCACCCAAGAAGAGGCTAGCCACTGCAATGGCACCGCCCAGCTTGGAGGATCTACGTCGGGATGCGATGATGTTTGCTGAGCAAATGATGTTCGAGGACGAGGAAGAGGGCAGAAAGTCCAAGAAGCACAAAAACAAAGACAAAGAACGAGATCGAGAGCACAAAAAGCGCAAAAAGGAAAAGAAGCACAAGAAGGAAAAGGGCGAAAAGGTGGAGAAGGTGGAAATCATCAACAAATCGGATGATGCTCCGCGAATTGTGATACGACTTGGGGTAAAGAAACCGTCCGCACCGGATGAAGTGATGAATGCCACTATACCGGACCCAAACCGAAGCGGGTTCAACTCTCCGGAGGTGGATCCGTTAGCGTTAGATCCAGTTGAGCTTGAGCACTCTAACGACAACAGCAATTGCAGTAGTGGCATCAGCAAACCTCTCATCACTCCGATTCGGCTCAAATTGGCGCGCAATTCCGCCGGTGGAGGATATGTGATGTCGTCGAAGAACAAGGATTCCGACAAGGCAACACATCCACCGACATGCGAGGAAACCAAGACCCTTAACATCGTCCTTCCGAAGCTGGATATCCCGCTGAATAAGGAGTTGATGGACCTGAGCGCTGTCGCTGGGGATAAACCAAATTCGGATGCGGCCACTCCTCCTCCCGAAGGACTCTCCTCGTTCGGAACGAGAACAGACACTGATTCCCCGTCGGCCGGGAACAACAGGCTGCTCGAACTGAACAAATCCATCGTCGATCTTGGTGCAATGTCTTCGTCATATTCCTCTTCCACATCGTCTACCGCCATGTCTTTCAATTGTCTTGCTGGCAATAGCAGTGGGACAACAGCAGCTACCGGTGCGTTCAGTTCTTTTGGGCCATCGTCGCAGCAGGAACAGCAATCGCAACAGTCACAGCAAGAACACACTGAACTCAACGCCAACGGTGGCGGCAAGGACTGCGAAGTCAGATGACGGTTCGTGTAAATAGTCGTGTAAATGTTTCATTGTTGTGTGTGGTCGTCATCAGTCATCAAGTCAAAAATTGTGCATATTGTTTTTTTTTTCTTTGTTTTGTCTCCTGTTGGTACTATATAATTGAGGATATTTTGTTTTCTATCGTGTATAAGTCGTGTACAGTGTCTTTGGAAGAGACGAGACGTCCAGCAAAGAATGGCTTAACAAAATGTGGAAAGGGAAATATTTTCCCGACCACTTTAAAGTGTATTTTCTATAGCTTTTCGAACGCAAACACATCTACTTCCTGTTTTCTGTGAGAGAGTGAGAGATGATGATGGTACATAAAGTTTATTCTGTTTTAAAAGTTTATTATTTTTTATAGGTTATAGGAGAAACCATTTGTTCAAATGCAAACACAACTTACCCGGTAAGGAATACAACAGCTAAGCTACAAAACAAACACACACTCAGCCCCCCTCAACCAATAGTCTTCAGAGGTGTTTCATGTTTTCGGGGATTCCTCTAGATTGTATGATGTTTTTTTCCGTTCTTAGTAGTGGCCGGGAAGAGCGATATTCATTCTTTTAGTTTTCTTTACTTATGTTTACTTTCCAGCCTTCTTTCTGAAAGCAGTCGTGGTGAAATAATCAAAAAGAAACTTGAATATCATTTCATAATGAAGCATACCGTCACTACGTTAATGCTATATTTTGCTTAATTTTTGAACAGTTAGTTTTCGAAAATGCTTAGTAATAAAAAAGGACTAAAATCTCCCAAATTAATAGCAAGACAGCAGCTTCAATCGTTGAGAACAAATGGCGAGAATAACGACCGATATTAATAGTTTCATGTATATACATAATTATTTTGTTAACTGAAAGAACCAGCTGTAAGATAGACGATTATAATGTTCTGCAAAATTAGGTTGTGTATTATCTGCTATCCAAAATAATTAATAATATCCTGAGATTCCTCCAACATTTATTCTTTAATTCTTCTAAGAATTTCCTCTCAAATTATTCCAGGAATTTCTCCCAAGTTTTTTTTTTTCTTTGAATGTATTTAACCCAGTCTTCCCATGAACCGAACCGATGTGCAACTTTGGTTTGTACATTACAACTTGTGTTGAACCACAAACGCGCTTCGTCTCTGTACCAGTGTATCAAACCGAACCCGGTACATGTGTACTTCGGTTCAAACTTTGGTTCAAACTTTGGTTCAAATAATGGCACAAAGCAGGCAGACAGAGAACGGTTGAAATCCACGCGGATAAATTTCTACGATCATATATGGAACTTCTTGGTTCAAATCGCAAGACCCTTGAGGCTTGAATAAATGTTTCATTTAAGCAGATCAATTGAGATCAATACTTTGAGTAAAATTCAGTGGTAACTTTATGAAAAAACCAAGGATTTTACTATGTCAAACAACAAGACACGATAAGTAGAAATTGATAAGCGTGGATATCAACAATTTTCTGTCTCTCCGTTTGTGTCATCGTTCTGAAGCTCGAATGCAACCGAAAGTTTGCACCAAAATATGAACCGCGGTTGCAATCGAGGTACAAATGGACCGGTTTTCGAACCGGCGTTTGCACCGATGTTCACTTTACACATGTTTGGGTTTAGGTTCAGTTTCGAGCGTTTCGGTTTGCACACGAAAACAGAGTACAAGGAGAGTACCGAAACCGCCTGAACCAGCGTGTTCGGTGTTCGTTTGGGAAGACTGATTTAACCCTCTAATACCCAACCCCGCCTTTAGACGGGGTACACTTTGGAATTTTGTGTATTTTTTCGTAGCTCGGAAAACAACATGATTTAATTTTTGGCTTAAACCTTGACTCATAACACGCATATAAGAAAAGTTTTTTATGATTTTCGAAACTTTTTTGTATTTTTGAAAATTGTTTGAAAAATTGTATTCTTATATAATCTACAAATGCCCGGGGTTAATTTAACGTGTAATATAAAAAATTGTACTTTTTATATTTTTCTACAATAAACCTATCACATAAAAAGAGCTTGTCGGTATTAAAATAATTTCAAAACTGTTTTTCCGTTAATTACACGGAAAATAAAAATATTTCCGGAAAAATGATAAAAATTAAATATTTTTAAAGTAATGTAAAAATATGAATTTTTATTATAGCCAAAAATTAGTAACTAGAAGAGGCTTCAAGAAAAAATGAAAAAGGTTAGGGATGTTCAAAAATAAAAATTATAAAAATCAAAAACCAAAATTCATAGATTTGCGAATAAAAATAAATCATTGCCCAAAACGGTGTTTAGAACGATTTTAGATAACTGAAAATGATATTTATATCGAAAATAAAAATTTGGGTATTATTGTGTTAAAAAATCTCCTAAGATTTCGCTAACATTCCATAAGAAATTTCATGGTAAGTTGCTCTGTTAACTGTTAGTGAAATGCACCAGGTATTTCTTTAGAAAATCTTCTAGAATTTCTCCATAAGTATCTGGAATACCTCATTGAATGCTTCCAGAAAACATTTTAGGGATATTGCAATAAAATCCAATTATTCGGAGGTTTTTACCTGTTCGTTGTTGTAAGGCACCATTTTTTCTATCAAACACAAGCGACAAACTCTCCTACTTTGCTGAACATTCAAATTCCCTATCCTACAGCTGATTTGATATGTATATTACGCTTTACATAATATTTCTGAGCAGTGTTGTCAAGTACTACAACAGTCTTTAATCCTTAACTTTGTTATTAAAATTCACTTAACTTTCCCTGACATTGCGACTTGCTTTCCTTTTGATGTTGGACTTTGCTCGGGTCCCTTCTCTCCGAAGTCCATCAGTAACGCCGAAGCCATAAATTTGGCTTCGGTGCCTGATAGGGCCACAAAGTTCTGTTTGCTATCGTTGCATTGCTTTTTATTGCATTTTAGGTAATCCTCGATAGAATCCAAATGTTATCGCAAGTTTTGAGTTACAGATTGCAAATTACTCTTTTGATTTCTGTCCTATCTGCGGCGTTACACTGAAAACATTCTACTAGTTTGATCAACGTGTTTTACACGTAGATTTTCACTAATTGTAAAACACATCAATCGAACGAGAAAAACCAGTCGCTATCGACAATACGAATGTATATGTAAAACACGGTAATTTACAAATACTCGAAAACTTCTCTAACGAAATTATTGGGGAATCCGGAAAGACTGCTACAAGAATTCATTTCGGTCGCACTGCTCATGAAAACTAACATGTCAAGTAACATGTTACGCGTGCAAAAAAAATCAGTCCTTGTCTTGATGGAACCAGTTCCAGTAGTGATCGCCATTGTAAAACACGTTCAAATCATGTGCAAAAGACTGCTATCGAACCAAAATCAATCCTTAGCAGAATTACAGATTTTAAACGTTATTTCACTTTGTTAAACGACACGACAGACGATTGACGTTGAAAAGAATGTGGATCCAATCGTGTGGATTTTTTTCAGTGTAGGATAGCTTGCTTATCCTTTCAGGATTGAAGCAGAAATTGCGATGTCTGGTCTTGTCATCAAGAATACATTCAGCACCTCTTCATTGCGGCTTTCGTTCCTCGGAAGTATTACTAAACCCTTTCGTTGCATGTACCCTGGGAAATCTTGGAAATACACTGAAAAAAATCCACACGTTCGATCCACCTTCTTTGCAACGTGGATCTGTCGTGTCGATTGACAATGTGAAATAACGTGTAAAACCTGTAATTCTGTTAAGGATTGACTTTGGTTCGATAGCAATCTTTTGCACATGATTTGAACGTGTTTTACAATGGCGATATCCATCACTAGTGGAATAAGTTTACCCATCAAAACAAGGCCTTTTTTTTCAATTGCATGCGTAACATGTTCCTTGACATGTTATTTTTGATGAGTAGTGCGACCGAAATGGGTGCCTGTAGCAGATATTTCCGTATTATCTAATAATTTCGTTAGAGAAGTTTTAGACAATTTGTAAATTATCGTGTTTTACATATACATTCGGATTGTCAATAACGAAAGTTTTGACACGTTCGATTGACGTGTTTTACAATTAGTAAAAATCTACGTGTGAAACACGTTATCAAACTTGTAGAATGTTTTCAATGTGTTCAGTGCATTTGCATTTCCAAGAATAGCTCCAGATTACCAAGCAGGGACGGCTTGGGGTCTGGGTCATTTGGCATAGAGCTATTTGGTGGTTTGAAGAACATATGGTCATAACGGTTATTTAGCGTAATATTTTTCATCAAGAATGGATCATTGAAGGTAGTTTTTCCAAGTGCTCACCGCATCAAAACAAAAGCGCCACTGTATATGGGATTTAACATTGTGACAGCATTGCTGTTCTGTCAAACACACAAGGCTACGGTGGCGCTATCTATGCTTTCCACAGCGGCCGTTTTGGTTATTTCAATGATCCATAGTCATCTCTTGAAAAAAGGTCTGTAAAACTGATGATGCCTAATGACCACTTTACCAAATGACCGTTGTACTAAATGTCCTTTATGCCAAACGGCTTGCTTCTTCCAAACGAATACCACAGCATCGTAGCTTAATATCACCTTGTGATCTTGATGATCCGCTGAACGACGCCTTCCTTCGGATGGCTTTAGCTTCTATGCCACGTGTGTGCTGACAGTACTTCAAGTGTCCCTTTCGAGGTATCTTTTGCAGTCTTGGCCTCACGAATGAGCGTTGGCGACCAGCAAAGCGACTTTCAGCCCTTGACTGGTCTTCTGCTTTAGACTCTCTACAAATCCTATGATGGCCTAATTCGACTATTCAGATCTTAAGACTACTACAATGTCTAACTCCATCAGATTTATGACATACAAGGTCAAAATACTTGGTCCAGTAGTGGAGTGGAGCTATTGATTAACAATTTATGAAAAATTATGTTTGACAATTGGTATAAACCCCTTCAAGTGGATTTTCCATGTCAAGCTCGCTAGAACATGATCAGCGAGGTGGAATTGCCTATCCATCCCGAAAGGGTCCCGAAACAACCAACGATCTATTTTTTTTTCCAGAAAACATGAAAACCTCTGACGCTTAAGCTGTACATAGTCCACCAAGATAGTTTTAATTGTACCATAACTGCAAGAAAAATATTTAAACCACAAAAATTATGGTAGTGATCAATGAAAGGTTAATAAATGAAATTTAGTTAAACAAATAACAATATACCTTAAAAAGTAAAAAAAAAACGAAAAAAAAGTCTAAAGTCAAAACTGGCACGCAAAACAAAAAAAAAACCGTATCCATAGGTAAAGGAAAACCGTTTCAAATTTTTACACACACACCAACCGAGCAGAACAATCTTGTTTAAAACTTGTTGAATATTTGAGACGTCATGTCAAAAACCATACACAAGGAAAGTGCATCAAACATTATAGGTAAAAAAGGAAAGTAGCGTAGAAAAAAAGGAACAGAAACTGAACAAAACTGGCGATAGTAGAAACAAATGTAAAAAACAAAAGATACAGAAACAAAAATGTGTATGAAATAACCAATCGATCTCGAATGAAGACGTTGCCGTTAAAAACTATTTGATACGCGTGTATGATGTGTGAGCGTGAGTGTGGGCATGCAATGGTGCCGCCGGTCGTGCGAAATGTTTTGTATGTATAGGCGTGGAATAAAACGACTCTTGAGATTGTACGTGACTTCCTCCTTGTGGTAAACAGAAAACAAAAAAACCACTCTCCCCTCACACTGTAAATAGTTTCCATCAAGAGGTAATACTAAAGGGGAAGATTGTAGCTGAACCGACTCGAGTGGTTCTGCCTCCGGTGTACCGACACCCCCCCCCTCCTTCTTCATCCCCAAAGGCAATTTGTGCTCCACTTCCTTGGCTGAATAAAGCTGGGAACCCCCTGTGTACATAAACCATTGAGAACTGTGTAAAGCTGCTGCTAGTTTTTAAGGAACTTGTTTTTATATACATGTAAAACAGTACGCAACAGGAATTCATTCATCTGTTGAATAGGATGTATGCTGTACAGATAGTAGTGAAAAGGAACGGGAAGGGAAGAGGGTACAATTACCCGACACAACAGTAGCTAAATCTGAATTATAAGAAGGAATTCTCTTGTAATGCAATGATATGGAGTATACATAACAATTGTGACAATGAAGCTAGCGAATGAAAGTAGGTACTTTTAGTTGCTATTAGTATTAATTTTTGTGTCGTACCGATTACTATTTTTCGTGTCCAATAAGCTATTTAATTTATTTATGAAAAATCCCCTCCTTTGCAGATAAGATTAGGTATGTAGAGACACTACTGAACACAGCTATTGTAATAAATTAGTGGTCTGAAAGGAATCACACAAAGTTCTCCCTCTCTTGAATTCAAGAGGAGAGAGAGAAACACACAAGTTGACTATTTTAAAAGGAAACGACAGCGACGACTAAATGAATCGTAACTATAAATGTATTATATCTTTAAATAACAGGAACAGAACACAGAACAGTTAGATGATAATCGAGTGCGATAGCGCACGAGAAAACAAAAGAACAGTAGTTGAATTAAGGAAGTAACATGATTTAAAGATAACGCAAACATTATCTTCGAGCACGCTGCCGGCAAGGGCAGAGAAGAAAAAAACACAAGTAATATAAAAAAGAACTAAAGAAAGGTAATTTGTGAATATGAGTAAAAATTCTCTCTTAGTTTCTTAGAACACGTAAATGTCAGATATCATGTAACAAAACATTATTATTAAAAACCTGGAGAATTCAACTTAGCGCGAGAGAAGAAATCCATTGAGAAAAAACGCAATATATTTTTATTTTATTTTATATTTGATTTCATTTAAATCTCTGTAAATTATGAAAAATTTACGACAAAAATCAATATAAATAAATTATTCTTAAAAATACATAAATGAAAAATAATAATTAAACCAAGCTTGTTTTCTTTCGCAAACCCAAAAATCGCCATCCTTCAAATCCGTCCGCAGCACACCCTGTAACCTAAAAGTATCTCTTATCAATTTATCGATAACGCGGTACCAATTGAACGAAGGCTTTCGCGCTCATTGACCAGAGGCCAATAGTAACACATTAGACACCTTGCGGCACAGATAAATATCAATTCCGCGTGCTCTATCCGTCGTGTTGCGGTTTCTCGAGTGTTATCGCCCAATGGCTCTCCGCTTCACCTTGCCGTCGTAACATTGATCCTGCATCTTGTTGTCCCACTCAAGTATGGACTCGGAAAAAGTGGTGCACTTGAGGCAGCGTCGACATAGAATTCGTTTCAGGAGAACGGTAGGTATGGGCGGGTAGATGATTTGGCAAATTTTCGATTGGCACTGTTTGGTGCATTTGCCTTGCGGGTTACTTCGCCCACGTTGAAAGCCGACTTACTCGGAGGTCCTATTAGTCGGCATTCTCTACACTTTGAAACGGTAACTAATATTTTGCTTTTCGATTAATAGTTGGACACCATGTTCGATCCCATAACCGTTTCTTCATAATTGACTCCGACCTTAACATTCTAGAACAGTGATTCCCAACCTTTTTGAAGCTGCGGCCCCCTTCGAACATACGACCCGCAGACCCCCAAAAATAGATGCTTTTGAAATCAATGTTCATGCAAACCCCCCAAAGATTTCTGAAAGATTTGTCAGCTATAAGAACTTGTCAATTGGTAGGCATACCAAAAAAATCACGTTTAAAGCAAAACAGAATGATAAATAATTAAGAAACGGATTTTTTGAGTATTAAAACGATTATTTTTTACCCTTAATGCATCTCGTGTTACATTTTTCAATGAACTACGCTAATACTCGTGTATTTTTTTAAATGCATTAGAAAGGTTTCAAGAGCTGTAGAGTAGTCATGTCGTCATCAAACGTCAACATCCCACCGCAAAATCGCTAGTGTTTGGAGGGGATTTTAACCTCCAAATTGCCAAATAACCTCCAAATCATCACCTCCAAGTTGGTTTTAATACACTCCGTTATATGGAATATGGTGGCGCGTCGACCGTCGCAAGTTTATCGTTAAACAGTCAATAGTGACGAACTGTTCATATTTTGTTAAACCAATTCATATAAGCAACATTCCTACCGTGGTCAAAACAAAAATACGTTGCCAATCTAGCCACGTGATTTAAAGAGCTGAAAATGTTAGCATAAATCCACATGAAACTTGCAAAATTTTCGGCTGCGCGGCCTTTAACAGTCAGAAACTTGTTGAGAAATAATTTGATTGAGATTTCAATATTACTGATTTATTTTGTAACCCTTTTTGGTTCAACATTGGATATTCTGTGTAGCTCATTGGTACTATACCAGCGAGGAAGCTTCAGAATCATTTTCAAAATTTTATTTTGAATCCACTGCAGAGCTTTCTGCCTGGTATTACAGCAGCTAGTCCATATTGGTATAGCATATGACATGGCTGGCCTGAAAATTTGGTTGAATATCAAAAGCTTGAGACAAAGGTTTGATTTTCTATTAATAAGGGGATAGAGACATTTTACATATTTATTACATTTAGCTTGAATGCCCTCAATGTGATTTTTGAAAGTAAAATTTTTTTCTAGCATGAGCCCTAGATACTTAACTTCATCTGACCAATTTATTGGAACCCCTCTCATCGTGACAACATGTCTACTTGAAGGTTTCAAATAAAGAGCTTTTGGTTCATGTGGGATTATTATTAGTTTTGGAGTTTTGGAAGCATTAAAAGAAATCTTCCATTTTTGCACGCATGAAGAAAAAATATACAAACTTTTTTGCAATCGACTACAGATGACACGTAGACTTCGTCCTTTAGCGGAGAGGCCTGTGTCATCCACAAACAAGGATTTTTGACTTCCCTGAGGTAACTCAGGTAAGTCAGATGTGAAAATATTATATAAAATTGGTCCCAAAATGCTGCCTTGGGGAACACCAGCTCTTACAGGAAGTTTTTCAGATCTGGAGTTCTGATAATTAACCTGAAGCGTACGATTTGACAGATAATTTTGAATTATTCTAACAATGTATGTTGGAAAATTAAAGTTTTTTAATTTTACGCTCAAACCTTCATACCAAACAATGTCGAATGCTTTTTCTATATCTTCTATTCTAGAAGAGCAAGACCAGTAGAATAGCCTTCAGATTTGATGGAACGGATCAAATTTGTTACACGTAATAGTTGATGAGTGGTGGAATGTCCATGGCAGAATCCGAACTGTTCATTGGCAAAAATTGAATTTTCGTTGATGTGGGCCATGATTCTGTTCAAAATGACCTTTTCAAAAAGATTACTGATTACTTATTTATTTATTTATTTATTTATTTATTTATTGATTTATTTATTTTCATACCTCAACTGATCGATGTCTTAATGAGGATTAAGATGGGGAAAAGCCCTTTTGCATGAACTGTAGTCCAATCAAAAGGGCGTAAAAACCCCATATCTTTTCAAAACAAAATACAATGGATTACATACAGATTAAAAATAATACATAAAAAATATAAAATACAAAACGACATTTCTACGCAATAAATACTTAAACAGAGCTATGAGAGAAGTAATCATTTGTCAAGTTCATACGCAGCTGTATTCGTCACTCGTTGTATTGAAGAAAGATGACCGAGAACAAAAAAGAAAAGAACACTCAAAAAGCATCATATAAAACTTTTAAAATTATTGGACTGGGACTCACCTAATTGCGACACAATTTTGCTCACTCAGATTCCGGATGTAGAGAGAAACGTTTTAGTCTGCTTTTGAATACTGAAGCTGAGATGGAATAATCGAATAGATGATAGACTTTGTTGAATTCCCGGCACAAAGCAGTGATGGGTTCGTTGATTCCGTAATCCGTTCTACGAAAATCCGGTCTGAGAGGATCTCTGGAACGCAGGGATACTGAAGGCGCATTGATGTTCAGTCGCTCAAGAATATTTGGAGCGTCTATAAGGCCGCACGGGACGTCATCATAATCACCCTATCCATTTGAAGAAGCAAATCTTAAGCACCACTCCATATATCGGTGCGAAAAAGTATCACTATGATTCTATAAATGTAGTGCACAACCCAATTAATTTTCAGCTTTATCGGTTCACTAAAAATCGAGATTTGCTTCCACAAATTTTTGATGATAATTGCTAGAGTGAGACAAAAGATAGGGAAAATAACACGGTCTCCCGTGTCCCCATAACCGCTAATAACAGTTTACCGGCGAATAATGCTCTCAAAGAATTCCGTCGATTGCGAAGCGATTCCATACCAAGCAAACGGCATCGTATTTCATATGCTGGCATGTTGGCAATCCAGGGGAGCAGTCTCAAAGCATATCTGGTGAATTTGGCCTGAATTGCTTCTATTCTCAATATCCATACATTTGTGTAAGGACTCCAAACAACGCATGCATATTCCAGTGTGGAGCGAACTAGCGAATAATATAGTGATCTTAAAGTGAAAGGATCAGAGAAATCTCCGGTTGATCGCATGATGAAACCTAAGTTTCTATTTGCTCTTGCAATTATATTAGAAAAGTGGTTACGAAAAGACAGATTTGTGTCAAGAAGGACTTCAAGGTCTTCGACGACGGTGACACGCGACAGCAGAGTACCACAGATTTGATAATCCCACGTTATTGGACATTTTTTCCGGTTGAATGATATCACTGTACATTTTTGGGCACTTATAACCAGATGATTTCTGATACACCAGTCTTCAAAGAGATCAACCAACCTCTGCAGCTCGATGCAATCCTCGTGATTCTTTACAACTAGATAGATCTTTAGATCATCCGCATACACTAAACGAAATCCAGCAGGTAACAAGCAGCATACATCATTGATGAATATCGAGAACAGTAACGGACCTAAATTACTGCCCTGGGGTACGCCAGAGTTGTTAGTGAAATAGTAAGATTGTACCGCACGTATTTTAACAGACAATCGCCGATTCCTCAAGTACGATTCAAGCCAACGAGTGAAGAACGAAGGTACTCCCAATCTTTCCATTTTAGCTATTAGAATCAAATGGTCGACCAGATCGAAAGCTGATTTCAGGTCCGTGTAGACTGCGTCGACTTGATTGCCTTCTTCGATGTTTCTCAGGCAAAACGACGTAAATTGTACCAGATTTGTTTCACTAGAGCGTCCCGGAAAAAATCCGTGTTGGTCAGGAGAAATGTACGACTTAGAAGCTGATAACAAAACATCGCTGACTAGGATGTCAAGCAGCTTGGATCCAGCGCATAATGAAGTTATTCCCCTGTAATTTTTTACGTCTCTCTTGTCTCCCTTTTTGTATACCGGAAACATTATTGATTCTTTCCATTTGGTGGGGAATCTGGATTCAGCAATTGATCTATTGCAGATAATGGTGAGAGCAGCGCACAACGATGAGGCACATTTTTTTAATACGATTGAAGGAATACCATCAGGACCCGCTGTAGAAGATGACTTGAGCACAAACAATCAGACGTCACACTCTTATCATTGTCCATCGACCACCTTTATAACGGTCAATTCAAATATATTGTAGGTGGCCAATCCACCACCCGCAGCGCTCGCATCGTTTTTGTTCGCGTTTGACGTTTACACGCTACCGCCATCTGTTGGCCCATCGGCCAAACACATCGATTTTAGCATTGGGCGTACATGTTCTCTCGACTATGATTTTGATAGCGATTTGTTCTAAGTGTTACGTCTGTTTGTCTGTGACTTGAGTTTATTCAGCGCGTTCAGGACTTCATCCAAAACTGGAAATATTCCATATTGAGAGCATTTAGAGGAACGTCAGCCAGAGCGTTATTGATTCGGTGTATATCAACAGACTCTTTACGGAAAACGTCTGAAAAGTGTTTTGCAAAAAGATTGCACATATCGTCACAAGAATCTGCTACTTCTTCGTTTAAAAATACAGATGTTGGTAAGCCAGCTTCCTTTCTCTTAGCATTCATGAACGACCAGAATTTTTTTGGGTTATGCTTCAGGTTAGATTCAATTCGATTGGTGTACCGAGCATGAAGAAATCTATTATACGATCTGTACCTGTTGCTGGCAATATTGAAATGTCTCTTTGACTCCGTTGTTTTCAGGTTAGTGTATTTTCTCAGTGCGTTGGATCTATGACGCTTTAAGTTACGTAAATGGTTGTTGGACCATGGAGGTTTTATTCGTGGTCGAGGTACAGGAACGTTATTAATAAAAAGCTGTTTCAGCGTATAGGTGAAGAAATCCACAGAACCGTCAACGTCAGAAGCATCAAGTAAAGGAGTCCAGTCGATATGCGAAATATCATAATCCAGTGTTGAAAAGTTTGCCTTCTGGAAGTCAAATTCATTGGAAGTCTCTATTTCATCGAATAGTACCGGACAGTTGCAAGTAAGCGAAGTTACTAACGCATGATGATACGGATCTTCTTCTAGCAAAGGATCATTCGCTCTTTGTACAGAACAAAGCGAAGCAATATCTGAATTGGCAAATATCAAGTCCAGGATTCGTCCGCGATGGTGTTCAATGTAGTTCAACTGTTTCATGTCCAACTGGGAGAATCCATCCAGAAGGGAGCAGCTACCAGGAGAGAAATGCGAATCTCTTGGGTCAGCATACAAATATCCCGAAGATGAATGAGTCCAAATTATACTACTTTGATTGAAATCACCAAGAAGAAGATGGCAATCACCAGGCTTTAAAGAGTTGGTAATGTTCAAAGCTGAATCCAAATGTTTCTCAATTACGGTAGAATCATTAGGGATTTCCGGCGACAAGTAAACAGCGCCAACAGCGATGACATTATCAGCAACAAAAATTTTCACCCAAAGATGTTCAACAGTACTATCGATTGCAATTGAAGGTAGAGCCGAGCTAAGACGATTGGTTACAGCAATAAGTACGCCCCCACCTCTTTTTTTAGAAGAGGTTGATGAGTTCCTATCTGTACGATATACGGTGAACCGATCACCGAACAGCTGCGGTGAAAAGATCTGGTCATTAAGCCACGTTTCAGTAATGACGATAACATCATAAGAAGATTCATATGCAGCAAAAAAGAAGTCATCAATCTTTGTACGCAGCACTCTGATATTTTGATAGTAGACGGTGATTCGATTTGCACTTGTCACGTTGGTGTTAAGTGGTTCAGTGAGCTGATGAAGATCGGTCGAAATAGCAGAACAGCTGGACGCCTGACAAGTCTGCAATGTGCTGTGGGTCAGGTTGGGTGTAGACTGTTCACCTGCTTCGGCAGGACATATACTTGATGCATGTTTACCTGAGGAAACGAAGTTTGCGCCTGATGATAGTAGGTCCAACTTGGACCGTCCAAGTCAGTGGGGACAACAGAGTTGATCTGCAACACAGGTCGTATGAGGGTGTGTGTAGCATCATTCCCTGCTTCGGCAGGACATACACATGTGTTATCTTTACCTGGACCAGCCAGTTCGTTCAGCTGGTAAGAAAATCCATCCAACGATGACTCATCAGTAGGGAATAGTTTCGGGTGGGCAGAACCAGTTAGATCATTCAGCAGATAATTGGATCCAGAGGGAGAATTGTCTACGGTGTTACCAATTGGGGAACAAGTTGTTGGAATGTCGAACGAAGCGGGAAATTTTGTCTGGAAGTCAATTTTACTTGAGCGCAGTGCAGTATCTGGAATAGCTTCGGCTGTACATATACTATTCACGCATTTACCTGTTGGCAGCTGAATAGCTACAAGAGTATAGCCATGAGGATCTCCCTCGCTGATGTATTGCATTGTTCGATACTCTTCCAGGCAAATTCCGGAAACGACCGTTATCGTAACGGACATTATCTTTTATCTGCCTGGCACGAGCCTCAACGACTCTCTTGCGTGAAGGGCAACTCCAAAAATTTGACTTATGATTAGCCCCGCAATTAGAGCATATAAACTTGGTGGTATCTTTCTTCACTGGACAGACGTCCTTAGCGTGAGAAAAACCTCCGCAAATCATACATTTAGCATCCATGCGATAATTTTTTGTATCATGATCCCACTTTTGGCACCGACGGCACTGAGTGGGGTTCTGGTAATTTCCTCCAGGTTTCTGGAAATGTTCCCACGTCACACGGACATCGAATATAAGTTTTGCTTTTTCTAAAGCTCTAATATTCTAATATTATATTATTCTAATATTTAGTAAATATATATATTCTAATATTTAGTAAAGAAAAAATAGTACTGAAAAGTACTGTTTTAGTAGCACTGAAAAGTACTGTTTTATTGCTTTAGGTAGTTTTTATGAAAAATTCCAAGAGCAGAGAGAATTCGTGTACGCACAGCACGAAGGAACGATGCGCACTGCGTTTACTGAAATTTAATCTGTATGTACGTACTGTTTGTAGATACTATAAACTACAATGACAATGACTTTGACCGCACTTTTCAATGATCTCATGGCAAGTATGAACTTCAAAAAACTTATCTTTGGCCATCTTGTGGCTGTTTATAACACATTTTGAAGCTTGATACATACAGCTTACAATAATTGAAAATTTAGATCATGTAAGATAATTTCACAACCAAAAATTGGATGCTCATATCGCCCCATCGGTAAAAAAATCAAATCATTTATTCATGTGTGAGTTTTTTTAAGAAAATGGAAATCATGCGATTTTAGTGTATTGATCTGAGAATTGTTGGGAGGTTACACAAACATTCGAACATTCAATACTTTTATCAATATTTCCAGGCGACAGGTGGCACTTTCTCCTTAAGGTGATTATAGAACGAAGCCACACCTCAAATTTTCAAGAGCACAAGACTTGAGAATCAAAAAGCGCTCCGCGTTGAAAATTTATCCCATTGGTCACCACCAGGAAGCAAGCTATTTGATTGATTTTCAACGCAGACTGTTGTCAGATTCTCCAGCCTTGTGCACTTGAAAATCTAAAGTTTGGCTTCGTTTTATAATCACCTTAAGGCACACTTTCTCATAAGCAGGAGAAGAGTTTGGTGAAAGTTTACATGGAATTTCAAAACAAAGAATTGAGCTGAACACAAAAGTTTGGGGTTTTACATCGTAAGCTTTAATGGCGTACGTGTGCACAGCTGAACTTCTTCCTAACCATTTAAAACTTGGTTGATATTTATCATAATTGACATAGGGGAGCCAAACATTCAAAAGTGACCATCATGGAAAAATAACATTTCCCTGATATTTTTAAAGTGCAGAATTAGCTCAGTTCATACAATAAACAATCACCAATAACGAAAAAAGACATAGCAGTCGGGCTCAGAATGGGTATTAATTCTAGTACATACTACATTCGATCCCTTGGTACTATATATTAGACACCCAGATAAGACAGATCGAAATACATTTATTACAGCATTCTAGATCTTGTTTCATTGCATTGAAAATCTGTTAAAGTTAAATACACAGTTTTAAGGTTTCGCTCCTACTCACCACATGAAAAACAAACATGTGACTAAAAATATGTACAGCCAACTCTCCCTTACTCGATATTGAAGGGATCATTGACTTAGGGAGGTCTCGAGATACAGAACACATATTTTTCAAATTTTAAACTCATTTTTTTACAAAATGCATTCAAAAAAGTAATTTTAACGTAAAAATTAATACAATTTCACCACATTTACCTATGTGATACTTTTTTACCGATCTGCAAAAATTGAAAATTTTATCACCCAGAAATGGACAATAAACCTTAATTTTACTATCAATTTAATCATAATATTCAAATTCATGAAATTTATTAACGGAACTTTTCTTGCAAATATCGAGTTAGAGAGGTAAACTCATTTGGGATACTGAAACAGATTACATTAGGGAACATCGACTTAGAGAGGTATCGACTTACAGAGGTATCAAAGCATGCTAGATTAAAGGGACCGCGCATTCCATCGAGTTAGGGGAAATATCGAGATACAGAATATCGAGTAAGGGAGAGTTAACTGTACCTTCAATTCATCCCCACCATGTTACCAAATTTAACCCTAGATCGGTCGCATGCGTGTACTGAGTACACGCACCTTGAAAAAAGCTCGCTTTTCATACACAGCTCAAGCGAGGTGGCGCTGGCGATGGTTGAATGCGCGACCGCTCTTGAGTTAATAAATCATTCAATAATGTTGAAACTGGAGAGTGGATAAATTGTCAAAAAATAAAAACCATTGTTGCGTATTGGAGCATTCTCCCCTACCCCTTATCCTTGTCAGAATATCGTAGTTGAATGACGTCAAGAGAACACGCTTTTTAAACGTGAAATGACGTTTCATTCACATCGTGGTCCGACCATTTGAGAGGGAAAATACTACCCCATACCCATGAATGCATTTTCCTCATTTTCCTACTCTCTTCAATAAAAATGTCACCTTTATCATGACAGCAACCAGCAGCGCTCCACACATCGAGAGAGAGATTTTAGCCACCGACAAACCACGGAGATACTCGGTTTGATAACAAACAGTTGGCCATGGAGCTTTACCACCCATCGCTATGCACACGGCTTGCTATGAGCTTTTACCCAACGTGGTGCGAGAGAGACGAACGAGAGAAGGAAAACTCGTATAGGATGCGAGAGAGCCAGAAGTGGCCGAGGGAAACTTAATGATTTTCATTCACTTTGGGAAAATTGGAGAATCGATATGCTTGTAACACACGGTCGGTTAGGGTGTTCTACGTTGAGGAATTTTTCACTGCGTTAATTTAGGCTCCGATGGGTGAAAAAATGTGAATTTGTGTCCGAATTTCAAGGGTCGGGTCCATTAATCTGTGTTTAAAGTGCGTGGAAGGAATACATGTCGGTAAACGGTAGATAAAAGTGTGTTTTTCTTCGACTCTGCGCTGAGTAGGCTAGAATCGGGTCGTGAAAAGGGCAAGGAAAATTTCAATCTAGTAGGTGATTTATTGATTGGGGTGATTTCCAGAGCACTAGATCGAACTAAGTGCTAATCAGCAAGGATTACTGAATTGGTTGTCGACGAAATTGGAAGCTCAGAGAAGTATCCATAACTTCCTCAAACAGAGCTTGGAAAATCATTCGATTTAAGGAGCTAGACACAAAGTGGGTTGAAAATGCAGCCCCCACCACGAAAAGTAAGCAGTGCTCTTTCAGTGTCCCCCTCTTTGCAGTGAGCAAGGAATTAAATTCTTACTACATAATATAAATGATGTTTGACGAATGATATGCAGAACAATTCAACTGATATTATACATCAAATTGGTTTACCTTTTTTTCCTCTTTTTAGGGCAATTACACAAAATTCCTGAAGAATCTCCATTCGGAGCAGTTGGCCAAGCTTGCTCTGAAAAATCAAAATGAGTGCGAGCTGCTGGAGGATATCCGCCAGTTTACCCTCAAACGATCGGCGATTGAAAAGTCGTATAGCGAAGCTCTCCTCAAAATATCTTCGGCATATCTCAACAAAAAGCAGGCTTGCATTCCGGAGATTAAAATGGATGGAGCCGAGGAAAAATGGTAAATATCCATTATCATCTACTGATTAATTTCAGAAATCTTGGATAAGTATGACGCATATGCAACAAAGTATATTCCTGATTTATTTTGGGATCTCATACAGTTAGATGCTGACGAAGATATTTGAGTTGCTCTGCCTACACAGCTAGTTAACGGGTAAAAGATGATAGATGAGTGCTTTTTAATTGATAAACGACGTAGTGTAGCACGTGTGCGGGAACGTCCATAAACTGCGCCTGATTATCACAGGTGGTTGCGGTGAAATATATTCCCTCTTTCGGGAGTCGTATACAAGTTGTGTGGGATGTGAAGAAGGACACTATGAAAATTTGCATGACGTGATTAATGACCGTTTCCCATTCTGCTCAGAAAACGAGTTTGGTAAATTATGTTGTTAGGAACCTAATGAGCACTATAAAAGAGAACAAAATATTCATATTGTAATACTCCGGATTACAAGTTTTTCATATTGATAATGAAGCGTTAATTTTATTTAATGAACATTTAAAAGACTAACTAAACATGGCTAGGAAACGTCTATCGAAACTATTGATCAAAAGTGATATGTTTCTTAGAAAATTTAGCAAAAACATCATATTTTTTCACAATTTATGTTTTAAACATCTAACAATATGAAATTTCGCTTCAAATTTGGAGGCCTTTATCGTAAGACATGAGACATTGATTTATCAATGAATTTTATCCTGGCCTTCATGGCACTTTTTCACGTGAAAATAGTGTATGAGCGCCTGGTCTATCGTATCTCAGATGTTTTGTTTTTTTTTTGTTTGTGTATTTACGACACTTTACACCAGGGGCTGCATTCGTGTCGGAGGGGTACCTCAGATGTTTTTGAGCAAAACAGTAGCATTAAACGGACGAATGTTGAATCCTTTTAGGAAGTGATTTTGGTATTTTTGTTAATAGGTAGATGGTGCAATTTCTTGCAAAACTTCCATTTAATTTTGGAGAAATTTAATGTCTTTTCAATCTTTAAATGTTTCGTTAACATTACATAGGGACTGTACATTAATTACGTAAGGGTTATGGGGGGAGAAAGGGTCTGAGATTTCTTACACGCCATACAATTTATTTCTAATTTTCATACAACAAATCTTATCATGGGGGGATAGGGTGTTGAAAACCCTCGAAAATTGTCTAATAATAATAATGAATGGACCGCCCCATACATTCAATGTTTTAATGGTCTTAGAAGTCGAAAAAAAAATGATCTATCTATTTATTTTTTCTTAGAGATTAGTGTAAGTATTTAAAATGCTGTGTAATCTTAAGGCCTTAAAGTGTGAACGGTGTGAACAACATTTAGCACTTTTTGGAAACTTACAGCATAAGGGCATCTTCAGCACAGTTACAAATCGTATAGTTCAGTGGTCCTCAGCTTATATGCTTATGCGGGCCACTTAGGTGTTTTCAAAACATAGCGCGGGCCACAAGGTATTTGAGATTCTTTTTTAAATTTTCAATTAGAATGTAAAAAGTATGAATCTTTTTCTATTAACACGGAGATGAGTTTCGTGGTCCTTCGGTTATCTGTTGTTGAAGAAGGTCTTGACCAGTGTTGTAAGCAATCACGGTAGTCGACACGTTTTCGCCGATATTCGACAGCGCTTCCCTTAAACATGCACAAAACGGGCGATCAAACGAATGTCGAAAAGAAAAATGTCAACTGAATGCCACTGACCGCAATAGCTTCGCTAGGAAACATTACGGTTTTGTTTGTTTTTGTCCTGCTTTCACTGTATGTGTGTCACATTCAACATAACAGGCAAGATCAAACTATTCATGTTGCTTATGATCCGATGTCTGAATTCTATGTAAAACTTATGATTTATGCAAATGTCTTCGTGTAAGACGACATTCAATTGTACTTTTTTGTGTTTGACGACGTTCATTCTACAGCTTGTGCTGTGACTGCTGACCACGGCAACGAAACGAACGTCGCGCAAAGTGTCGAATGTTTACCGCACTGGTCTTGACCGAAACAATACCGAAAATATTGTCCCATAAAAACAAAATTAGACTCCTAATTAATACGGGTTGGAGCTGAGCTCCCTGAAATCCTTCCTCAAATTTGGATGCTTATGAATCTTGAAGATTACACTGCATCAAAGGAATTATAATTTTATAAATAAACCGATGCGAAGATTTTTTGCGAAGCGAAGAAATTTATGGGCACTCGTAGCTAATTTTAAACCCTTGGCTCATTTAGGATTTTTCGATTTAATATATATTCAAGAGATACGGTCTCAGACAGATTTCCATTTATGCCCAGGCTTGATAATACTCCGCAGCGTCACCAGAGTTCGAAAGCTTGCTGTCTTTGCCTCTTTGTAAGGTAGCGAAAATATACTGAGCAGAGAGGCAATAAAAAAGAGCGAGGAAGACGCGACACAAAACACAACGGAGGAAAATTCCATCAAAAAAGAATGCAATCACAACTCCGCGAGGCTTTGTTTGGACGAGTCACTAAAGAGTTATTTTAAAGTGTCAGTAAGAGTGAGCATAGAAGCAAGAGAGAAAGAGTATCAGTAAAAATACTTGCATTTCGATAACTCTCATCGTTTGGGGATTCGTGTTGTGAATTTTGAGTTAAATTTTTACTTCAGAAAAACCTCGAAACCATCTCATTTTTGTATCGAATAGGAGCTTCAGTCACTTAACTGGTTATTCCTGAGCTGATAAATACGGTCGATATTCCATAAATTCCCACAGGAAAATGTTTCATATAATAATGATCAACTTTCGAAAACAAAGACAAAAGAATATAAGCCTCTTTATTTGTTTTATGTAACACGCGGGCCACTTCACATTAACATTCAAAATGTGTTCGCGGGCCGCACTAAACCTTAACGAGGGCCGCATGCGGCCCGCGGGCCGCAGTTTGGTGACCGCTGGTATAGTTAATTACATGATGTTTGTAACTCGCATTATATGACATCGTGTAACTTTGTTGGAGATGGCCTAAGAATCTATGTTTTTCAATCATAAAACCGTTTATTCCCGAAATTCATGCTCGTTTCAAAGGAGATTACCTGCGTGTCACGTTGATTGTCAAAGTTTCTTGTTAGAATTTCAACGGGACATTTCAGACTCGGGGCGAAAATTTAGTGAATAAAGCACATTTTTATAATTTTTCGGCTAACACAGAGTAACAAAAATGACATTTTTGCGTGTCTCAAGGATCGAATTATGTGTCTTTTGTAGATTTGGAGTTGCTGTATCTGATGTCGTTCTCAGAAATGTACCAGCACGTCACAATTTTCAGCTACAGGTCGCCAAAGTTGTATGAAACACTGATTTCATTGATGTTTGAAAGAAATTTAGAGTATGATTCATCAAACTTGTTTGTGCTCTAATCTATCAAGCATGCAATAAGGCGGCATCCATTTATTACGTAACGCTAAAATTAAAAAATTTCGACCACCTCCCCCCCCCTTCGTAACGCTTTTTGTATGAAAATTTTCAAAATTTTGTATGAGTCGTAACGCTTGGGCCTACTTCCCCCCTCCCCCTAGAGCGTTACGTAATTTGTGGACGGCGCCTAACATGACTGTAACTTTTATTTGAGATATATTTTGGTTAAAATTGCACCAAAGACAAATTAAAGACCTTCATGTCCCTTGCAGTAGCCCAAAACTTTATGGCTCATTAGGTAATCTTGAATGCCGTGAAAAGTGTACTACGATCTGTCAAACTTGGGTACCTTTTGCACTACCGAGGGACCGAATGCATTACTAGAAGTGGTACCCAATCTGAGCCCGAGTGGGACGGACCTGATTGCATGATTAAATTTAGATTCAATCGATTCTTCTTCTACATGCAGTCTACATACAAAATTCTCCGTTTTTCTTATATGGCAAAATACAATACTTTTCAAAACCATCAAAAACTAACTTTTGAGCATCGAAAGTATAATACATTTTGTTGATAATAATTGTTATACACATGAAGCTTGAATAATCGGGAAATGATATTTTGGATTTTTAGTGAATAGAGGTATTTTGGTGCTTAGGACAAAAACGTGTTCCGCAGTGTACCGTTTTGATTCATATTACGGACACTTAAGGCCTCAGTGAAGTATAACCCAGCTTGAACCATACAAAATAAATCATTCTGTATGATTTTTTAACGTTATCGAGCGTCGGAAGCCCTAAACTTTCGGATGGTGGGTAAAAAATACGCGCCCGCAACTTGAATAATTTTAAATAAATCAAAACGTGTGGCCTTTTCGTGATTCTTATTCCGGACGCTCCCTCACTTTTGCCTCATATTCCGGACGCTTTGATTCGAATTACGGACAGCTCATGATAATCATTAATGGAACAGTCAAATCATCAATTGAAATCGTTCAACCACTTAAGAGACGTCTAAGGTAGTTAGGCATTATAAATTTGCAATGATATTTATGGAAAAAACCTAATAAAACGAGCCTCGAAGATGAGAACTTTTGGACGGCGAAAATTGAAACATTTCGTGTGAAATGTTTCCCATACAAACGAGAGTGTCCGGAATTTGAAGCTGTTCGTAATATGAATCAAAACGGTAATTTGTTATAAACATTTTTTGTTATATGATAATGATTTTCGCCCAGAGTTCATTTTTTGATTGTTGAACGTATTTTTTTAGACTGACTGAGATAAACAAACTACTGATTTTGCTAAAATTGGTTTGACAGTATCTAGATATACAGAAATTATCCGATTTTTTCAGCCCCCGATTTTGTCTAACCCCCGATTTTAGCATCCTTTTTGCCCGATTTTGTCAGCCTAAAATTTATATTTATTTTAATCCGACTAAACACGTCTATACTGGTAACATTGAACTATTTAATTTTTACTAAGGTAAATTTAGCGTGCCCCAAAATTTAATTTAAAAAAAATCGCGTAGGAGTTCCTGGAAGTATTAAGTACTAAAGTTTTACTATAATAAATTTCTGTGGAAACTGCTTGAAGACTTTTCAGCGCATTATGTGATATGTTCATGTCGAAATATCTGGAACGATTTCTGGGAGAAGAGGAGCTTGAAAACACATAAGTGCAAATATCTCAAACAATTTCAGTGATATATACATTTTATTAAAATTTTCTTGAAAGAGGTGTGGGATGAACACTTGCTGATAAGTGAAGTAATTCGTGAAAGAATCCCAAAAGAAATATTCTTAAACCGAAATAGGGGAACCTATGTATTTTCGGCCGTTTTGTTCTTTTCGTCATGGAGGTTTGTATCTGCCAAATCATCTGAAATTCGACAGTGAGTCCAATAATAGTCCAAGTAATAGCACTAATAGCTCTTAGAAAACCACCCATAGCGGAAAGAACATGTTCTTTGCAAAGAACAGCTTTGCAAAGCTGCCAAAATTTGAGCGGTTTGCATGTTCTTTTAAAACTCATACAGAGTTTTAGTAATCCTAAATAGGATGCAGTGCAAGATTTTTGAAGAATTTTGGTACAATCTTAACAGTATTCTCGTGAGATTTTTTGTCATTTTTTTCTGATTTTCGAGAAAAAAATGATTTTTCGAGGAAAGTTTTACGATTTTATTGCGAATATTATACAGGAGATAGCCAAAATGATTGAGATTGGCAATTTTTCCCCAAATTCAAATGCTTCAAGGTTTTCACACCCCGCTAGTGACCAATCGATTAAGTTTTCAGTTTAAACGGATGCTTGGTTCTCCAGATCCGTGCTCTTGAAAATATGAACTTTGGCTTCGATTCATCTTCACCTTAATTTGATCGAACTGCAGAAATTTTCAGAGTTCCTTAGAGAATTCACCAACGAAATCTTCAAGTTATATAAAGTAATATTGGCCACCCATGCGGTTCCATAACAGGTTCCGGAATTTCCGGATAAGTGCCAAATTCAAATATTTGATAGAACCAAAGACGAAATAAAGACCTCCATGGCCCTTGCAGTTGTCTAAAATTTGATGGCACATAAGGTAATAGAGCAAAATCTAGAATTCCGTGAAAAGTGTACTATGATCTGTCAAACCTAGTTACCTTTTGCAGTACCAAAATTTGCGGAATCCCATACATAATTTATCAGAGATATTTTCACTTACCTAAAGCAACATAGGCCGCCTAGTGGTTTCGTAACAGGTTCCGATTCATGGCTCCCAATACCGGACACAATATGGAAATGGCTGTATTTCTCTAAATTTGTACATCATGAATGTTGTTACTTCAGCAATAGTATATCATAGCTAATTAAATGCATTTCTAACATTGATATTTGGGCCCGGTCGTTACGCCTCCCTAGGGGTCCGCAGACTACAGTTGGTAAACGCTGCTTAATTCTGTATACCTATGGACATCCATATTTTGAAATAAAACAGTTAATTTTTTGCACTTTTGCTGTAAATCGTAATAAAATATGTTTCGCCATGTAGCACAGTAGGTAAATTTCTAAGTACCATTCATCAACAGCTCGATTTTGTTTCAAAAATGATTGAAATAATTAGTTTTGACTAAAATTTAAGCTCCATATGATAGCACTATCAAAAGTAACTTTTTTTTCAAACTGAAATAAGAGAGATTTTAGGAGTTTTGTACATCAATCGAAAGCTTTTGATCGATTCTTCCCAGGACAAATTTGAAAGCTTTGTAAAATATGATTACAATTTAAGTTTCGACTGATACTAAAGGAACATGAATTGGGTCCTAAAATTTTTAATGAAATCTTGTTTTTATTTAATAACACGAAAAAGCATGTTACTGTAACTACTTTAGCAATTTTTCCTGCTCAAATAATGGCTACATCATGTTTAAACTTTAATTTAAAAATTTGGTCCATAAATGAACCTTGACACTTTTGATCATGTTTGACGTTCGCTTAGTTGACAAAAACACCACAAGGGTTTTAGTTCGACCACTGGGGTTGTTCCTATCTGACATTTCGTAAGAAACACGGAAAACAAAATACACCCAAAATTTGAGTTTAAGCCAAAGGATGTGACAAAATCTAAAAAAATGTTTTTTGGGCTTAAACCAACGGAAAACATTAGAAAATTGAGTAAACATGTGTTTTTGGCCTAAACTTAAGCGTTTGGCACTAAAATTGGGACAGGGTTTTAGGACCCTATTAGAAATAGTGCTACTTTAGGCACATGTGTTCCTCTAGTGGCACAAGTGATATTCCATAACAAAAATCATAGATTTTACAATTTTCTTACTGAACTAAGATGAAAAGCTTCCAGATGACGTAACAATAATAACGCTGCTTCTATTATTTGATTTTAAACAAATATTTGTTCTTATCTGATCGGCTATTGCTACGGTGGCCTTATTTTATAACTTGCGAATGTCACTCAAAAATGAATTTTAACATTTAAGATTGGTATATGTATATATTCGGAATGTTGTGATAGTGTATAATTGTGGTTTAGCCTTTAAGGTTGACTATTTTAAAATATTGTATGTGAAATCAGAAAAAAAAACATCAATTGTATTGTCAAATACCGTTACAGTACATACCTATAATTAGACAGAAATATGTTTCATGTGACGTGAATAACGCATTTTTTCCTTACAGGAACATGTGGAGCGTTTGGCAAACAGTATTGGAAGAGAACGAGAAGCTTGCACGTGCCCGTCTAGCTGCTGTCGAGGTATTCCAGCAACAAATAGCAGACGAGGCCAAACTGCTTCGGAATTCGAAGCTCAACACCAGCAAGAAATCTATCGAACATCTTGGAGTGGTTCAGAAGGAACTTCAACTATCCGTACAGGATGTCGATAAAACTAAAAAGTGTTACTTCGACGAGGAACACTGTGCCCACGATGTTCGTGACAAAGCGCGAGACATCGAGGAAAAGCTTAAAAAGAAAAAAGGTTCATTTTTCCAGTCGATCACCTCTCTCCAGAAGAACAGCGCTCGCGTAACCTCGCGGAAAGAGCAACTCGAGGAGAAATCAACCGGAGCCAGAAACGACTACATTCTTAGTCTGGCCTCGGCGAACGCACATCAAAACCATTACTTCACCATCGATCTACAAACTACGATGGCCACCATGGAGAACTACGTCTACGAACGGGTTGCCGACTACTTGGCATTGATCGGACGTACTGAACTACTGACCTGTTCGGCTACGCAGAACTCGTTCGGTAAAATTCGCGATCAAGCACAACAGTTGACGCGTGAGTACAATCTACAGTGCTGTTATCTGTATTACCCGGTGCTGAAGCAGCACATCCAATACGAGTTCGAACCTTGCGATAACGATCCGATCCGTAAGATCACAGCGGACCACGAATCTGCCGCAGAGACATTGAACAGGGAAGGCAAACGTTGGGCAGGACGCGTTGCCCGCGAAAGCAACGTGATCCGAGATAATGCTCGGAAACTGGCCATCTGCACGGCGCTCCGTGAAGCCGGTCACCGTACGGATCCAAACGACCAAAATGGACCAGATTTGGAAACGAAGATCGACGAATTCCGCGAAAACATTCGTAAGGCCGAAACGGCCAAGTGCAAGGCCGAAGCACGTTTGGAGTGTTTGAGAATCGGTGGTATCAACGTGGACGAATGGATACAGGAAGCCGAAACGCTTAGCGTACAGGAGATGCCACGTTCGGCTAGTTCGTTGTCGATGCGTACCGATGCATCAGGTCAAGGGGTACGTTGAAACACTGTTTAAGATCACTCTTGTCTTCGATACTATTTATTTTAATCTTTGTCTACACAGGAAAATCCTAGCTCTGATTCTTTCTACGATAGTGACAATGCAGAGCAAGATCAACCAATGTCAGAATCATCGCCAGCTCCAAAACAACCAGAGCCACCTGGTGAAGAGTTCGCTCCAGACAGTGATGAAGATGAAGGTTAGTATATCTAAAGATCCCTATGATCGTAAGGATAATCAATTATGGTTCTTCTTCTTCCTTTTCCCCAGACTTCGAGGTTGAACAGGAACGTCAGAAGATCGAACAGATATCTCACACGTGGGATGATCCGATTCAAGTAGATTGGGGTGCTGAGGAAGCTGCTGCTGCTGCAGAAGCCAGCTTACCACCACAGCAACCTGCCGGGCAGACCTTCAAGTGTACTGCACTGTATTCGTACACCGCACAAAACCCAGACGAGCTGACCATAGTCGAAAGTGAACAGCTGGAAGTGGTCGGTGAAGGCGATGGGGACGGTTGGCTGAGAGCTCGGAACTATCGCGGCGAGGAAGGTTTTGTGCCGCACAACTATTTGGACGTCGAGAGGGATACACCGGTGGATACTCATACGCCGGCCCAACTATCGACGCAGATTTCCTTCTCGTCTGTTGATTACACAGTCGACAACGAAGATCAGGATCAGATGCAGGATTCTGGTCAATCGCCAGATCAAATCTCAGTTATCTCAGCGCCGCGGAAGGCACATCAGATGTATTGTATTGCTCTGTACGATTACGACGCCACGGCAGAAGACGAACTCACCTTCGAAGAAGGACAGGTACGTTTACTCAGCCCTGAATATGTATTAGGAGAGTGAGATAATTCATTGTCAAAAAATGACACTCACCTTTTCATTGCCGAAAAATGAGATGGTGTACATGAGCACTAATGTGGGACAAACTTTAGGTACTCGATTCAGTCCATTTTTTTTAGTTTCATTTGGTGGAACTCCTCTTCGATCGGTCTTGGGCAATACTCTCTTAGTGGCCCCGACCATTTAGAATCGCCAGGTCGTCTTACACTGCATACAAGCAACGTATTTGTAGTCCTCCACAAAGTCGCCTCTACCTGTGTCCATGTAGAATATTATTGTCTCAATACTTTCTTCCGACATTCACACTAAGTGACCAGTCCACTTAAGCCTGCCATATTTCACACGCTCAATAATATTTACATTTCAAAATACTTGGTACAAATCATGATTCATGTGTCTGCGCCGCACACCATTTTATAGGTTCTCATCGAGTATTGCCCTCAGCATTTTACGCTCAAAAAACACCGAAGGCTTTCCAGTCTGTTTTATGCAGGGTTTTATGTCCTATTCGCAGCCGAAATTCGTCTTTTCACTTCGCGGGAAACGTCATTGCCACAAGTGTTCCAAAGTAAACAAACTCTTTAAAAACTTCATATACATGTCCATTAAACACTACCTCAGCAAAAATACAATGCCAGATGGCTAACCTCTATCTCTACCTGCAACCATGTGCTTCGTTTTCATATAATTAATGGTCAGGACTATTCTCGCTGTTTCCCTCTTCAGAACTACGAAGGCCTTCTCCACTGACCTGTGGTCGATTCCAAAAAGGTCGGTATCGTCCGCATTGCAGAGAATTTTTATGCCAAAACATCCATCAACCGAATAGTACATATACAAATTACATATACAAAACTACGATGAAACTTACTTTTCGGATGTTCCCGGTTTTCATAACCGGGTATGAGTGCGGACATTATTTGAGAATCTCTATTCGCAGACCACGTGAATATTCAATCATATATGGACGGTTCAGATTACTTGTTTGATTGTAAAACTATAGGTTGTCAAAGTGAGGATCTCTAAAGAGACTTTTTTCATATGTAGCAGGTTCTCTTTGGCCTTAGTGACCAACTCCGAATCTCTTGGAGGCTTTCTGAAACTAGACATGTGTGCCTTTCATTTAAGCCTAACAGAACTGAAGTCTGATTTTTGCAATTCCTTTGCTCAGGTGGGATTGGAACCCACGACTCTTGTATGCTAGACGAGCGCTTTACCAACTAAGCTACCGAGCCATTTGGTGACCCAATAACTCAGAAGGTTACAAGTTTCGAATTCTAATCCCAACACTTCACGCAGACTCTGCTTATAACCCATATCCAAATCGCGCACAGAGCGAGTGCAATTTATTTAGTGTTGAAAAACATCGATTTATGACGCCACGTGATGGTTGAAACCCTTCCAATTACTTGCAGATAATCAAACTCGTCACCAAGAGCCCCCACGGAGTGGACGACGGATGGTGGGAAGGTGACCTGAACGGCAAGATTGGAAACTTCCCCTCGCTAGTGGTGGAAGAATGCGACGAAAATGGAGAACCTTTGACCGAAGCCGAGGACGAATCACCTCCACCATCGGCTCCACCCACATTTGCAGCACCAGCGCCACCACCCATGGTTCTGCAAGAGGCCACGCCTCCCGAGGGCCAAAGTCCAAGTATGTCGGGTAAAGGAAATTAAAATGATTAAATTGTGTTACTAATAGATTGTATCTTATCTTCATTTTCAGGTTATGACAGTCGCAGTTCTGAGCCAGCGGTGGATCGTTTCGAGTTTGAACTGAACGATGATCAGCACGACAAATATGGATCGCAATTCTCTGCTCCTCCCCCTTCGCAGCCACCCCCAGGTACGTACAATTAGAGGGTTCTAACGATATTCTTAAAGTGACACAATTTGCTCATTTGCTGTATTTCAATATTTTCCATCATGCTGCGTAGTAGTGATTTGCGAGGAACCTGAGGTAATGTATTTGCAAAATGTTGATAATAGTAATGAATAAAACGCACATATTCATATACAACAATTCTATAAATCCGAGTTAATGGGTCTTAAAATTCACTGGATATAAAGCCCGAAGATGTTCAAGGAGTTCGGCATGGAATAGAATAGGATATTTCAGATTCAGATATTACTGACTGTAGGGATTTTTACGAGATTTCCGAGACTTACTCTCATCCAGAAATTCTTTCTAAGATTTTAGTTTTTTAAAGTTCTTTTAAAAAATTTTACACAAAAGCCTCTAAAAAATACTAGATTGAAAAAAAACCTTCAATTGTTACATCAATTTTGTTCAACTATATAAAAGGATATTTTTAACATCCATTCTAGAATGTTTTTTTAAGTCTTCAGAGTATCCAACTATTATATTCTCTTTGGGGATTCCACCTTAAATTGCTACTGGGCAGAGAAAAAATAAATGAAGCGAAAAACCATATTCAATTCTAGAATGAAATATATGTCTCCTCACTAATCACTTATGTATTTATATTATTTAAACTGGAATTTCATCATAAGCTAATCTAACAAGAACTCTAAGCGATTTTACCAGAAAGATTATTTGTTGTACGAAAATGTCACAAATAAGCATATCCTTTATTCTGGGGCTGAGTACCATGACATGTTGAACACTGATTTTTTTTCTGGCCGCCCTATTCCAGTTGTCTCTTGAAGTATTTTTTAAGAATTCCAGTTGTACAGTAGAAAAGTTTTTTATATATTTTTAGAATTTTCTCAAGAAAGTCACACTATTGAAACCTGCACGAAATCGACTTCTGTAAACTACCCTTGTCCTACTAAGGCATAACTGCTTGTATGGGAAAACTAGGCATTCATAAAATAACGCTTAAAGTTTGAAGTTGTTCCTTCTCATACAAATATTCAACATCAATCGTCCTGACACTAGTGGTCAGCTAAAAATAATCTTAAAAATTATGCATGTTTTACAATTGCTATTGAAATATAAAGTTCATACAGAGAATGTTATCCCTTCGTTTTCCAATATGGACGTCAAATAAATAAATTAATACTTTTAAATTAAATAAATAACATCATAATTTTCCACAAAATTTTCGAACAAAGGGTGTTAGTGTTTATATACGTAGTTATGTAGAGTAAGGTGGGCAAAAGTTCGACCTTAGTGACATAGAGTAAAGTGGGGCAAAAGTTTCGTTTTGAGATTTCTATTTCAATATAAAACAAATTTTAAAAATGTCATGGTGGTTCGAAAGCTATTTAAGTAAGGGACTTTCACTCAAAATATTATAAAAATCGATTAGGATTTAGACGACAAAATTGTAATTTTCGGTTGAACTTTCATTGCATGGATATTAATTTTTTATGTAAGGGCGTTTCTAGGACTATCATGAGGGTGCTTTGAGGTGTATTAGTTTTTGCATTGATACTTAGAAACCATTTTTGGTCCATAGTGGGGCAAATGTTCGAATCAACGGGACAAAAGTTCGAGCCATATATAATCTCGTGGAAAAATTTGAAAATTGCATAAAAGCCACACATTATTCTTAAATTCAGAGAAATATGTCTGATCGTGCAAAAAAAAAAGTCACCCAAGTGTTTTCCTTAGTTTTGTGAAATAGCATTCAAAACACCATAAAATTTAAAATATTTGTTCTGATTGAGATAGAAATCAGGAAAAGGAACGTTTTGCTCCATTCGAACTTTTTCGCCACCTTACTATATACTTGAAGGTGGAGATGAATCGAAGCCAAACTTCAAATTTTCAAGAGTTCAAATCTGGAGAACCGAACACCCGTTTGAGCTGAAAACTCAATGGATTGTAGACCACCAGCCAGTGACCAATCGATTAAAATTTCAGCTGAATTGGATGTTTGGTTCTCTAGATTTGTGCGCTTGGAAATTTGAAGTTTGGTTTCAATGCATCTTCACCTTAAGGTGAAACAGTTTTGAATCAACCTTCTAGGATTGCAAGAAAAAAGTTACTAATCTTTTGGAGAAAGCTTCAAACAACCGTTCACTTTTTATTTTGGCTTTGTGCACAAGCAGAAAGGTTAAAATAAGAAGATCAGAAACGTTTGCCAACTAATTCTCCAGTTTAGTGCCTTTAAAAACGTAAGTAGGGTCACAAATCGGCCATTGTGACAGCCATCTTTTGATTCCGAGATGTTTTACTTTAAAAGATGAAAAAAGGTGTTCCATAAAATCCATAAGGGATAGCTATGCTTTTATTGATTAGCGAGAATCCAACATCTGCTATATCGGTAGATGTTTACAGAATCTCATAACGTTCACCAAGATCTCGTAAAATATTTGAATTGCCGATATTACGACAAAATAGGTACTGAGATCTAGTAATGAAAATTACCGATTTCTTAGTTATTGGGGTCGGCGAAATAATAAAAGTGTGAAGGACATAGGCTCCAACTTGAGACGTAGTTAGAGGGGGGAGGGGCTAATCTCTTCAAAACTAAACAAATTGCAATGTGCTGCAAGCAAATATACTTATTTTCACATGAATATGTCATTAGAGTGATGCAAATTTTGAAATTTTGGCTCCCCTATGCTTAAACGATTTTATTTTTGGAAAATAGCATCCTCTCAAAGTTTGAAGTGATTCGGAAGAAATTTGACTGTGCACACGCCATTTGAAGTTTATATGGAGATTACTGTGGAAAACGCCAATCTTTAGTGTTCAGCCCTCTATTTCTCCGTCATAAAATTTTATTGAAAAGTGAACAAATTCTTCTAATGTGAAATCCTCCCAGCTACAACTTTGCCGAAGACCAGTTTTTGATTGAACGTCAGGATAAATTGTTATTCATCATTATAAAGTTGGTTTGCATGTAGCATGCTTCACCAACTGTTCGGTAGGCAACAGTGGTGCTTCTGGCGGGGAGAATAGATCAAAGTAATCCAGGCTACTATGTTCTACAGCAAAAAAGCAGTCAGTGTTGCTCTGAAAGTAATTGAATGATCATCTCAGCATGATTCTGACTTTGTTATCAATAATAACAAATTATCCTTAAGTCCAATCGAAATGTGGTCTTCGGCAAAGTGGTAGCTGTGAAGTTTTCACATGAGATGAGTGTGTTCACTTTTCTATAGATTATTATGACGAGCAGTTAGAGGACTGAACACAAAAGGTTTGCCTTTTTCATAGTAATTTCCATATAAACTTCAAATAGCAAGTGCACAGCCAAATTTCTTCCGAATCTCTTCAAATTTTGGGATGATCGTTTTCATCATAATTGACATCGTTTAAGCATAGGGGAGCAAAAACTTCAAAATTTGCATCAGTCTATTATGTGATATTTGAATGAACTGCATCGATTGTGTTTGTAATTTTGCGCAGTGGCGTCTCGTCCTAAGGTGCAATTGGTGCACTGCACAGTCAAAGGTATCAAACTAAAAAAAAATAAAATAAATATTATAATTCTCAATACTTGCAACATCCATAATGTGCAGTTGCTTGAAAATGTTCTTTGGTTTCTTCACCTCTAATTGGTGCATCGCCCTCAGTGAACAATGCGGGTCTCCACCGTTTGATTCTCCATTTGTGCACCCGAGAGAGAAATTGCCCATGGCGCGGTTTGCGAGAATTGAGAAAACACGCGCAACTGGCGTCACTTGTTGGGAGAGAAAGCGTCAACGCCATAGATGCGTTGCATGGAGCTTTCAGATGTCGCGCCGTACGAGGCGATTGACTCGACGGACTGACATCTAATAAATTGCGGTGGGCTTCGCGTAACACGCAATGAGCGTATATATTTTCATTGCGTAATAGGGGGGTTCCAGCGTTTAACAATCAGTCATCATTTCACTTAAAAGCCTTTATATAGGTATCAAAAATAGAATACAAGGATATGTCCCATTGTCCGGAAACATCGTCCAAAATCTAAAATATCTTGATACAATTGGCAAGCTGTAAAAACAGAAACTATCATTTAGAACAACATCGTTAGAGACAATGGAAATTCGCAATTTCGCGGAAGCCTAGAAATCCACGAATTTTGGACTTCATCGCAAAATGAGTCGAGGTTTTATCAAAAATGTTATAATCGTTTAGTTTGAAGTTGGACGTATTTCTGGTTGGCATCGTGTGGACGTCATTCAAAATGCTCAAAACTGACAACAAGGGATCAAAACGAAAAAAAAAAAAACAAAAATGTTCAATGAGCAAATAAATATAATAACTGCGATATACTTGAAGATTGCGTCCAGTACTAGAAATTACATTATTAGGTGAATCATTTTTTTTTTACTGAAATACATTTTAATTGCAAAATTCGCCTATTCATAATTAATTTTAACAGTTTGTGCAAATCAGTGCACATGTAATCAAATTCCTCACGGGACGCCTCTGATTTTGCGATTTTGGAATGTCTCGCCCCCCAACTACGTCACAAGTTGGCACCAATGGTAAAGGATATCTCTGCTGGTTCTGGGTCTAGTATCTCGGCTGGTTCTGGTTCTAGTATCTCCTCCAGCAATAGGTACTTTTTGAAGATCTCTTGGAAAAAGTATTGGAGGAATTTAACAAAATTCAGATAATGAAATAAAAAAAAATAATAATACAACTTCTAAGGAAATTTCTTTGAGGGATATTCATAAAATTCTTTTAACAATTTTTGGTGGAGAAATTTGAGTTCATGTCTACAATATACCAGCCGTGATGATACAATATTTTTACGAACTTCTGAATTCAGAATGCTCTAAAACATTACTGGTGATATACCTGAACAAAAAAAATAATGAAGATTGGTGGAATTCACAAAGAAATTTGTAACATACTTCTAAAAAACCTTTGAAGGTATTTTTTTACAGATCGTTTGAAAATTACTAGTAACATAATCACAGAAGGTACTTTAAACTTTGTTGAATAAATTTACGTTCTAAATCTCAGTTGAATTTCTGCTGAAGCTCCGGGAAAAGTTTCTCACGAAACTATTGGTGAAATTGTTTGCAAAGTTTTTGGTATTTTCCTGGAATTCCTGATGATGTTTTACAGTGATATTTTTGATCGAATCCATGTAAACTGCTCTGGTAGGATTTACTAACATTTTTTGAAAAGTTTCCGAAACACCCAGAAGAGTTCTATGCATTTTGAAGAAATGTTTTAAAAACTTTGCCAAAAATTCCTCATATAAAAATTTATAATAGAACAGATTTTATGGTGAATTCTTTTAGCAATTTCTTGCGGCGTTTACCGAAAACATTCCTACGGCAGACTCACATGAAAGATATCCCACGGTGTCTAGGGTAGCACCACCGAATAAAAGCTTGAACCTTCCCCTTCCAATTATTGATGCTAATACGGGAACGATCTACCGGGGGTCATTTTCCTATATAAATTTTGGTTAAAAATTACCCAAAAAGTATTAATTTATTTGAGATTTGGTCTAGAAATCTCTTTATTAAATATTTCCTGTTTAGTACCGTATGAGAGGGGAGGATCTAACTTCTCATTTGGTGGCTATATCGAGGATACTTTGTTTAAATAAAATGTTTTCTCACATAGACACTGTACCCAAAAAAATTATAATATTATTCTGCAAAACATTGCTGAGAGAAATCCTTCAAAAATTTAGATAGATACAAACAACTTCACTCACAGATATCCGGATAAGTTCATTTTAACATAAATATCGTTTTTGTTATTATTTTCCTAAACATTTCTCTATAGATTTCTTTTCCATTTTTCTATTTTAGGAAATCATGCAAGCCGCATCATTTTTTGCATCAATAATTCGTAATTATTCGTAAATCTTTAGGAAATTTGATTCAAATCTTCTTCTTCCTCTTCTTGGCATTACGTCCTCATTGGGACAGAGCCTATTCGCAGCTGGTGTTCTCATGAGCAAATCTCCACAGTTGGCTGATTTCTAGAGAAAACATATTTTTCACAATTTTAGAAATTGAATAAATTGTAAAAAACTTTGCCATACACAACAAAATAATTGAACTACAAATTCCTTTAAAAACAATCGCGAAAAAAACTGCATTTCCATTTACGGTAAACATTTTGCGATTCTCAATTCTCTCGTTTTCAACTGAGTACTTGAATAAAATTCTGAAGTTCAATTTTGCAGAACTCCTTTAGATTTTTTGACAAATCCAAAAGCCATTCAAGCGAATGTTTTGACGCAAATTCTTTCGGACTTTCGAGAGAAAAAATGATCCCTTGTAGAAACCCATGCAAACGGTAATACGGGAATTATATATGGTTTATATTTCTTCGAATTTTTTTAGATTTCCGGGGATTTTTATCAATTTGATGGATGGACAATTAAAAAATATATATATAATACACCTTGTAGTGTGATTTTTATGAAATTTGTGGAGGATTTTTCAATAGAACTGGTGAATATGGAAATAAATTCCTAGGACAACTTAAGTTACAGAATTCTGTTACAATACTTTAAGGAGGATTTGGTGGATATCCTAGAAAAAAAATGACTGAAAAGCGGCAATCCGAAAAAAGGAAATTTAAAATATTTATGAATTTAGAGTTTCGTGGAAGAAACATCATAATTTATGTTATTTTTTTTAATGAGGGTATCATTTTTCTACCCACAGGCAGAGGAGGAAGAATCTCGCAAAGATATAGCGGCCGCTACTCCAGCTACTGCTAACAGTGACGCAAACCAGCTGAACTTTGCCCAGATAATTGTAACCGCAGCTACGCCGATGCACGAGGATTCCGATAAGCAATTCCCGCCACCACCGGAAGAGCTGGAAGAGGAACAGACCGAGGATCAACCGACCGAGATAATCGAGAAACAGGAGCAGGAAACCCAAGAGGTCAGCGCCAAGGAAAAGTCCAAAGTCGAGTCTCCACCCAAAGAGGAACCTCCCAAAGTGCAACCCCAGCCAACGAAGCCTCCAACTCCACCGAAACCGGCCAAACCTCCATCGCCACCGAAGCCGGTCAAGCCTGCGTCACCTCCAAAAGAGCAACCGAAGGCAGCATCTCCGCCAAGTATGGAACCAATCCCAGTGGACGAACCGGAGCCAGCACCGCTGGAAGAACCGGAGGCACCATTCGAATCCAGCGGCTTCGAGGCCAACTTCGAAGCCAACTTTGAGGCCAGCTTTGCCGCCAACTTTGATGATGCGTTCGGGAACAGTCAACCGGAAATACCGAAACAGGTTGTTGGAGGCAGAGCGAGCATACCGGAGGAACTCGAACCGCATCAGTTGGCGCGCTTACAAAACCTTAAGGAATCCAACGCATAATGATGTTGCTCGACCGATGATGATCTGTGTTGACCGATCGAATGAGTCGATCCAGTTTTACTGTAGGTACAATGAACGAACGAAACTTCACATCATGAAGTGTAATGGAGCTCTGTTCGAGAGCGGTTGCATGATTTTTAAGAAATTATCGATTTCCCTACTACTCCTCCCGAGAACGTATCCAGGTGGTAAGAATCATCAGGCGATGAGTACGAATTAGAAGTTCTAATAAACGCTCCAACGTATTCTTTTCAACATGAGTCAAATTTTACCTACCGGACTGCGGTAATGATGCATCAGCACTATCCAAGCAACCACACGCAGCCTTATATAATGCTCATTAGTTAGAAAGCAGCAATGAGAATGCTTTAAATTCTTAGATTTCTTGACAACTTGATCTACAGCGCACTTGTTGATTTAGTTTTTCAATCGTTTTTATTTCTTACAGTCCAAGTTGTACATTTATTCAACGAGGCTCTTAACAAGACCTACAATTTCACAATAATTTGATATGCTGCGTTTTATTATTGGGTAATTGAGTTGTACAATTAAGTTCATATTACATCAATTAGATTGCACAAGAAAGTTGAACATGTAGTCACTGACAAACAGATGTTTCACTCTTCAGTTAGGTATGGCAAACTCAACTAACTACGAATTTGAATAGCATGAAACTTTGCGGAAGAGCCGCCAGAGTTGCTAATGACCAATGGCATTAACATTCACTAGTGTTCACATCACTGAATAATACGAAGTGTTCCATTATGTTTCCTAATTCCAATTACCCTTCTTACTTCAGCTATTCCAAGTAAATTAACAATCAGGTTAAAATTTCGATTTTTTACAGAAAACTTTTAGTTATTTCTCTAAACATTCTCGCAAAAATTACATCTAAGATTTTTATAACAAAATCATCAGTTTGGCTAGAAATTCCTCGATAAATTTACTCAAAAAAAAAAAAGGAATTACTACAAGACTCTTGATAATTTAGGCACAAGTTCCTTCAAAACACATTTTTTTATAAAATTTTTCGTCAAGTTTTCGCCTAGGAATTTTATAACCTTATGCAATTCTTTGCATAAGTTCGCAAACATTTACTCGCGAGTAACCAAACAAAGTGTGATCTATTATGGTTTTGAGAGACAAATCAATTGTACATTAGGGCGGTTCAAAATTTCCCATTTGTACTTACCATCATTACCATAAAAATAGATTTAAAGGTGGTCCAAAGACAATGTATGTTTATATGGAAATTACTATGGCGAAATTTTGAAAAATGTTCTAAACACGTTAGTACTGGAATGTAAGTACAAATTTAGCATCCCATAGTGAAAAGTCATTCTTCAAACCATAATAAAGAAATTTGCTGAAAAGAGCAATTCAACCCGACGAATAGGAGAAAAGATATTCATGAGTTTGTTTGCTATAATTTAGCTTCATATGAAATTTTAGCACTGCAAATATCTACAAAAATCTCAAACTAAATGGGCTCAAAAACAATTTGATTCTTCAGCAACATCCTTCATTAAGGTTTGAAGAATGAATTTTCACTATGGGGTGATAAACTTGTAGTTCCATTACAGTACTAACGCGTTTTCAACATTTTGAAAAATGTCTTCATAGTAATTCCATATACACCTACATTGTCTTTGGGACACCTTTAAATGACCACCGAAAAGGCTGAAAATTTCACAGAACTCTATTCTTATGGTAAGGATGGTATACAAGATATGGAAGATTGGATTTTCAAACATTTTTTTTTTTAATTTTGCCATATTTTACATCCATTAAATCGACAGTAAACTATCAGTTTGTAGTAAAAAAAACCATTGAAAATCAGAAATCTTGGTATGGAATATCTTTTTTTCTTAAAAGTGCAATTGATTCTGAGCAGCTCCGAAGATGCTAAGTGATTCGTTACCTGCGTTCAATCGGTAGCACGACAGATGCGAGTAAATCAGCACTCTAACGCTCGCAAGCTTTTTATTTTGATTTTGTTCGCAACTTTCCATCACTGATTTCGTAAGCTAGAAATATTGTATTGCGGAAATGTTTGTTTCGGAGAACTTATTAGTGAATCACCAAAAAAAATCTTCAAGATATGGAAAACCCTTTTCGTACAACACTAATAAGTACTTTGAAAAGTGAATCAGATTCAGTTTTCTGGATAAAATGCGAAGAAAACAACGATGACGTAAAATCTTTCGTTGCAAGTTATTTAGCTTTAATGGAAAATCAACGTCAATATGCCTCAATTCTCTTTCGAAAAACTTTGAAGTATTCATACAGCATGTTTTGAATGATTTACTCAACGGAAATTTTTAAGCGTTGCTTTAGGCAGGGTTTTTCAAAGAATTTTTCCAATTTTTGTTTCAAGTATTGGCGGACTTCAACGCCAAGAGTTACTCAGGAGATTCTTCTGGAAATTTGCAGGAATATTGGAGCTACAGATTTCAAAGTATATCAGTTAGAATCTCAACAAAGGTTTTCAGAAGATTTTTATTCTAACATGGAAATCTGTTATCTGAGCTATATGCGTACAAATAACGTTGATTTAAAGTGGGAAAGTGTATACAGTAATTCTAGCAGTAATATACAACGTTTATATGCACAAATTGCAGCTTGATCAGAATGGTTACTTGAAGAGTTTCTAAAACATTGCTTAGAAAATTTCTTTAATGAATGTTTGAGAAAGTTTTCTTAATCCGAGAGAAGGAAATATCTTTATCAGTGGGGTAGTTGCTGGCTTTAATTCTGAAAGAATCCAAAGAAAAATTAAGCGAACTCTCAAAGATGTCTTCAGAGGTATTTCTGGACTAGCATTTGCATAACTGCTCGGATGCATGTCATTATTAATCTTTTGAAAAAATCGTCCGGAAAGAGGTACGATGAGTTCGGAGTGATTCATGAATAGGGTCCTAAAGCCTTGTCCTAATTTTAGTACCAAACGCTTAAGTTTAGGTCAGAAACACATACTAAATTTTCAATTGATGTTCGTTGGTTTATTTCCGAAAAACATTTGTTTACGGTTTTTGAGAATCTGTCATCCCTTGGTTTAAACTCAAATATTTACTATATTTTGTTTTTCGTGTCCCTTCCGAAATATCAGATAGGAACAACCCCAGTGTTAAAACTAAAAGCCCTGTGGCATTTTTATCGATAAAGTAAATGTCAAACATGATCAAAATTTTGATGTCAAATGTAAAGGTTCATATTTGGAACCAAAATTAAAGTTTAAATATGTTATAACCGCTATTTGAACTGGAAAAAATGCTTAAGTAGTTGCAAGAACATGCTCTTTCGTATTATTAAATTAAAACAAGAATTCATTGAACATTTTAGGACCCAAATTGAATGAATGCTGAATGCAACTCTCTGAAATTATTCAACTATTTTCCCTGCGATAAATCATGTAAATACTCATAAAGTAATTCCTGGTGCTTTTAAAAAGCAAAACTTTAATTTAAATACGTAGATGTTGGCAGTGCCGGATTTGGGCTTCGGGGAGCCCGGGTCGATCTCATTAAGGGGGCCCTTTTATACAAATTTCAACACGTTTTGGGACTCCACAAACCAACGTATTGAGTTTGAGTTTTGAACGAGATGGTCGGTCCAACGATATGAAGGGCCCAAATGGTTAGTGGTGTAAAAGACATTTTCGATTGTGAGATATATACTTTGAAAAATTCAACTGTTTTCAAATTTTACGTACGATTTTTACGTCCGATGGGAAAAATATAACAATTCGTAGAAGAGTGGCTCGTTCTTTGGCGTCTATATAATTTTTATGGAGTGAAAAGTTCCAAAGCTTCTTTTGATTCAATTTTCTACAAGTTTCCAGTTTGACTCTGGTTGGAAAAAAATTACAGTACTGGCAAGAATAAAGTCAACAAGGATTAATTTTAATTAAAAAAGACGGTCAAGTTCGGAGACCTGTTTCTAGCAAACCGATTGGCCTTAAAATTTGAACTGCATGTTGCAAATAACTTCAAATTAGATCTGCGAAAAAATCATCAAATTCTATGCAAAAGTGTCTAAGTTCTTAAAATTCGCCCATTTTGACAAAAATGTTCAAATTTTTAAAATAAGATATTTTGAAAACAAACTATTTACGATAAGTATAATCTTCTACAAAGTTTTGCATTTCATCGAAGTGAACAAATTTGCAGAAACATGCCTTCTTCCAAATATTTACATTTTAAAAATACTTCAAGTTAAAATTATTGGCATTTTTTAAAAGTGTTGTAATTTGGACCAGTCTGTTTTATGTTGACGATGTTTATCATCATTGCCTTGCGCCTACCCTGTGATTCGTATGTATGTTGTTGTTTATGTTATGTTTGATAGTAATAAACCGACCGCCGCGACGAGCAAATGCACTTTGTTGTGTCCTAGTGTTCTTCCCGTACGCGTACCGAAATAGGGTCCTAAAGCCCTACCCCAATTTTAGTGCCAAACGCTTTAGTTTAGGCCAAAAACACATGTTTACTCAATTTTTTAATGTTTTTCGTTTGCTTGAGTCCAAAAACTTTTTTTCATATTTTTTTTTAGATTTTGTCACACCCCTTGGCTTAAACTCAAATTTTTGGGTGTATTTTGTTTTCCGTGTCTTTTCCGAAATGTCAGATAGGAACAACCCCAGTGAAAAAACTATAACCCCTGTGGTGTTTTTGTCGACTTAGCGAACGTCAAACATGATCTTAAGTGTCAAGGTTCATTTATGGACCCAATTTTTAAATTGAAGTTTAAATATGATATAGCCGTTATTTGAGCGGGAAAAATTGCTAAAGTAGTTGCAGTAACATGCTTTTTCGTGTTATTAAATAAAAACAAGATTTCATTAAACATTTTAGGATCCTATTCCCCCGGTGTTTTTGTCGGTACCACTGTGTACCTGGTGGGTCTCCGTGGTCAAAGCCTTCCCACAGGTTATGGGCCCAGTGTAGTGAAAGAACCGGAAAGTTTGGCTCGGAAAGTCGCGGTGTGTGTAAATCGCTCCGTGAACATTTATCCTGTGTGGTGCCGGTCGGTGGGAGCCAATCATTCAATTGCGTTGTTTTTGGCTTGTAGTCCAGCTGCTGTGTGCGAAGAACAGCTGCGACCGGGACTATTGGAAGTGTTTGGTGCCGTTGTTTCCCGTCTGGTTGGAAGCCCAGTACGAGGAAGAAAGTGCCGGTTAAGCTGTGTTGCACCATTTTGTCCCGCAGCCGAAGAAACGAACAAAAGTGAACATTGCCATTTTGTGCCGTGAATCGTTGCCGTAGCCGTGGTGGTGTTCGAGAAATCGAACAGTGACTCAGTGTACCGCCGACGTGTGTGTAGATACGGCGGGTACGTTCGATTGAAGTGTTGTTGGCTGTACATAAATACCTTCGTGAGTACAGTGTGCGCCAACAGAAAATCGAAGAAATTTGAAATGGCTGAGAAAGTTTTTATCGCCCGTTTGGATAATAGAAATTATCAAACGTGGAAGGTGAAGATCGAAATGTTGTTGATCAGTGTCGATCTGTGGCATACGGTTTCTGAAGAAAAACCGATGCCAGTGACTGCGGCGTGGTCAAAAGAGGATCAGAAGGCAAAGGCCTTGATCATCCTGAATGTGGAAGATTCTCAGTTAGCCTTGGTGAAGGACGCAAAATCTGCGATCGATGCGTGGGAGAAGTTGAAGAAGTTCCACGAAAAGGCTACGGTAACGTCGCGAGTGTCGCTTCTAAAGAAGCTGTGTAGTTTTAACTACGAAGAAGGTGCGGATATGGAGAAGCACCTATATGCGATCGAGGAATTGTTCGATCGGCTATCGTGTGCGGGGCAGAAGCTCGAGAGTTCGCTGCAAGTGGCGATGGTGTATCGCAGTCTGCCGGAGTCGTACAACGGGTTGGTGACGGCATTGGAGAGCCGGCCAGATGCGGACCAAACGTTGGAATTCGTGAAGCAGCGGCTGATGGACGAGTACCACCGACGGATGGAGAAGCGAGAGGTAACCGGTGAGCGCAGTGACCGTGCGCTGAAAGTGAACAACGGTAGCAAGAAGCGAGTGAAACGACAGCGAGTGTGCTACTACTGCCGGAAACCTGGCCACTTCCGGAGGGATTGCCCAGAGCTACGTGAAAGGGAAGAAAAAGGGCCGGAAGTGAAGAAAGCTGTGAAGAAAAATCCCGGAATTTGTTTTGGTGTTGGCGGACAGCGGAAGCGGAACGGCTGGTACGTGGACAGTGGCTGTTCGAGCCACATGACCAGCGACAGGAAGTTCTTCGATAAGATCGACGAAAATGTGAAGGTTGAAGTGAACTTGGCGGATGGCTCGGTGCTGAGATCCGCCGGTGTAGGAGAAGGCTTCCTGAAGTGCGTTACTGACAACGGAGAAGTGAATGAAGTTGTGGTGAAAGACGTGCTGTACGTTCCGGAGCTGGACTGTGGATTGCTTTCAGTCCGGAAGCTGGCACAAAAGGGACTGCAAGTGAACTTTGTGGAGTCCAGGTGCCAGATTGTGAGTCGTAGCGGAGAAATGCAAGCTGTGGCAGAACTTTGTGGAGAGCTGTACGCTTTGAAGACCGCAGAATGTGTGAAGAAGAGCGGCAACCGCCGGAAAACTGCAGCTGGGCATCTCGTTGAGGAGGAGTGCCACCAAGAAGAAGAATTTTATGACTGTTATGACGAGGGAAACCGATGCTAAGTGTTACATCGTGGATAGTCTGTGAACTTGGTGAACTTTGTGGTATACTTGACGAAGCAGGAGTGATTGATGCAAGAGGAGGAACTTTGTGTAGACTGTGTTGTCCAATGAGAACTTTTCAAAACTTTGTGTAACTGTGAAGACAAGTGATGAATACATCGAGGAGGAGTGTTGTAATTTGGACCAGTCTGTTTTATGTTGACGATGTTTATCATCATTGCCTTGCGCCTACCCTGTGATTCGTATGTATGTTGTTGTTTATGTTATGTTTGATAGTAATAAACCGACCGCCGCGACGAGCAAATGCACTTTGTTGTGTCCTAGTGTTCTTCCCGTACGCGTACCGAAATTCCCCCGGTGTTTTTGTCGGTACCACTGTGTACCTGGTGGGTCTCCGTGGTCAAAGCCTTCCCACAAAAAGTACTTTTTAATGCCTTCCAAACTCTTCAATGGAAATTGATTAATTTCCCTTAAATGTAATTCAAATTTCAGGTCAATCGGTTCGTTAGAAGCTGTCATACAGTTCCCTAAACTTGAACATTTTGTATGAAATTTGGCCTTTTTTTGTAGGAATTTCCCTTACATTTCAAGTGTCTGATAGAATTGCAAATATATTCAAATGTTAAAGTTCTGATTGGATCCCAATAAACTCTTGGAGTTTAGCAATGCATTACAGGTTAAGCCGTATTTTTTAAAGATCCTGCAAAACCGTTAAGCGCATTTTAATTCCAATATTTTTTAAAAACTAAGTAGAGAAGAATTTCGAAGATTTTGGTTTAACATTAATGTTTTCTTGTAATATATTGAAGGATTATCATTGAACAAACTATACTGGGCGATTCTGCTATTTGATGGAGAAAAAAATTGAATCAAATATTGGAAAGTTAACTTAAACGTTCAAATTATATGTTCAAATGACTAAATAAAAAACATTGAAAGGTACTTTTAAATGTTTTTTGTTCTGAATTATGATTCCTCGGGGGGCCCCCTTAATCGGGGAGCCCGGGGCATTTGCCCCCTTTGCCCCCCCCTTCCCCCCAAATCCGGGCCTGGATGTTGGCCTTGAGAAGACTCAATTTTCGGGAGAATTTTCTATTAGAACATCAAATTTAAATTTTGTGGGATTCCTGTCGAATTTCTTGGATATATCTTACGAAAAACTCTTTCAGACCAGGATGCTTGTAGAAGTTCTGGAGTCATGATTGGATCTATCGTGAAGGAATTTCTACTGGTAACTTCCTTAGGTTGATTTCGTTTTTCCGTCGATCGATCAAATTTTCATACTTTTTTCCAAACTGTTCTAAACTGTTACTGGCAAAGGGTTGTGCCTAGTCGAGAAATTAATTGAATCACATATTATGTTTCACCAAAAAGTTTGTAAAGTTGTCACAGTTCTTTAAATAGATAGCAGTGAAGTGATAATACGTGAGCTTTCTTACAATTTATACTAAAACACGTCTGTTTGTCTATGGTTATAATAGTTTATGAAGTAATTGATAGTAATGGTAGAATAATTAATTATTTGTACTAAATATGCTTAAAAATGGAGAAGTTTTCTATTTTGAGCTGCTGCTTCTGGATAGATTGGATAGCCTGCATGAGCTTACCATTTTGAGCAATTCTCGATTTGAAAAATATAATCACATAAATGTGCAAGAAACAATCAGAGAAAATAAGTGCAACAATCCTCACTCTCTGCTGGATGTTTAAAGTCTAGTTAGAGTCAAAGCGTTAGACATATTTTATCAATCAATGTACAAGTAGGACCAGTGAATGTGTAGTAAAAAAGAATGGTGTTACCAACCTTGATTTCCGTCATTTAAATGCGGTCCACTCCAATACATCCAAATGTATGTGCTTCCGCTTCACAATGGTACGTAATCGTTGCCACCAATGTGATCCCCTGTACTAAATGTTACTGAGTGTAACAATGTGTCCAAAGAAATAACGAGTAGAGAATCATGAAATGACTATCAGCAATCATTCCACGGAATCTTTCAGCTTAACTGGCTTTCGTTTGTTCTCAGTTACTATTGCTGGAAGTTCAACTTGAGCTACTCATTACAATCACTCCAAACACAATTCCGAACTAAACTGGACGAAACAACAGTAGGTCTGTGTAACGATCATGGAAAAAACTATCGCAAATCATATAACAAAATCATGAATGGTAGCGTGGTAGATAACAAATTATTCATAGACTATTCTAAACTGTTGAACAAAAAGAAAACAAAACACTATTGCCTATAACTATCTAGTCTATTGATATTTCGTTAGTTGAACATACTTATACAGAGCCACGTGTTCATCAAAACATTCCTAGCGAACGCCATCATTATAATGAGAGAGAAAACTCGTACAATGCGAAGTAAGACAACATATTCCGCAGGCAGATCGGTGCAAATCATGCAGCAAAGAAAAACGTTAACCCTTCGAAAAAAATGTAGATCGCCTGCAGTCATATAAACGAAACCTAGGCTTAATATGTAATCTTTCGAGAGAACAAAAAAAAAAACAAACAAAAGCTTCCCCTGCCATTCGGATATTTCAGTTTTGCTCGCGACTCTACCACTATCCGAAAATTTTAATGACGATAACTTTATGTTTTTTAATGTTGCTTGTGAAATACTTTTCGGAGTTAACTTGAACATCCAATACCAATCAATAGTTAAAAAAGTTACATTTGCTTACATGTTTACATTTTCGTATTCATACCTATAGCACATATCATTGTATTTTTTTCTTTACATCAAAATTAATTAAATTTAAAAATCTATCTTACAGTTTTTTAGTTGAACAATATTGGAAAATGCACTTAAAACGTTTTAAATAGAGGTGTTTGAAACGTTTTAGGTAAAATCAAGATATTGCTAAAAAATGTTTTTGGACATGTCATAGTTAGATTCTTATATTTACATAGACTCTTAAGTAATGTTGAGCAAGAATTCAGAGCTGCATAAATTACGTCGCATGAATTCAGAGCTGCATAAATTACGTCTTACCCAAGTTACCTACTTGACTATTTCTTACACATTGAAGAGTTTTAGAATCGGTCAAAAATAACAGGGCTATTCATAAAAGTATACACTAATTATTCATAAAACAATATTTGGTATATTAAGACATTTTGATGCGTTAGAAAACTTTCAAATGTATTTTCCAATATTACTCGATTAGACCTACAACCCGAGGTAGGTCACATTGAATTTGTTATTTGCTTCTTTGTAACAACACTATGTTTTCTAATCATTGATTGATTTTGGATGGTCAAAAAAGATCTTCAGCTCTGACAAAAACGGCAACGAAATAAGTGCATAATTACACCATTTGTTGACCAATCGTAGATGAACCCTGTAGGCGCGCTAAGAACTTCATCCACGAAACATATTAACGAATCAATTAGGGAATTTGAGTTAACGCTTCAATCAACCTATAAATCTAGAGCTCGTTGAAACTGTTACCGCTTTAAAGTTGTATTCCATCGTCACCGAATCGGATTGATTGCAAACCAATCGAAACAAAAAAAAATATAAGTAAACGCAAATCGCAAAATAATCATATTTACGTAATTATTGGGACAGCACGAAAATCAACCTTGTACTTGACGAAACAACAATAGAAAGCATTAATTCTATGTAGCAATAATTATTTAAACGTTGTAAGAATCCTCATCTAAAAGTCGAATAAAACAGACTCACGCAGCAGGTAATTGAAACAAGCCGATACTACCTGCTCAAAGCCAAAAAAAATATGTAAATGGCTTCATCGCATGCTGCAGACCAAGCCACTCAGCGAAACATGAAATAAATCAAACCCGTAATATACAGCTAGAAAAGTAACTTCGTTCGTACCTTTCGCAAACCCAAAATGATCGTTAAACTAAATTCTTCAATTGGACGGGTATCTATATAAAAAAATAGAAGGCTATCGGGATAAAGGTGATAATAAGTTGACTATTTATTCGATTATAATAGTGAATTGTCTGAGTTACAAATTCCCCTTCACCCGACCGATTACCGATCAGTTACGATTATGTGATTAGTGATTATACCTACTGTAATTAATTCCACCGCTAAAAGGTCCTGACGAAAAACTCAACCAATAAAACATACAAAATTCAGTCAATTGCAAAGATGTTTCCGTTTAACGTTATGAGAATGCCTTAACATATTTTATCGAGAGTGCCAATCTGGATTGAGAACTACTAAAAAAAAATACATTTGACTGTAAAACACTCTTTGGGTGGGCTATCGTGATATTTTTTTTACTCTCGAAACAATCCACACGTCGTCGTTGATTTCACGCATATGTATTTTTTTTTTCTCCGCATTTTTTACGTAGCACGCGCCTTAACCTTGATAACGTCTGCCAAACGTATCCCATGGCACTACCCTTATCAATAAAAAAAATCAACAACATCCTGTAACGTAGAGTTCTCTGCATCTTTCTTAAGTAGGTGTTCAATCAATCATCCTTTCCCATTCTCCAGCTTTCGCAAGGATGTGGCCAGAATAGCTCTCGACTGTTGGAGGTTGCGTCAATCTTGTGTAAGAGTTAGAGGTTAGACCCAAATTTCTGACTTCAGTAACGGACAGGAAGGAGGCAACCCTCATACAATGGTCTAGGACTGTACTACCTACGAATTTGTGCGAAATACTTAATACTAATGCTAACATTAAATGTGTATTTTGTTGAGGGTTATATTGGATTGCCTTGTCTCTCACGTAGCACATTTGTTATTTTACAAAGCTTCAGAGTGCAAATGAATACAGAATAACATAATTTTCATGACCACTAATATTTGAAATAATGTTTTACGTTTCACTCGCTGTCAAAGCAGTGCGATGAGCATATCTCACGAATTCGAATTCAAGAGAAGTCTTAAACACTTAATCATCTGATTCTTATTATTATTAGCTCAGAGGACTGACTCGGCTGTCATCCTGCATACATTTCGGCTCTTCCTCATATCGTTTTTGGTACTTCGCGTTTTGGTACCCACTTTCTGGTCGGTTTACCCTAACTTGCTCCAGATTTTCGAGTATACGGCTCATGTGCTGCTAGTGCTAGTTTCTGTCAAATAAATATATAGCATTGAATCGTCGTATTTGATGACGCTTTTTCTCTTTTCGACATTTTGTTAAATGTTATACAAAAAAAAATGTTTTTTTTTTAATTTGTCTTTGGTTTTACGCATCAGTAAGGTATCATTGTAGTCTCCTATCCAAAAAATCATATGTTTTGTCAGTCCCAAAATAATCAAAACAATGGCACTAGACGCCATGTTGAACCAATGTTGGGTAGCGCTTTAAAGCGAAGTATGCACTTCAACAGAAAAATAATCGCCTATCTCGATGCGTGGGAAATTTCTTGCAATAAATGCTCAAGAAAAGCAATTTTCTTTGATCGCAGTACGCAGTTGAAAAGAAATGTCATTTCAAATGGAGCTCAGGAGCTGTAGGAAATTTCTTGACCATTTCTTCAGCGCTTTTGTATGAATACTCTACATATTTTGTATAAGCTGTAACATTCCGAGGACACCCACCCACCCCCTTCAGCGTTATGAAATTTGTGAACAGGCTCTAATTAGTATTTTCAAATTTCTCCGTGTGGTTTTTTCTATAGAACTAGAATTGGGTTGTTGAGTGATGAAAAATTCACAGTTTTTTGTAGCTTGATCGAAAGAGCACATTTTTCTAAGTGTAACACGATTTTATTGCGCTTTAATATCTTAATTTTGATATAGTAAATGATTAAAAAAGATTTCATTCCGTCAACTCCATGACATTTCCATTTGCATAATGACAGCTCGTACCGAAGTAAAATTTGCCGAGGGGTGATTCAAACGCGATTTCCATACTAAATTCAAACGTGTTTTAAAAATAGTTCCAGGGCACGAAAAATTATGAAACTTTGGATTCTGACTCATTTTTTAACGTAGAATCAGAATATGTTAAAATCAGGATACCTCTAAACAAGCCAATTCTTTAGAAAACTGCAGTTTTTTTTATTCGGGAACGTGATTACTGCATAAAATCTTCTTTATCGACAATTTCTTGAGCTGTTCGTGCGCTGGGTACCCTAGATTCTGCAGTTCGAAATGGATTCTGTAGTTTTTATGTGTTTGATGACAACAAAACAAAAAACTTTCACGCTCGTTCAAATCTACTCAAAAGAGAGTAAGTTTGACTCACTTTTGAAGTTTCAAGTTAGCTGTCAAAAGTGAGTAACTTTATTTTATCAAAGTGAGTAACTTCTTACTCAATCATGAAAAAAACGACCTTACTCACTTTTGAGTAAACACAAACATATTTGACTCACTTTGTAAACGTCAAAGACTTGTGAAAATTTCGGCTTCTAAGTTTAGGAGTAAACATTGCTGTTAAACAAGTGCCTTGAAACGAATCATGCAAGTTGTTAATATACATGGGCAATTGTTAGTGGTATCATTTATCCTGTAGGCGAATCCCGGCGCGTATTTTCTTCGAAAAAAAGAAAATTCTCTTGCTGGTGCATAATGGAAGAAAATTTCTTCTCTTCGAAGAAATTAATCGCCGGAATTTACCTACTGATATCAAGTGTGTAAAATACGGCAGACTTCAGTGGGCTGGTCACTTAGTGCGAATGTCGGAAGAAAGAATTGCGAAAATAATATTCAGCAGGGAACCAGGTAGAGGCCGGCGGCTTCGGGGAAGACCACGAATACGCTGGCTGTACGCAGTGGAAGAGGACCTGGCGACCCTAAACGTTCGGGGCAACTGGAGAAGTTTCGCCCAAGACCGACGAAGATGGAGCTCTACAATACGCCCGGCAATGGCGTGATGCTACGCTGTAGCCATCAAGGTATCAAGGTAGGTATCAAGTGAAGCGAAGTCGGAGTGAAAATTACCAAGTCCTGCAGGTGAATTCCGGCGCACATTTTCTTCGAAGAGAAGAAATTTTCTTCTTTTCTTCGAAGAAAATACGCGCCGGAACTCGTTTACTGGTTTTGATCGAACAACCGCAAAAAAAAACAAAAAAAGAAATATATATATATATATATATATATATATATATATATATATATATATATATATATATATATATATATATATATATATATATATATATATATATATATATATATATAAACAGTAAGTTTTACCGTCGTACTTTTTATTGGACTAATTATCAATTCTTTACAGTCTAACCGGGAAGGCTACTCGTTCCGTCAAACTACATCCTCCAATGTCTTTCATCAATCCCCCAGAGATTTACAATACCCGGGTGTAGTATTATAGAGTAAATTAAGAAAAAAAAAGAGTAACAATTCTATCATAAGGAATCAAAATATTTAACTTCGCCGCTAAAAGAAAACTTTGAATATTTTAATTCTAGAGCATTTCGTTCAGTGTAATCGTAAGTTTTGCATTCGCTTCTAGCGCAAGTGATCGAAATGAACACGAGAATGTATGCGAACAGCGAGAATAGATGCGGAGACAGAGGGGTTAAGCTGAATGGATGCAGAAGAGAAATACGTCGACTGACGCTACGACGCTGGTACTGAATGGAATGGAATGAAGCGAAGTGAATGAGTAAAAGAGACAGGGGTATGCGTCGCAGTAAGACTGGTCGATGTTGTTGCGCATGCTCCTCAGTCTAATAACGATTTTCGACGCGGACGGTTTGAGTCCAGTTTGCGCAAGGTGAAAAAAAAAAATAAAATGAGAAAATATAACCGCTGGTGACGCCATGAATAAAAAAAAAAAATTAATGTTTTATTTTGAAAGAATACGACATGGCACAGTCGGTAGTGTTGTGAATAATTTTAGTAGACAATATCATTGTGTGAAAGGAGTAAGCACCAATATCTGATTGGTTATTTTGAGAGTTGCAATCGTGATAATTTTTCTAGGATGGATAATGTGTAGCAAAAAAAAGCAGAAGAGCAGATCGGATACATGGCGGTTGAAATTTCGAGGTAAGATGCTCAGTGAGAACAGTGGAGAAGTATTTGGCAATCAAAAGAAAAAATACAAGTTTTTCAAATCGATTTTTTTTTTTTTTGCCAAAATCTAAAATATATTTTTTTACAGAGTAAAGCGAAGTATGCACTTCAACAAAAAAGTAATCGCCTATCCCGATGCATTTTTCTTTGATCGCAGTCCCAGTTGAAAAGAAATGTCATTTCAAATGGAGCTCACTGTAGGAAATTTCTTGACCATTTTTTGAGCAGAAATTTTTACTTTTCTTGAGCGGAACAGCATATTCGGGGTAATCATGCCGCAGCTGAAACGGAAGTACGATAAAATATTGTTCTGATTGTTCTTATGTTTCTGCTTAAACGCAGTGTAACATAAAACGGAATTGAATCATCATGAATCGTGATATATTAGCATACATATTTTACGAAAATATTCCATAATCTCTTTTGCAGTCTTTGCGTTATGTGGAAAAGCAGAACTAAAATTGACGATTCATATATCAGCAAATTTTGAGAATCTGCTTTGAGAGAATCCTGAAAACAAAAAAATTAAGTAAATTAATAACAGCTTCAGCAAATGTGCTTCTTCTAGCATTGCAGACGAGCAAATGCAGAATAATGTTAAAATAAATTAAGTTATCAGAACATAATGGTGAGTGAATGGGCTATTGCTAACAATGATGTTGAGATGAGCGGTTTCTTACAGGCGGCTTTAAAAGGGAAGGTATTAAAAAAAGCAGAGCGAATGTGTCACTGGAGATAGCATTGCAGATGAGTGGATTCCTGCATAATTAAAAAAAAAAAAATAAATAACAAAGAAAAGTGATAAAGAGCAGAGCGAGTAGACTACTGCTTGTAAAGCAGATGAGCGAATTCCTGCATAATTCTTTTAGGAAATGAGGATAAGAAGAAAGAGAGCAGAGCGAGTGGGCTACTGCTAGCACTGCAGATGAGCGGATTCCTGCATGATGCTTAATAAGAGAGAAAGATAGTTGAAATAAATAATTGAATCAGCAGAGCGAGTGGGCTACTGCTAGTAATGCAGATGAGCGGATTCCTGCATAATTAAAAAAAAAAACTGATAAAGAGCAGAGCGAGTGGGCTACTGCTAGCACTGCAGATGAGCAGATTCCTGCATGATGCTTAATAATAGAGAAAGATAGTTGAAATAAATAATTGAATCAGCAGAGCGAGTGGGCTACTGCTAGTAATGCAGATGAGCGGATTCCTGCATAATTAAAAAAAAAAGAAAAGTGATAAAGAGCAGAGCGAGTGGGCTACTGCTAGCACTGCAGGTGAGCGGATTCCTGCATGATGCTTAATAAGAGAGAAAGTGAGTAGAAATAAATAATTGAATCAGCGGAGCGAGTGGGCTACTGCTAGTAATGCAGATGAGCGGATTCCTGCATAGTTCTTTCAGAAATAAGAAAACAGAAAGCAGAGCGAGTGGGCTACTGCTAGCACTGCAGATGAGCGGATTCCTGTATAGTTCTTTCAGAAAATGAAGATAAGAAAACAGAGAGCAGAGCGAGTGGGCTACTGCTAGCCCTGCAGATGAGCGGATTCCTGCATGATGCTTAATAAGACAGCGAGATAGTTGAAATAAATAATCGAATCAGCAGAGCGAGTGGGCTACTGTTAACAATTCAGATGAGATTATTTCTGCATATGCTATACGGAGAAAATATGAGATTTGAAGGACATAATTAAAATGCAGAGCGAGTGGGCTACTGCCACCAATAAGTAACTCTGGTAGTTTGAAAAGAGAACTGAGAATGAAAATAAATAAAAGAGGGAAGTTAAACCTCCATAAAAAAATGATAATATTAATAACCGTGTGAGACTTTATTCAACTTAACTTATTATCGTTCATTATATTGTGTCATCTGCAAGAAAATGAATTGTGCGTAACCGTAGGTCATGTTACATTTGTTTGTTTTGAAATTTGATTGGATTTCTGGATTTTACATTATGGATTTTCAAGGGGGCCGGTCAACAGTATCAAAGAGAAGTGATAGCAATCAGATAGTATGACTTGGTGAGATGTTCGTATAGAACATAATTCGTTTGTTGAGAATTTTAACTGGAAGTTTTCTGATTTTGTTGACGGATCAAAGAAAAGTGATGAAAAACAGCTTGTGTTAATGATTGAGAAACTTTTAAAATTGATTTGTTTCGTAAATTGATTGAAAGTTCTCTGATTTTATTACTTGAGGGATTTTTCAAAAAAAACCTGGTCAGCTCAATAAAAAAAGAAGTGATCAAAATCAGCTAGTATTATTAATTGAGACAAAGAACATGTAAAATTCTTTCGTTGAAAAATAGTTACTTGGAAGTTTTCTGGTGTTGTTGCTTAACGGAATTTCCCAGGAGTCTGGTAATCTCCATTCACGAGAAGCGATCAAAATCAACTAGTATTACTCAGAGATATGGGGCATTAAACATCTGTTTGTAAGGAAAATTGATTGAAAGTTTTCTGATTTTGTTACTTAAAGAATTTTTCAGGAGCCTAGTCAGCTCCATAAAAAAAAGTGATTCTTTGAGATATAGAACTTAATATTTTGTTTGCTGAGGATGTTGATTGGAGGTTTCCTGGTTATGTTACTAGATTGTGATGAAGTGATGAAAACCAGCTAGTATTTCCGATTCCGGAGAATATGAAAAATTTGAAAAAACCTGAAGGTCGTAGACACAAAAGTCAATTTGGACAAATTGAGATGTAAGATTGTGAAAAATAATAGAATCGTTCTGGTGGGCTTCGATCCCACGACTCCCAATACGCTAGACTGGGCGCGTTAACCAACTACGCCACAGAACGGGTAACGATTCTGCAGCGCAATCGGCCAACCTGAAACCAAAGTCCGTCACGACCCCATTTTCTCCTTCACAACCCTACACCTCCTTCGGCTCTCTGAGATGCCCAATTCGACTCTCCTAAGCGTGCCTACGAACAACAGTGAGAGATTTTATTTTTAGCGTCGCACTGTTGCCTTGTTTGTGCCACACTACTCATTAGCCAACGTTGGCTCAATGAGATGGTTAGTATGGGTCCGGCTTTCGACGTGGTCGTATCTCGTCATATCGACCCCTTTTGCGATAGAGAGATCGCCGCTCAATTTTACTCAACTAGGGTTGTCATGTCTATTACGGCTTAACCAGCCGACGGTGTTTTGAAAAAACCTGAAGGTCGTAGACACAAAAGTCAATTTGGACAAATTGAGATGTAAGATTGTGAAAAATAATAGAATCGTTCTGGTGGGCTTCGATCCCACGACTCCCAATACGCTAGACTGGGCGCGTTAACCAACTACGCCACAGAACGGGTAACGATTCTGCAGCGCAATCGGCCAACCTGAAACCAAAGTCCGTCACGACCCCATTTTCTCCTTCACAACCCTACACCTCCTTCGGCTCTCTGAGATGCCCAATTCGACTCTCCTAAGCGTGCCTACGAACAACAGTGAGAGATTTTATTTTTAGCGTCGCACTGTTGCCTTGTTTGTGCCACACTACTCATTAGCCAACGTTGGCTCAATGAGATGGTTAGTATGGGTCCGGCTTTCGACGTGGTCGTATCTCGTCATATCGACCCCTTTTGCGATAGAGAGATCGCCGCTCAATTTTACTCAACTAGGGTTGTCATGTCTATTACGGCTTAACCAGCCGACGGTGTTTTGAAAAAACCTGAAGGTCGTAGACACAAAAGTCAATTTGGACAAATTGAGATGTAAGATTGTGAAAAATAATAGAATCGTTCTGGTGGGCTTCGATCCCACGACTCCCAATACGCTAGACTGGGCGCGTTAACCAACTACGCCACAGAACGGGTAACGATTCTGCAGCGCAATCGGCCAACCTGAAACCAAAGTCCGTCACGACCCCATTTTCTCCTTCACAACCCTACACCTCCTTCGGCTCTCTGAGATGCCCAATTCGACTCTCCTAAGCGTGCCTACGAACAACAGTGAGAGATTTTATTTTTAGCGTCGCACTGTTGCCTTGTTTGTGCCACACTACTCATTAGCCAACGTTGGCTCAATGAGATGGTTAGTATGGGTCCGGCTTTCGACGTGGTCGTATCTCGTCATATCGACCCCTTTTGCGATAGAGAGATCGCCGCTCAATTTTACTCAACTAGGGTTGTCATGTCTATTACGGCTTAACCAGCCGACGGTGTTTTGAAAAAACCTGAAGGTCGTAGACACAAAAGTCAATTTGGACAAATTGAGATGTAAGATTGTGAAAAATAATAGAATCGTTCTGGTGGGCTTCGATCCCACGACTCCCAATACGCTAGACTGGGCGCGTTAACCAACTACGCCACAGAACGGGTAACGATTCTGCAGCGCAATCGGCCAACCTGAAACCAAAGTCCGTCACGACCCCATTTTCTCCTTCACAACCCTACACCTCCTTCGGCTCTCTGAGATGCCCAATTCGACTCTCCTAAGCGTGCCTACGAACAACAGTGAGAGATTTTATTTTTAGCGTCGCACTGTTGCCTTGTTTGTGCCACACTACTCATTAGCCAACGTTGGCTCAATGAGATGGTTAGTATGGGTCCGGCTTTCGACGTGGTCGTATCTCGTCATATCGACCCCTTTTGCGATAGAGAGATCGCCGCTCAATTTTACTCAACTAGGGTTGTCATGTCTATTACGGCTTAACCAGCCGACGGTGTTTTGAAAAAACCTGAAGGTCGTAGACACAAAAGTCAATTTGGACAAATTGAGATGTAAGATTGTGAAAAATAATAGAATCGTTCTGGTGGGCTTCGATCCCACGACTCCCAATACGCTAGACTGGGCGCGTTAACCAACTACGCCACAGAACGGGTAACGATTCTGCAGCGCAATCGGCCAACCTGAAACCAAAGTCCGTCACGACCCCATTTTCTCCTTCACAACCCTACACCTCCTTCGGCTCTCTGAGATGCCCAATTCGACTCTCCTAAGCGTGCCTACGAACAACAGTGAGAGATTTTATTTTTAGCGTCGCACTGTTGCCTTGTTTGTGCCACACTACTCATTAGCCAACGTTGGCTCAATGAGATGGTTAGTATGGGTCCGGCTTTCGACGTGGTCGTATCTCGTCATATCGACCCCTTTTGCGATAGAGAGATCGCCGCTCAATTTTACTCAACTAGGGTTGTCATGTCTATTACGGCTTAACCAGCCGACGGTGTTTTGAAAAAACCTGAAGGTCGTAGACACAAAAGTCAATTTGGACAAATTGAGATGTAAGATTGTGAAAAATAATAGAATCGTTCTGGTGGGCTTCGATCCCACGACTCCCAATACGCTAGACTGGGCGCGTTAACCAACTACGCCACAGAACGGGTAACGATTCTGCAGCGCAATCGGCCAACCTGAAACCAAAGTCCGTCACGACCCCATTTTCTCCTTCACAACCCTACACCTCCTTCGGCTCTCTGAGATGCCCAATTCGACTCTCCTAAGCGTGCCTACGAACAACAGTGAGAGATTTTATTTTTAGCGTCGCACTGTTGCCTTGTTTGTGCCACACTACTCATTAGCCAACGTTGGCTCAATGAGATGGTTAGTATGGGTCCGGCTTTCGACGTGGTCGTATCTCGTCATATCGACCCCTTTTGCGATAGAGAGATCGCCGCTCAATTTTACTCAACTAGGGTTGTCATGTCTATTACGGCTTAACCAGCCGACGGTGTTTTGAAAAAACCTGAAGGTCGTAGACACAAAAGTCAATTTGGACAAATTGAGATGTAAGATTGTGAAAAATAATAGAATCGTTCTGGTGGGCTTCGATCCCACGACTCCCAATACGCTAGACTGGGCGCGTTAACCAACTACGCCACAGAACGGGTAACGATTCTGCAGCGCAATCGGCCAACCTGAAACCAAAGTCCGTCACGACCCCATTTTCTCCTTCACAACCCTACACCTCCTTCGGCTCTCTGAGATGCCCAATTCGACTCTCCTAAGCGTGCCTACGAACAACAGTGAGAGATTTTATTTTTAGCGTCGCACTGTTGCCTTGTTTGTGCCACACTACTCATTAGCCAACGTTGGCTCAATGAGATGGTTAGTATGGGTCCGGCTTTCGACGCTTAGGAGAGTCGAATTGGGCATCTCAGAGAGCCGAAGGAGGTGTAGGGTTGTGAAGGAGAAAATGGGGTCGTGACGGACTTTGGTTTCAGGTTGGCCGATTGCGCTGCAGAATCGTTACCCGTTCTGTGGCGTAGTTGGTTAACGCGCCCAGTCTAGCGTATTGGGAGTCGTGGGATCGAAGCCCACCAGAACGATTCTATTATTTTTCACAATCTTACATCTCAATTTGTCCAAATTGACTTTTGTGTCTACGACCTTCAGGTTTTTTCAAAACACCGTCGGCTGGTTAAGCCGTAATAGACATGACAACCCTAGTTGAGTAAAATTGAGCGGCGATCTCTCTATCGCAAAAGGGGTCGATATGACGAGATACGACCACGTCGAAAGCCGGACCCATACTAACCATCTCATTGAGCCAACGTTGGCTAATGAGTAGTGTGGCACAAACAAGGCAACAGTGCGACGCTAAAAATAAAATCTCTCACTGTTGTTCGTAGGCACGCTTAGGAGAGTCGAATTGGGCATCTCAGAGAGCCGAAGGAGGTGTAGGGTTGTGAAGGAGAAAATGGGGTCGTGACGGACTTTGGTTTCAGGTTGGCCGATTGCGCTGCAGAATCGTTACCCGTTCTGTGGCGTAGTTGGTTAACGCGCCCAGTCTAGCGTATTGGGAGTCGTGGGATCGAAGCCCACCAGAACGATTCTATTATTTTTCACAATCTTACATCTCAATTTGTCCAAATTGACTTTTGTGTCTACGACCTTCAGGTTTTTTCAAAACACCGTCGGCTGGTTAAGCCGTAATAGACATGACAACCCTAGTTGAGTAAAATTGAGCGGCGATCTCTCTATCGCAAAAGGGGTCGATATGACGAGATACGACCACGTCGAAAGCCGGACCCATACTAACCATCTCATTGAGCCAACGTTGGCTAATGAGTAGTGTGGCACAAACAAGGCAACAGTGCGACGCTAAAAATAAAATCTCTCACTGTTGTTCGTAGGCACGCTTAGGAGAGTCGAATTGGGCATCTCAGAGAGCCGAAGGAGGTGTAGGGTTGTGAAGGAGAAAATGGGGTCGTGACGGACTTTGGTTTCAGGTTGGCCGATTGCGCTGCAGAATCGTTACCCGTTCTGTGGCGTAGTTGGTTAACGCGCCCAGTCTAGCGTATTGGGAGTCGTGGGATCGAAGCCCACCAGAACGATTCTATTATTTTTCACAATCTTACATCTCAATTTGTCCAAATTGACTTTTGTGTCTACGACCTTCAGGTTTTTTCAAAACACCGTCGGCTGGTTAAGCCGTAATAGACATGACAACCCTAGTTGAGTAAAATTGAGCGGCGATCTCTCTATCGCAAAAGGGGTCGATATGACGAGATACGACCACGTCGAAAGCCGGACCCATACTAACCATCTCATTGAGCCAACGTTGGCTAATGAGTAGTGTGGCACAAACAAGGCAACAGTGCGACGCTAAAAATAAAATCTCTCACTGTTGTTCGTAGGCACGCTTAGGAGAGTCGAATTGGGCATCTCAGAGAGCCGAAGGAGGTGTAGGGTTGTGAAGGAGAAAATGGGGTCGTGACGGACTTTGGTTTCAGGTTGGCCGATTGCGCTGCAGAATCGTTACCCGTTCTGTGGCGTAGTTGGTTAACGCGCCCAGTCTAGCGTATTGGGAGTCGTGGGATCGAAGCCCACCAGAACGATTCTATTATTTTTCACAATCTTACATCTCAATTTGTCCAAATTGACTTTTGTGTCTACGACCTTCAGGTTTTTTCAAAACACCGTCGGCTGGTTAAGCCGTAATAGACATGACAACCCTAGTTGAGTAAAATTGAGCGGCGATCTCTCTATCGCAAAAGGGGTCGATATGACGAGATACGACCACGTCGAAAGCCGGACCCATACTAACCATCTCATTGAGCCAACGTTGGCTAATGAGTAGTGTGGCACAAACAAGGCAACAGTGCGACGCTAAAAATAAAATCTCTCACTGTTGTTCGTAGGCACGCTTAGGAGAGTCGAATTGGGCATCTCAGAGAGCCGAAGGAGGTGTAGGGTTGTGAAGGAGAAAATGGGGTCGTGACGGACTTTGGTTTCAGGTTGGCCGATTGCGCTGCAGAATCGTTACCCGTTCTGTGGCGTAGTTGGTTAACGCGCCCAGTCTAGCGTATTGGGAGTCGTGGGATCGAAGCCCACCAGAACGATTCTATTATTTTTCACAATCTTACATCTCAATTTGTCCAAATTGACTTTTGTGTCTACGACCTTCAGGTTTTTTCAAAACACCGTCGGCTGGTTAAGCCGTAATAGACATGACAACCCTAGTTGAGTAAAATTGAGCGGCGATCTCTCTATCGCAAAAGGGGTCGATATGACGAGATACGACCACGTCGAAAGCCGGACCCATACTAACCATCTCATTGAGCCAACGTTGGCTAATGAGTAGTGTGGCACAAACAAGGCAACAGTGCGACGCTAAAAATAAAATCTCTCACTGTTGTTCGTAGGCACGCTTAGGAGAGTCGAATTGGGCATCTCAGAGAGCCGAAGGAGGTGTAGGGTTGTGAAGGAGAAAATGGGGTCGTGACGGACTTTGGTTTCAGGTTGGCCGATTGCGCTGCAGAATCGTTACCCGTTCTGTGGCGTAGTTGGTTAACGCGCCCAGTCTAGCGTATTGGGAGTCGTGGGATCGAAGCCCACCAGAACGATTCTATTATTTTTCACAATCTTACATCTCAATTTGTCCAAATTGACTTTTGTGTCTACGACCTTCAGGTTTTTTCAAAACACCGTCGGCTGGTTAAGCCGTAATAGACATGACAACCCTAGTTGAGTAAAATTGAGCGGCGATCTCTCTATCGCAAAAGGGGTCGATATGACGAGATACGACCACGTCGAAAGCCGGACCCATACTAACCATCTCATTGAGCCAACGTTGGCTAATGAGTAGTGTGGCACAAACAAGGCAACAGTGCGACGCTAAAAATAAAATCTCTCACTGTTGTTCGTAGGCACGCTTAGGAGAGTCGAATTGGGCATCTCAGAGAGCCGAAGGAGGTGTAGGGTTGTGAAGGAGAAAATGGGGTCGTGACGGACTTTGGTTTCAGGTTGGCCGATTGCGCTGCAGAATCGTTACCCGTTCTGTGGCGTAGTTGGTTAACGCGCCCAGTCTAGCGTATTGGGAGTCGTGGGATCGAAGCCCACCAGAACGATTCTATTATTTTTCACAATCTTACATCTCAATTTGTCCAAATTGACTTTTGTGTCTACGACCTTCAGGTTTTTTCAAAACACCGTCGGCTGGTTAAGCCGTAATAGACATGACAACCCTAGTTGAGTAAAATTGAGCGGCGATCTCTCTATCGCAAAAGGGGTCGATATGACGAGATACGACCACGTCGAAAGCCGGACCCATACTAACCATCTCATTGAGCCAACGTTGGCTAATGAGTAGTGTGGCACAAACAAGGCAACAGTGCGACGCTAAAAATAAAATCTCTCACTGTTGTTCGTAGGCACGCTTAGGAGAGTCGAATTGGGCATCTCAGAGAGCCGAAGGAGGTGTAGGGTTGTGAAGGAGAAAATGGGGTCGTGACGGACTTTGGTTTCAGGTTGGCCGATTGCGCTGCAGAATCGTTACCCGTTCTGTGGCGTAGTTGGTTAACGCGCCCAGTCTAGCGTATTGGGAGTCGTGGGATCGAAGCCCACCAGAACGATTCTATTATTTTTCACAATCTTACATCTCAATTTGTCCAAATTGACTTTTGTGTCTACGACCTTCAGGTTTTTTCAAAACACCGTCGGCTGGTTAAGCCGTAATAGACATGACAACCCTAGTTGAATGAAAAATTTGTTTGTTGAGACAATTGATAAGAAATTTTCTGGTTTTGTAACTTGGTGAAATTTTCAGGAACCTGGTAAGCTCCATCCAAGAGAAGTGATGAAAATCAGCTACTTTTACTTATTGAGGTATAAGTACAAGTAAAATTCATTCGTTTGTGGAGAAAGTTGATTGAAGATTTTCTTGTTGTGTTACTGGACATATTTTTCAGGAGCCCGGTCAGCTCCATCCAAGAGAAGTGATGAAAACCAGCTAGTTTTACCTATCTGAATATAGAACATGTAAAATTCGTTTGTTAGGAAAATTTATTAGAAATTTTCTGGTTTTGTCACTTGACGGAATTTTCCAAGAGCCTGGTCAGCTCCATCCAAGAGAAGTGATGAAAACCAGCTCGTATCACCTATTTAAATAGAGAACATGTAAAAATCGTTTGTTGAGAAACTTGATTAGAAATTTTCTGGTTTTGTTACTTGAAGGAATTTATCAGGAGCCTGGTCAGCTCCATCCAAGAGAAGTGATGAAAACCAGCTAGTATTGCCTATTTAAACATAGAACATGTAAATTTGATTATTGTGAAATTGATTAGGAAATTTCTGGTTTTGTTACTTGAAAGAATATGTCAGGAGTCTGGCAGCTCCATCCAAGAGAAGTGATGAAAACCAGCTCGTATTACCTATTTGAACATAGAACATGTAAATATCGTTTGTTGAGAAACTTGATTAGAAATTTTCTGGTTTTGTCACTTGAAGGAATTTTTCAGGAGCCTGGTCAGCTCCATCCAAGAAAAGTGATGAAAACCAGCTAGTATTACCTATTTAAATAGAGAACATGTAAAAATCGTTTGTTGAGAAACTCGATTAGAAATTTTCTGGTTTTGTCACTTGAAGGAACTTTTCAGGAGCCTGGTCAGCTCCATCCAAGAGAAGTGATGAAAACCAGCTAGTATTACCTATTTAAATAGAGAACATGTAAATATCGTTTGTTGAGAAACTTGATTAGAAATTTTCTGGTTTTGTCACTTGAAGGAATTTTTCAGGAGCCTGGTCAGCTCCATCCAAGAAAAGTGATGAAAACCAGCTAGTATTACCTATTTAAATAGAGAACACGTGAAAATCGTTTGTTGAGAAACTCGATTAGAAATTTTCTGGTTTTGTCACTTGAAGGAACTTTTCAGGAGCCTGGTCAGCTCCATCCAAAAGAAGTGATGAAAGCCAGCTAGTATTACCTATTTAAATAGAGAACATGTAAATATCGTTTGTTGAGAAACTTGATTAGAAATTTTCTGGTTTTGTCACTTGAAGGAATTTTTCAGGAGCCTGGTCAGCTCCATCCAAGAAAAGTGATGAAAACCAGCTAGCTATTTAAATAGAGAACATGTAAAAAATCGTTTGTTGAGAAACTCGATTAGAAATTTTCTGGTTTTGTCACTTGAAGGAACTTTTCAGGAGCCTGGTCAGCTCCATCCAAGAGAAGTGATGAAAACCAGCTAGTATTACCTATTTAAATAGAGAACATGTGAATATCGTTTGTTGAGAAACTTGATTAGAAATTTTCTGGTTTTGTCACTTGAAGGAATTTTTCAGGAGCCTGGTCAGCTCCATCCAAGAGAAGTGATGAAAACCAGCTAGTATTACCTATTTAAATAGAGAACACGTGAAAATCGTTTGTTGAGAAACTCGATTAGAAATTTTCTGGTTTTGTCACTTGAAGGAACTTTTCAGGAGCCTGGTCAGCTCCATCCAAAAGAAGTGATGAAAGCCAGCTAGTATTACCTATTTAAATAGAGAACATGTAAATATCGTTTGTTGAGAAACTTGATTAGAAATTTTCTGGTTTTGTCACTTGAAGGAATTTTTCAGGAGCCTGGTCAGCTCCATCCAAGAAAAGTGATGAAAACCAGCTAGCTATTTAAATAGAGAACATGTAAAAAATCGTTTGTTGAGAAACTCGATTAGAAATTTTCTGGTTTTGTCACTTGAAGGAACTTTTCAGGAGCCTGGTCAGCTCCATCCAAGAGAAGTGATGAAAACCAGCTAGTATTACCTATTTAAATAGAGAACATGTGAATATCGTTTGTTGAGAAACTTGATTAGAAATTTTCTGGTTTTGTCACTTGAAGGAATTTTTCAGGAGCCTGGTCAGCTCCATCCAAGAGAAGTGATGAAAACCAGCTAGTATTTCCTATTTAAACATCCAGCTTTTTAAAAGCACTAATGGCTGCCGCAAACAGGCTCGCTTTCTGGTAGGGACCGATCAATTTGACGTTTGGCTTGGGTCGTTTTATATTGAGCGGACCCAAGCCAAATGTCAAATCGACCGATCCCTACCAGAAAGTGAGCCTATCGGCGGCAGCCATTAGCGCTCGTAAAAAGCTGGATATAACATGTAAAATTCGTTAGTTGAGAAACTTGATTTGAAATTTTCTGGTTTGGTACTTGACGGAATTTTCAGCTACACCCAAGAAAAGTGGTTAAAATCACACAGTATCATTTATTGAGAAATAGAACGTGAAAAAAATCGTGTGTAGTAACATTTGGTTGGAAGTTTTCTGGTTTTGCTAATTGATGAGTTTTTCAGAAGCCTGGTCAGCGCCATCGAAAAGAAATAATGAAAATCAGCTAGTATTACTCATTGAGGCTTAGAACATGTAAAATTTGTTTTCGCGAAAATTGATCGTAAGTCAAGAGATGTGATGAATTTTATTGAGATTCATTGGGATAGAACATGTCAAATTCGTTTATTGTGAAAGTTGATTTAAATTTTTTCTGGTCTTGTAGATTATTCAGAAGCGCTGAACATCCAACAAAAGTGATGAAAATCTGTTAGTAATACTTATTAGGATATTGAACATGTAAACTTTGTTGCTGAGAATGCTGATTGCAAGTTCTCTGGTTTTGTTATTAGACGGATTCTTGAGGAGCCTGGTCAGCTCCATCTAAGCGAAGTGATGAAAACCAGCTAGTATTGCGATAAAGAAAATATAAAACTTGTTCGTGCTCCATCCATGATGAAAACATTATTATTATTATTATTATTATCTTTATTAACGAGATTTGCAGCCCGAGGCTGGCTCATCTCGGATGAAAACATTGGTAATGTTATTTGGAACATGAAAATTCATTCAATTAGCAGTTAAATGGAAATTTTCTGACTTTGTTTTATTTGTAAATTTGTTATTAAAGATCTTGAATTGATATACACATAATGTTGTTGTTTTGATTTGTGTTTTACAAGTTTCAAGTCTAGAATATGTCAAATTATTAACCATAGGAAAACTCAACCGTGGTAAGAAGAGATGTTGTGTTACCAGTACTAAATGAATTACGGAAATTAAGGGTAGCTAACCCTTTAATTTTGAATATGTCAAAAAAAAAGGTAATGGTTGTTGACCTTTTTCAGAAATCAAAGTTATATTGAATAGTAAGTTAAAAAAAATAATAATAATAATAAATATTTTAAAATTCGAGAAATGTTAAAAAAACGAGAATTTCAAGTGCTCAAAATTCAGAAAGTGAATCAACTCCGATAATAACGTACTAGTTTTCGTTTCAAAAAAAAAAAAAAAACAAATGATTGCCTGAGGTTTAATCTGAATTAAAAACATATTATTGCAACGTATAGAAATGTTAAAAAAAGCTGTCTCCGTAAAAGACACTAAAGAAGTACTTATTCAAATATTTCATTGAAAATATGAATGGTTAGGAACATTGAGATTCTAGTTTTTTTACTTTTTTTCTTGTGAGTGTATTATCAAAGGTTAATTTAAATAAAAATATATGAAACATTAAAAACAATTCTCTATTTAAAAACATAGATAGAAAATTGATTATGAAATTTTAATCTTTCCTTTGGCTATTGTGAACATGAGATTAATTACTAACTGGAAAGCTTGTCTAAGTAATTTTAAGGTCAATGTTTACTGCTGTTAGAACATTATACTGAATATTATTGTATTATACATTTAAAATAGAATAGTTATACTTATTCAGTCAATTTCAGTTAAGCCACACATAAAAAAAATGCTTAACATGGAAACAGGAATGACCTACATTGTAAGGTATAAAACCATTTAAAAAAAGCAAACATTGATCTGTTACATAATATTAAATTGTATCTACAAACAAGAATGAAGTTGCTTCGACATTAAATTACAATACGCTGTATTGTATCCAATACGTTTTTATTGTACTATAATAGTTTGTTTCATTCAATAAATGGTACGTTTTCATTCCGGTAGCGTTGAAATAAACAATTTACGCTTTAAATTTTACATTAAAAAAATCTTGTGAAACAATATTGTAAAATTGAATAGAAAGTTGTGTCAAGGATTTATTGATATCGTAAAATCAGGAATTATTTTCAATACACAAATCTTCTTCGATATAAAACAAATATGAAAGGTAATAACAAAATGGATTTTTTTTTAGAACTAGGATCGAGTTATTGATTAAATTTGATTGTAGGAAATTGTAAAAAAAGAAAAGAACACGGAAATTACAATTTAATGCGGAAACCGGAAATTTTTTGGCGATAGGTTGAACTGGTGATAATATTTGTCAATTAGTATGTTTTGGGTATTTGAACTTATATGACCTAAATAAAAGTGTGATATAAATACGACAGTTGCATATTATCATGATCATGTTTCTTATAGTATTTTATAAAATATTCGAACAATTAATTATTAATGTTATAAATTTTGCAGTTAAATAAATTACGAAACAAAATAATAAGATATTATCATCAAACTAAATAAGTCCACGCAAGAACAGTTTCAAACATCAATAATATCAAAAAGTATTCAAAATAATAAAATTCCAAGAAGAAACGATTGACAAGATAAAACGAAGAGTGCAAGACTTATAATAGATGCAAATTATTGGAAATAGTTAGATTCATATATGATTATGTATGGTTTGATGAAATAATTATGTAACAAAATGTTGGGATACTCCAAAGATGTTGGGATACTCGTATAGATTTTTTTTTTGTAAAACTAAAAAAAACTTGTAAAGATATTATTAAAAAAAATGTATTAACACTTTTTTGGCAATGCTATATGACGGCACTTTATGTATTAATTATATGAAGAGTAGAGAAGAGAGCGAATGTAGTATTATAGAGTAAATTAAGAAAAAAAAGAATAACAATTCTATCATAAGGAATCAAAATATTTAACTTCGCCGCTAAAAGAAAACTTTGAATATTTTAATTCTAGAGCATTTCGTTCAGTGTAATCGTAAGTTTTGCATTCGCTTCTAGCGCAAGTGATCGAAATGAACACGAGAATGTATGCGAACAGCGAGAATAGATGCGGAGACAGAGGGGTTAAGCTGAATGGATGCAGAAGAGAAATACGTCGACTGACGGTGAGGCCATAGTAACGCGTCTGCGTCCGCGAACGCGATGCGATCAAAGGATTTCCTGTTGTTGATATTCTGCTTTGCGGGCTCGCACACGCGGACGCGTCGCTCGACGCGTTTACTATGGCAGCGCCCTGACGCTACGACGCTGGTACTGAATGGAATGGAATGAAGCGAAGTGAATGAGTAAAAGAGACAGGGGTATGCGTCGCAGTAAGACTGGTCGATGTTGTTGCGCATGCTCCTCAGTCTAATAACGATTTTCGACGCGGACGGTTTGAGTCCAGTTTGCGCAAGGTGAAAAAAAAAAATGAGAAAATATAACCGCTGGTGACGCCATGAATAAAAAAAAAATTAATGTTTTATTTTGAAAGAATACGACACCGGGGATACATTCAAGAGCAGCAAAAGCTTCGACACAAATACCACAATTTTTACTTAAAATCATGTACTATCCCAACATTAATGTTTAAGATAATAAAATAAATGTTATGCTTTTTGTATATTTTTCTCTTGATTTTACAAAATTAATTTCCAAAAATATTATTTCTGAAGTGAGTGACATCTACTCACTTTCGCAAATTCCAGATTAAACGAAGTGAGTAAGTGTTACTCTAATATTGACATTTGACAACGTTACTCAAAAGTGAGTAACGATGGTGTTGTCCATTTGTTCTCTCCCCGGCCCGCGTTAGCAGACTTGCTTTTGCTGTGCGAATAGAACAGTCAAATCGTTCAGCATGTGCGATATATTTATTAACACTGTCGAGTTTCGTTTCTCGACTGATGCCCCCCGGCCGTCGTGGCTTGAGATTGCCGAGTTTGTGAAGCAGTTACAAACTGATGTGTCCGATGTGGAAACTGTCTACAAGTTAACTGAGAATCGTAGCATTTGCATCAAGTTTAAGTCTGAATCCGCAATGTTAGAGGCTTTGCGGGTAAATTCGGAACCGAAAAATTTCCTATATGCATCCGGGAAATCAGTGAAAGTTTGCATGGTAGTTGCAGGTCGCAATATTGAATACGTTCGAGTATTCGACCTGCCACCGGAGATCTCCGATGACGACGTGTCGCTAGCGTTTCAACCATACGGAAAGGTGAATAGGATAGACAGAGAAAAGTTTCCCAGCAATCTTGGCTTGAATCATGTGTACAATGGTGTGCGGGGTGTACACATAGAAGTGGAAAAGGAAATCCCGTCTTCGATTGGAATCATGAACCGGAAGGCAAAGGTCTATTACGATGGTCTGAGGGACAAGTGCTTTGCCTGTCAGTCTCGAGGACATCGGATGAATGCCTGTCCAACGAGGAAAACTACGTACGCTGCAATCACCAAAGCAAAAGAAGCGGTAGCTGTGGAAGAGGAATTGATCGTCACCGAGGAGGACATTGTGGAAGTTATTGAAGAGGAAATACTTGAAGAGCCTTTGGAAGTCGAGAAGGAAAAAACCGGAAAGAAACAGCAGACAAACAAGCAAAAACCGGAAATCGACGATGACTACATCCATCGGACGTATGGTATTCCTAATGCCACGCAACTGGTGAATAACTTTAACGCCGTAATGGAAGAGCAGAAGAAAAAGCTAGTGGCAAGCCAGCGTCGAGCCCAGTTTGCCTCTTCAGGATCCGTCGACCGCGCCCCTCCGAAGAAAAGTTCACGCAAGGGATGATAGATAGCTAAATAAGACATTGTGGAATAATTCTTGTGTTATTCTCTAGATAATCGGCTCCGCAAAGGTTTCAGAAACCGTATGAGCCTAACAAATAAACGATTGGTAAAAAAAAAAAAAAAAAAAAAAACGATGGTGTTACTCACTTGTGAGCAGTTCCACTTTGTTCCGAAGTGAGTCGAATTCTACTCACTTTTGAGTAGATCTGAACGAGCGTGTTTGTAAACAGCTCAGCTGTCAAGCCTTGTTTTTTGTCGCGCGCCAGAATATTCTCATACACTGAACAAAAGCTCCTACCACTAATTGAATGATTTGTAATTCACATGGCTACAAATCTGCATATTACTCGTTTTGAATGATTTTTAAACAATATGATGCACCCATTGACTGCCGAACAAAAATCATCCAATTTTATGATGACTTTCAGTATACATCTGTATGACAATGTGTTGATAGTTGAACTTTAACAACACAAATGAGTAACATGCGTCTTATGAGGGATATTCATTTCTTCCATGCCCCAAATCAAAAATCATTCAATTATAGTCTAAAACTTCATTCGGATAGCAAATGATCCTTGACTTGAAATCATCCTTGTCAACCTAAACAAAAACATGGCGGCAGCAGCGGAACATAGCATTTCTTCTCGGATTTCGCAGGTAATTGCTCATTTTGATAGAAGCATTCGGAAGTATATTTACTTGTAATTTGTTAATTATTTTCAAGGTGACCAAGAACCGATAATCCTGGTTCGATCCAGGGACATTGGAGTGGATAATGTGGACACTTCCAGGATGCTTCAAACAGCTATATTAAAGGCGGCTCATTAGTGCGTGAATTGTTAATTGATTTTTATGTTGCCTATTATCATCAAAATAAATGATGACTTGTGGAAACCACCAATGGCTGATTACTTATTTTCAATTAGATTTATTTTAAATCACGAAATAGAATGCAATGGGGTTTGTTTACATGTGTGTGTGATAATCATTCAATTTTAAACATATTTTACTTCAATATGAATCATTTTTGGACTGGATGATTTTCATACGATACGATTTGTAAACAAATGATTTTGACAGCGATGAAAATCATCTTGTTTGTGTCTGAAAATAGGTATGGGGCTTAGATGAGGCAAAAATCATTCAATTGATGGCGGGAGATTTCGTTCAGTGTATTTGGAGCTACGAAATTAATAAAACACGAATAATTTATTAATCAATAAATTAATAACGTGCAGTGCTTGTGAATCGGCAGAAACAATGTCGGATGGAGGTATGTTTTAAGAATGGTTTCTTTAGTGGCGCATACCATTGATTTCTTATGGGACCCTCTACTATGGGTACTGATGCACCACTATAGGTACAAAGGAGCAAAAAAATTAAGCAAAATAATTGTTTTAAATAGTTTTACGGTAAAAATTCATGAATATTATTCAATTACTCCAATCGCAAGATAGTCGCATCGTGCATCATAGAAAAATATCACATAATCCTTATTTCAATAGTATATGACAATGTTTTAATAAAAATTTATCCAATCAGTCTCAAAAAGTGATGGGTGAAGATGTGGATTTTACATCCATCCTGAAATAACTTTAATTAATAGAAATGTGTGGTGATTTCATGATTCTTATTGCGGACACCACAATTTTGCTTCATATTCCAGACACTTTGATTCGAATTTCGAACAACTTCTGAAAAGCACATTTCAAATCGTTAAATCATATATTAAACTCACTAAGCCGTTAGAAAGACGTCAAAACTAGTTAAACATTGTAAATTTTCATGGATTGGTATAGACAATGTTTTTTTTAATATCATCTTTCAAATTCGGAACTGCTATAAAATTATAAAAAAATCAAATGATGCAGCTAGGGATTCTACAAAGAGCCTGGAATCATGACTTTTAAAAGTTTTACTTTAGTTTGTTACTTAAAATACACCTAACGTCTAGAAGGGTCACATATCTGGAAAGTTTTGAAATCTATTAGGGGCAATGAGGGCAATATGAACATACGGGGCAATATGAGTCACCCCAGTTTTGACCTCAAAAACAGTGTTTTAATGTCTAGTGTCATTATGATCTGCTAAAGGATGCCTCAAGTAGCCACCACAATAAAAACCGTAAGAATATTCGTTTGAACACTCAAGATATTTACAAAAATGTACAAGTTTGTCCTTCGTCATGAAAAGGTTATAATTTTGGCAGTGTTTAATTAAGCCTATAAGACAATTATATTTATAATTCTAGTAAATTTTACCAATCCATTGAAACTTCTGATCATAATAAACAGTTCGTGAGCGAAATTAAATTTGTTCGTAAACAAAATTATTAATAAACAATATATTATTTTCAAGATGAAAGTGCGGGGCAATATGAGCCATCTAGATTTGGGGCTGTCCATTAATTACGTAAGGGATTACGGGGGGAGGTGGGGTTTGAGATTTCTTACGGGCCATACAATTTATTTTTGATTTTCATACAACAAATCTTATCATGGGGGGAGGGGGGTTGAAAAATCCAGAAAATTTTCTTACGTAATAAGTGGACCGCCCCTTTAAGCAAAACAAACGATGTTTTGAACATAAAAATGCATTAACTAAATATACCAGATTATTTTTTTTACTGCATAGTCATCTTTATGCACCATTACAAGTTTAACACTTTGCTAGAAAATACTTTGAACCAAGTATCGCAATTTAGTACTAGTATACCATGGTCTGTTCACTATGTATTATGTATCTTTTAAAAATAAGCCGCTCGAATTAATAATTTCAAGCAAAGCTAATACAATTCCCTTTCAAATAATGTACTCTTCTCTATACTGTTTTAAATAAAAATCATTCGATTGAATGAGGTGGCTCATACTGCCCCGTAGGGTGGCTCATAATGCCCCATATGGTTGGTGACCACGTAGAAAAACATGGTTTTCCAAAAAGTTCCTAAAATAAGTTCATGTTAACATTAATTATCGACGTAACAAGGAAGATAGCATTTCACAGTACAAGTCACTTGCATTTAAACCATATTTTTTATGTTTTTCTATGCATTCCATGACGTTTTCCTTAAGCGGCCCATATTGCCCCGATCACCCCTATGCATATTAAAAATAGGACTATCATTTTCGCAGGTCTGGGATTCAACGTCATGGGCGGAAAGGAGCAAAACTCGCCCATCTATATTTCCCGCATCATTCCCGGAGGCGTTGCCGACCGCCATGGTGGATTGAAACGGGGCGATCAGCTGCTCTCGGTCAACGGCGTATCCGTTGAGGGCGAAAACCACGAGAAGGCCGTGGAGCTGCTGAAACAGGCCATTGGCTCCGTCAAGCTGGTCGTTCGCTACACACCAAAGGTGCTGGAGGAGATGGAGTTGCGCTTCGATAAGCAACGGGCTGCCAGAAGGCGCCAACAGTACTAAAAGAAGGACGTTATCGCGCACTCTAGTTGCCATACATCAATAATTATCTCTTACTCGAATTAGAAAGCGGTATTCAGCAGAAACCAAGTTCATACCAAGATTGTCGCGATTCGTCGCTTTCATTCGGAATTTCTCATATTTTCATCAATAATGGATATCGTTTTATGTTTTCCATTGAAGCTAGATTTAATCTGACGCTCGTTTTTGTTTTTTTCCATTCATGTAGAAATGATGCATTATTTACATTTTACGTTTACTTTAATCGTGTTAAACTGTCGGTTCCCACTAATGATTATCCATAAAATAAAAAGTATATGTCGCATTGATGGGTAGCGAAGCGCTTTCTAAATAATCGAAAGAAAAATACTTACCGTTTCGAGGCGTTAGTGATCGTACTTTTCGATCAAATGCTTGATCCCATGTTCATCGTACTGACTCCGGCTCATACAGGACTTCAAAAAGCTTAGCGACTGCGAGTACTCCTTTCCTCCATGCCATGCGTAGGTGATGGGACTGCAATAAAGACAAGATAAATAGAAATGTGTTTTTTTTGTATTATTTTAATAATTACATACATTTCTTACATCAAATAGAGAAAAAGTGATTTTAAAGCCTCTGTTGTAAATGTGTTAATGAGAAGATGAATCGCAGCCAAACCTCAAATTTTCAAGAGCATAAATCTGAAGAATCAAACATCCGTTTAAGGCCGCACGGGACGTCATCATAATCACCCTATCCATTTCAAGAAGCAAATCCCAAGAACCACTCCATATATCGATGCGAAAATGTATCACTATGATTCAGTATATGTAGTGCACAACCCGATAAATTTTCAGCTTCATCTGTTCACTAAAACTCGAGATTTGCTTCCACAAAGTTTTGATGATTATTGTTAGAGTGAGACGAAAGATAGGGAAAATAACACGGTCTCCCGTGTCCCCTTAAGCTGAAAACTTAATCGATTGGTCACTAGCTGGTGGTGATATATATATATATATATATATATATATATATATATATATATATATATATATATATATATATATATATATATATATATATATATATATATATATATATATATATATATATATATATATATATATATATATATATATATATATATATATATATATATATATATATATATATATATATATATATATATATATATATATATATATATATATATATATATATATATATATATATATATATATATATATATATATATATATATATATATATATATATATATATATATATATATATATGTGGTAGCTAGAGCTGGTCTATTAAATTTGAATTGAAATATTACTTGGGTTTAGTTGAGCATAAATATTTCAATTTAACGTGCATGTTTGATATTAGCGTGCATGTTTAATATTAGCGTGCCTTTTTGATATAAGCGTGCATGGTGTATATGAGCACTATATTATTAGAGTGTAACAATTGACAGTTCGAAAGCTCGAATGAGCGCGAAAACAGCTTGCACGGAGAACTTAGGAAATACTAATTAGGGTATGAAATATCACACGGATTGCATTTTTGATTTTTATGCATTACGCGGCATATGAAATATACGCCATCAACATAAAATTTATCCTTTGCAATGCATTTTTGAAAATTATTATTCTGTATGGATTTTGTCTATTTTTTGATACACTTGGGACTCGGCGATTTTTTATTTGCAGTTTTATTAGCAGGCTATCGCATGGAAGTAACAATGCGTGGCTACTAATTCGCGAGTTTTTTCGTATATTCGTCGGTGTTATGGCATAGAACGATATTTCTACAGTCCCCAAGTGTACCACAAGTAAGTCGGAAAAACTAGAACTAACAAGGAGAACGAGTAACAAAAATTGGATATATTTCAGCCAACCGGATAATGAGGAAGGAAAAGACGAAACTTCCGAGGATCGACAACATTCGTGGCAGAGATGGCAGACGAAGAACAGTAGTTCTGAAAGCGCCATTGAGGATATTATGAAAGGGTAACTTCCACAACAACATTTCCTACCATCGTAACCATAATTTGCCAATTTGGTTCACTATTTCAGCGGACTCAGCCCCTACCCTACAGCTGTGCCTATAGCGTACTCTAGGCTGACAAATGGAACCTACCGGCGATTCCAGGGGAAGGTTTGCTAACGTACCTGAGACATGAGACTGTGAAGTCAGGTGTGATTTCATCAGCCGCCGGAATGATTCCATCGTGGGTTCCGATACCACCAATGTCATTCATACTGGTGTGTTCAGGTTTCCGGAATGTCGAAGTATTTCATTGTCGTTCGGTGATAGTGGAGCGCCTCATATATTGAAATAAATGTTTTTTATATCATGTCTTTCAATTCAACTAATTTGTTTTTCATCTTCCTGCCGTTGGGCTTGAAAGTAAACAAAAGAATAGTGACAGCTTAAAAATAATGCGCAGTTATGCATTGTAATTCATAAAAATGTTTTATACTTTGAAGGCATAATGAAAAGATATTCATTCCATGGAGTGAATAGACGGAATATGGTTTTAGTATAGGTTTTAAGCATTTCAGTATTTAAATATTTAAGCGTGTGGCTTGAATCCAGACTTCAGTTTAGTGAAAATTGTTGTGGATGATGGTTGTGGAAGAAAACGGCAGTGTAATTTTCAGCCGTAGTGGAAAATCGACTGATGGCCGAATCTGCCGAAAGCTGTACAGCTCAAAATTACGGATACTACAATATATATAAACAGTAAGTTTTACCGTCGTACTTTTTATTGGACTAATTATCAATAATTGAAGAATTATTCTTTACAGTCTAACCGGGAAGGCTACTCGTTCCGTCAAACTACATCCTCCAATGTCTTTCATCAATCCCCCAGAGATTTACAATACCCGGGGATACATTCAAGAGCAGCAAAAGCTTCGACACAAATACCACAATTTTTACTTAAAATCATGTACTATCCCAACATTAATGTTTAAGATAATAAAATAAATGTTATGCTTTTTGTATATTTTTCTCTTGATTTTACAAAATTAATTTCCAAAAATATTATTTCTGAAGTGAGTGACATCTACTCACTTTCGCAAATTCCAGATTAAACGTAGTGAGTAAGTGTTACTCTAATATTGACATTTGACAACGTTACTCAAAAGTGAGTAACGATGGTGTTACTCACTTGTGAGCAGTTCCACTTTGTTCCGAAGTGAGTCGAATTCTACTCACTTTTGAGTAGATCTGAACGAGCGTGTTTGTAAACAGCTCAGCTGTCAAGCCTTGTTTTTTGTCGCGCGCAGAATATTCTCATATTTGGAGCTACGAAATTAATAAAACACGAATAATTTATTAATCAATAAATTAATAACGTGCAGTGCTTGTGAATCGGCAGAAACAATGTCGGATGGCGACGTGTTTATTTTGGACAATGGAGCATTCTACGCCAAGTTGGGAATGTCGGACTGGGACGCCCCGAAGTAAGTGGATCCCTTATACATGGCAAACACTTTCTAACAGACTTCTTGAAACGGATGATCGCTGTTTTAGGACCGTCTTGAACTGCATCACCAAAGCCAAATCCGAACGGCGCCGTCCATTCATCGGGAACCAGATTGAGGAGTGCCGGGATGTCTCCGGGCTGTTCTATATTCTGTGCTTTCAGCGAGGCTACCTGGTCAATTGGGACATTCAGAAAACGGTGTGGGATTACATGTTTAGCTCGGATTGTTGCCCGGTGAACTTTTCGGAAACGCCCTTGCTGATAACGGAACCGCTGTTCAACTTTCAATCGATTCAGGAAGCGATGCTGGAGATTCTGTACGAGGAGTACGATTGTGATGCGGTATGCAAGACGAATTCGGTCGATTTGGTGGCTTTCAATTATGTTCACGAGGAGAACCACAAAACGAGGCCTTTGTGCTGCCTGGTGGTGGACATGGGATACAGCTTCACACATGTCGTTCCTTTCGTGAAGGGAGTTAAGCAGAAGGAAGCGATCCGGCGGATTGACGTTGGTGGAAAGTTGCTTACCAATCATCTCAAAGAGATCATCTCCTACCGGCAGTTGAATGTTATGGATGAATCCTATGTGATAAATCAAGTCAAGGAAGACAGTTGCTTCGTATCGCAAGATTTCAACGAAGACATGCGAATCGCTCGCAAGAAACCGCAGGATAATTCCATTATTCGAGAGTACGTCCTGCCGGATTACACACAAATACGGCGGGGCTATTTGAGACCGTACGATCCAAAGAACAGCGCCAATGACGAACTGCAAACCCTAAGACTAAACAACGAGCGATTTGTGATACCGGAAGTGCTCTTCCACCCATCGGACATCGGAATACAGCAGATGGGAGTGGCGGAAGCGATCGTCGAAGCCATCAACACCTGTCCGGACGAAACGCGGCCGCATCTGTTAAGCAACATTGTTGTGTGCGGTGGAAGCGCCCTGTTCAGCGGGATGCAGTCCAGGCTGCTCAAGGAAGTGCGTGCCCTCGCGCCGGACGAGTTCGAGGTGAACGTTACCGTGCCCAAAGAGTAAGTCGAAGGATTTTTTATTTAAATTCTTTTGTTAATATAATTTCAAAACATTACATTTATTTTTTTATATCAAAGTGTTCTGTGTTAAGCAACACTATCGACCTAATTAGGTAAAACTAAATTAAGCTATATTTTAGAGGGCTGGTAGCAAGTCTCTTTGTAGAGACTTGGCTATATTTCATGGCAAGCTTTTCAGGTGAAGATGAATCGAAGCCTATCTTCAAATTTACAAGAGCACAAATCTCGAGAACCGAACACCTGTTTGAGCTGAAAATTTTATCGATTTGTCACCACCAGCTAGTGACTAATCGATTAAGTTTTCAGCTTAAACGGATGTTTGATTCTTCAGATTTATGCTCTTGAAAATTTGAGGTTTGGCTGCGATTCATCTTCTCATTAACACATCTCGATTTACAACAGAGGCTTTAAAATCACTTTTTCTCTATTTGATGTAAGAAATGTATGTAATTATTAAAATAATACAAAAAAAAAACATTTCTATTTATCTTGTCTTTATTGCAGTCCCATCACCTACGCATGGCATGGAGGAAAGGAGTACTCGCAGTCGCTAAGCTTTTTGAAGTCCTGTATGAGCCGGAGTCAGTACGATGAACATGGGATCAAGCATTTGATCGAAAAGTACGATCACTAACGCCTCGAAACGGTAAGTATTTTTCTTTCGATTATTTAGAAAGCGCTTCGCTACCCATCAATGCGACATATACTTTTTATTTTATGGATAATCATTAGTGGGAACCGACAGTTTAACACGATTAAAGTAAACGTAAAATGTAAATAATGCATCATTTCTACATGAATGGAAAAAAACAAAAACGAGCGTCAGATTAAATCTAGCTTCAATGGAAAACATAAAACGATATCCATTATTGATGAAAATATGAGAAATTCCGAATGAAAGCGACGAATCGCGACAATCTTGGTATGAACTTGGTTTCTGCTGAATACCGCTTTCTAATTCGAGTAAGAGATAATTATTGATGTATGGCAACTAGAGTGCGCGATAACGTCCTTCTTTTAGTACTGTTGGCGCCTTCTGGCAGCCCGTTGCTTATCGAAGCGCAACTCCATCTCCTCCAGCACCTTTGGTGTGTAGCGAACGACCAGCTTGACGGAGCCAATGGCCTGTTTCAGCAGCTCCACGGCCTTCTCGTGGTTTTCGCCCTCAACGGATACGCCGTTGACCGAGAGCAGCTGATCGCCCCGTTTCAATCCACCATGGCGGTCGGCAACGCCTCCGGGAATGATGCGGGAAATATAGATGGGCGAGTTTTGCTCCTTTCCGCCCATGACGTTGAATCCCAGACCTGCGAAAATGATAGTCCTATTTTTAATATGCATAGGGGTGATCGGGGCAATATGGGCCGCTTAAGGAAAACGTCATGGAATGCATAGAAAAACATAAAAAAATATGGTTTAAATGCAAGTGACTTGTACTGTGAAATGCTATCTTCCTTGTTACGTCGATAATTAATGTTAACATGAACTTATTTTAGGAACTTTTTGGAAAACCATGTTTTTCTACGTGGTCACCAACCATATGGGGCATTATGAGCCACCCTACGGGGCAGTATGAGCCACCTCATTCAATCGAATGATTTTTATTTAAAACAGTATAGAGAAGAGTACATTATTTGAAAGGGAATTGTATTAGCTTTGCTTGAAATTATTAATTCGAGCGGCTTATTTTTAAAAGATACATAATACATAGTGAACAGACCATGGTATACTAGTACTAAATTGCGATACTTGGTTCAAAGTATTTTCTAGCAAAGTGTTAAACTTGTAATGGTGCATAAAGATGACTATGCAGTAAAAAAATAATCTGGTATATTTAGTTAATGCATTTTTATGTTCAAAACATCGTTTGTTTTGCTTAAAGGGGCGGTCCACTTATTACGTAAGACAATTTTCTGGATTTTTCAACCCCCCTCCCCCCATGATAAGATTTGTTGTATGAAAATCAAAAATAAATTGTATGGCCCGTAAGAAATCTCAAACCCCACCTCCCCCCGTAATCCCTTACGTAATTAATGGACAGCCCCAAATCTAGATGGCTCATATTGCCCCGCACTTTCATCTTGAAAATAATATATTGTTTATTAATAATTTTGTTTACGAACAAATTTAATTTCGCTCACGAACTGTTTATTATGATCAGAAGTTTCAATGGATTGGTAAAATTTACTAGAATTATAAATATAATTGTCTTATAGGCTTAATTAAACACTGCCAAAATTATAACCTTTTCATGACGAAGGACAAACTTGTACATTTTTGTAAATATCTTGAGTGTTCAAACGAATATTCTTACAGTTTTTATTGTGGTGGCTACTTGAGGCATCCTTTAGCAGATCATAATGACACTAGACATTAAAACACTGTTTTTGAGGTCAAAACTGGGGTGACTCATATTGCTCCGTATGTTCATATTGCCCTCATTGCCCCTAATAGATTTCAAAACTTTCCAGATATGTGACCCTTCTAGACGTTAGGTGTATTTTAAGTAACAAACTAAAGTAAAACTTTTAAAAGTCATGATTTCAGTCTCTTTGTAGAATCCCTAGCTGCATCATTTGATTTTTTTATAATTTTATAGCAGTTCCGAATTTGAAAGATGATATTAAAAAAAAACATTGTCTATACCAATCCATGAAAATTTACAATGTTTAACTAGTTTTGACGTCTTTCTAACGGCTTAGTGAGTTTAATATATGATTTAACGATTTGAAATGTGCTTTTCAGAAGTTGTTCGAAATTCGAATCAAAGTGTCTGGAATATGAAGCAAAATTGTGGTGTCCGCAATAAGAATCATGAAATCACCACACATTTCTATTAATTAAAGTTATTTCAGGATGGATGTAAAATCCACATCTTCACCCATCACTTTTTGAGACTGATTGGATAAATTTTTATTAAAACATTGTCATATACTATTGAAATAAGGATTATGTGATATTTTTCTATGATGCACGATGCGACTATCTTGCGATTGGAGTAATTGAATAATATTCATGAATTTTTACCGTAAAACTATTTAAAACAATTATTTTGCTTAATTTTTTTGCTCCTTTGTACCTATAGTGGTGCATCAGTACCCATAGTAGAGGGTCCCATAAGAAATCAATGGTATGCGCCACTAAAGAAACCATTCTTAAAACATACCTCCACTAAATGATCAGTGTTCCTATTATTGGTGCAAGGCTTTTTGCAGGGAAATTTAAAATTAGTCGTGCTTTTTATACATTTGAGTGATGCAAGTATTTGAGATTTATCGAATGATACATTAAAATCATATATTTTATGGTTTTATCACCGTGTTTTAGCAGTTTTCCCTTAGGTGCACCACTAATGGCACACTTGCCCTAATAGAGCAAAATCTAGAATGCTGTGAAAAGTGTACTGTGATCTGTCAAACTTGGGTGCAGTACTAGAAGTAGTACCGACTACTATGTCTCTATTCGTCTCTGGTTCCATATAATTTGAAGTGAAACATAATAGTCTCAAATAACACAGTATCGCTTAAACGTCAAAAATAGTGAACTCATGAGTGAACTTGTGCATCGGCCCATTCTTAAGGTTCCATCTTGCCCCGCCCTACCCTACCGTTTTGTTTTAAATTTCGAACATGACTCAAATTCCGAAAACTCGACTGCTGGTATTATAATGAAATTTTAAATTTCTTCATAGGAAGATCAATTCATTTACAATTTATATGCTCCAGTGTAACAAGTATAGAAAATAAAAGTTTTACCTTTAAAAATCTTTCGATTTCTTGTACACATGGTTTAAGCAAACAAAAACATCCCAGTAGGCATAACTAAGTTTGCTGGTAATTCAAAAATAAACATCCTCAAGAACTCCTACATAAATTTCTTAAGGAATTCCTTGGGAATTTTCTCAAAAAATATGTTTTTTGCTTAAACTTGGAGGTTTTTCTTTTTAAGTGACATGCCTTCAGTAGAACAAACACATTTTTGTTTTTGAAAACTTTCGAAAAAGAAGCTGCACCTTAATACATATTGATCTAAGGCAGTGATGCTCAGGCTCATATTTCAATCGCCTGTATTTCTGATCAAAGATAGTTATTCGAATAGACCAGTATGCAATTCATAATAACTTTAGGGGTAGTAAAGCCTTCTGAAGAAAAAATGTGAGAAGTTTGTCACATAAAGGAGATCTACACAACACATGCGGCCCGCGGGCCGCACTTTGGCCACCACAGATCTAAGGACTTTCTTGAGCAACTTCAGGAATATTTTTGCAGGATACTGGGGACAACCTTAAAAAAAAAATCTTGGTTGATTTTTTATGGTATTCAAAACGAAAATTTTGGAGAAGTTCCTTAAAAAATTCGCGAACGATACACTGTACGCATTTCTACAGAGGGGGCGGACCTGGTGTAGTGGTTAGAACACTCGCCTCTTACGCCGAGGACCTGGGATCGAATCCCATCCCCGACATAGTCACTTATGACGTAAAAAGATATAGTGACGACTTCCTTCGGAAGGGAAGTAAAGCCGTTGGTCACGAGATGAACTAGCCCAGGGCTAAAAATCTCGTTAATAAAGTCAAATCAATCAATCATTTCTGCAGAAATTTCGTGCAGCTGTTTCAATCTATTTCTTATGAAATACCTGGAAGGAATCATGCAAAATTGCCAGTTACATTTACTGCATAGATTGAGTACGTAGTCCACAAACAATTCCATTTCCATAAAATCGACCAAAAATTAAAATTTAAAAGCTATTTTTGAGCGATGAAAAAGGATACTGACTGTTGAACCAAGGGTTCTGTGAGAACTATGCTCAGGATTATGAAATCTTGCCCAGGGGTTTTAAACAATTTGTCCCGAAATTTTATGGGAATGACGTCCAACATATTATAAAAAACTCCCTACATAGGATTCCACTTGGCCCTGAAAGTCCTGCCCAGAATTCTATTTTGGATTTCGAGAGAATTTTGCTAAATTAAATGAGAAGCATGCACTGGATTCTGTGGAAATTGTGCATAGTATTTTGTCAGAATTTTGCCAAAAGGATTTTGGCTGAATTTCGCGAAAGATTTATTTTGTAATCTTATGCAAGAAACTGTGAAATTGCTTTCTATGTGAATCCTTCTCAGAATTCTATCAGAGTTTAGGATTATGTGAATGCCTTTCCCATTATTCTGTAACAATCATAAGCAGGGATTGAATCCTGAGAAAATTGAGAGAATCTCTCACGTATCGCTCTCTGTAACTATCATAACATGCTGCACATTATGAGATACTGTTTATCGTATACTGCTACAACTTTGATCAGATTGGGGGGATAGTAGTACATGATAAAACCCCTCTAAACATGCTCCAAGCCTGGGGGACACTATTGCTATTGGAAGTTCGTGGATTGTTTATCGTGCCATTAAAGAAAAACACCTATCCCCAACGGTAAACAAGCGAGAAAAGTGGATTTTATCATCGCTCTCTCATTGGGGCTCTCGCTCGCTGCTTCCATTTATCAGACTTGTTACACCTTGCGATACAATGACGATCGTGAACCGCAACAGATGGGATGTTTGTCTTTGCTTGCTTTGATCGTGCTTCATACTCAAATGAGAGCGAATTCTGCAACGCCTGATCATAAGACATATTCTGTGTTTATTCTATCTAAGATACTTCTGTAAATTCTGTAAGAATCCTGCCAAATACTCATGCGAATCGTGCCGAAGGTTTTCATGAAATTCATATCAATGATTCTGTGAGAATTTTGTGCATGATTTTCTGACAAGTCTTCCAAACATTTTAGATAATCCTTTCCAGAGTTTTGCTTGAATCCTTCCCAGAACTGTGTGAAATAAACGCACAGGGTTTTGTGAGATTTCTTACCATAATTCAATGAAATTTCTCTGACCAATGTAACTTACTTCTTTTGTAAAAGCTCGATGGAAATCCAATTGGTTTTATCAAGTAGGGTCCGTGTACCCTTAGTGAACAGTTCCCTATAGTCGCACTAGTTTTGCTATACATCGTTGCAAAATATTTTTTTAAATGAAGGTCGGGAGCTATTTATCTAATTACCAGCTGTACCAGCTGGATTTCTATCAAAAAATATCGAAATTAATAGTTTCGTGTGACATCCAAATTTTCTTACACCTATAGTAGATATATAGTACCTATAGTAGCACTACTAAGAGAAACTATTTTTTATTAAACACAAAATAAAGGAAGAATTAGGATTTTTTTTAAATCAGTCAAAAACTTTTAATCCACTCTTCAAATGAAAAATCTGTGTTGTTTTTTTCATAAGGGCTTATCCGTATTCATCGATTCTCTTCATAGTTGTTCTATTTACGTTTCTCTTTGCGACTGATTCTCTTTTCCTAACATATTTTTGTGCTGTAGGATGAGGAATCACTATACACTCGATTCTGTTTTTGCACGGATTTTTTTAAAATGGCCGTGCAAAAAAAGTTTCCATATATTTTTTCCACCGAAACCTTATCTTTGCACGAAACGTCGAAAAATGGTGTTACAATTTTGGCACGGTTAATGAAATTTTGAACTAAAAACTTTTTTGCACGGTACGCATCCCCCGTGCAAAAACAGAATCGGGTGTATATTGCTCCATTCCCAAGAAATGTTACAGATTTATCTAATTTAGCAAAGTTATTAGCGAAAGAGAGGATCGCTGAATGGGGCCTTCCTTAGTCGAGTGGTTAGAGTCCGTGGCTACAAAGCAAAGCCATGTTGAAGGTGTTTGGGTTCGATTACTGGTCAGTCCAGAATTCCCTCCCCTTGGTTATGCGACCTTGCCGCGATGGGAGGGCGTAATCCATTAGCCCATATGATGGAAACCAAAGGCGTAACCTGTAGTGGTGGTATCACATTTTGGCACTTTTTGCTTAAAGCCGCGTCATAATTCATATGGCATAGACGCAATAATATCTCGGATGTGATCCAACGGACAATCTGCGTCATTGATAGAATTGATGCCCATTTCAAATAATTAATCTATTCGAAGTGGACATTAATACTATTGGTGACGTTCAGTTTGCCTTTTGCTAACCAGAATGATCCGTAGCCACTCTTACTATTAGCTAGCTAGATACATCGTTATCATATACGACGTAGGGAATACTTAGGAACTCTTAGGAAAATGACTAGTAGATTCACTGAGTAGAAATAAGTGGCGACAATCTTATTTTAATATGGTTTTTACATTGCCATAACAAGAAATACCTCTTTTGTAACAGCGGTATAAATAATCTAATTCCAGCTTCATTTTCGCAAAATTTACAAGTAGAAAGTAGGCGTTGTGAAGCATTGCATTTGCCACCGAAAAGTGAAAAAGGAGACTGTAATAGAAGCCTAAGGTAACTTTACTCTTCAATATTCACTATAAAAATGACTATGGAAAGTAAGACGCTGAGATCGATCATTAGGGTACACTTGCTAGTTTCGAAAAATTGTTGAACAGACAAGGAAAGCGACTTTTTTCTTTAAGGATATATGAACGTAATGACCAATAAACACTTTTAACAACAAAAAATAAAATTAACTAGAACTACTACTAAACAGCCTAATTTTGTTAAAACTTGACGACAATTGACATTTAAGACTCTAATCTTACGTAAAAGACAGGAGTAATCAGAATAGCACTTGAATGACAAATTATTCAAAACCATTTCGACTAGACAGTATTAGTAATGACACTACTACACAACTATTTCAAACAAATTCTGATGGAGCTGCTGATTTTCACAATGCTTCCTTTTCTCAGAAGCAAGGGAATATGGGCACTTTTCAAAAACTACCACGTCACAATACTAATAAAAAAACAGTGTTCATGTGGGCGCCATTGCCTAGTCCGTCTGAGTATTGGTCCTGGTAGAGGGGAAACTTGGCAAAAGCCAGACCGAGGGTTCAGCCTTGACAAGTTAAGCTGTCAGGCAGCTCCAACTGAATACCATACAAAAAAAAAAAAAATTAATACATAGTGTAATTTCAACCAAATTATATCTAAAATGAAAGTTGAAATTCTTTTTTGCATGCTTGGTAAATTGGATCACAAAAACGTTTGATAAATCACTCTGAAAAAACGAGTGTTGTGAGTTTTTTTTAGTCATAACGGTACTGAAATTTTAAAGATGAAACGAATTAAATCTGGAATCTTCAAGAGCACAAATTTAAGGAATTAAACAACACTCTGCGTTGAAAGTTCGATTCATGGCAAGCAAGTTACCAAATGTTTGCATTTCCACCAAGAACGGATATTTAATTCTCCATTTGTGCCTTTGAAAGTTCAAACTATAGCTTTCATATTGCCCATTATTCACACACTTATCAAATGAATTGAACTTGACCATGTACTAATTCCAACTCTCCCCATTATTTCACGTAACTTTCAGACACATCATACGTCGCGACACCATTAGGCACATTATCGATTTTTTTTCCCCGATACGCACCCTCATCTGTTTTGGGCAGCTCCACGACCCTCGGATGGGCATGTCCCTCGCTGGCAGCGAACGCCGCGATGGTGGCTTTGGCAGTGGCAGATGCTCGCACATCGAGCGATCCCTGTATGTCGACGGTTTCGTAGACATGTTCGTACACTTCCCGAACGGCATTCAGGAAGTCGCTCTGCAAGACCTTCTGGAGGGCGGCCAGTTTGGTGGCAGGGACCTCCCCACTCATCTGCAGCTTCTCCAGAAGCTCAATCGAACGCTTAACATCTAAAAGTGTCCAACAGAGAGGGAAATCGTCATTAGAGAGCTGACCATTATTACAGATATGTAGGTGATATTTTTAGCCTCAGCTCGAGTAACATGACCTTACCTTTGGCCAGTGTTAATGGCTCGCAAACGTTGGCCATTTTATCGGATTGCTTTACGAATCAATCGATTTTCGTAAAAGAATGATTTGCAGCACTGCTAGTGCTGCTCGTTTACCCGATTTCAATCACGGTACTCCTGTGAATCAATTGAAAACTCTGATGAGTTTGAAGCCACACTTTCATGAACTAGTTTACGTCCTAAAATGGTAAAAATCAAATTGTTTTTGCGAGGAATGTTATTTCTCACCTAACACTTCGCTCGCCTTTATAATGATACGGGAGAATGCGGGGTGTAGTGGACATCTACAAGTTGGTTGGGACAGCTTATGCTATGAAGTGCTCTTTCATTTATGATTTACATTAGACGTTGCTTGAACTTATACATTGTTCTATTTTCTACACTTTGTTCATGGGGAGTTTTCTTAAAACTATAGAGCTCAAAATTTGGGTTTAGATTTGCTTTACGTAGAAGTGCATACTTTATTTCACAAGATTCAAAAGCGCCAAGCATAGAATAGCCGTTTACCTATGGTCTTTAATCGAGTCCACTATTTAATGTTATAATCTGCTTCTTTAAACTTCGATTATCGCCTAAGAATTGTTCAGAAGCTTGCATTGAAAATCTTGTCTACGGTATTTATAATATTCATAGATGAAACGAGATATACGAAATATACTGTTTGAGTCATGTTCTCGTAGTGTCCATAACACCCTGCAGTTCCCCAATACATATGTTACGAACCAATGCAAAGAGACAACCCACCCCACACTCATACAATAAAAACACATCTTCTTCGGTGTAATGTCAGATATGACATCGCATAATATTATGCGCATACCGTGAGTTTAGAACGAAGATGTGCGCTCTTCCACAGACAAACATACCAACATAGTCAGTTTTTACTTGTTGGACTGCGATATATTTCGTGGTAGGAAAAACTAAATTCATTAAATAAAATCACTCATGGTGACAATATGCCAATTTTCCGATTTTCATACAAAATTGTAATCTTTGAAGCAATAACGGTTTGACTGAAGTGATATTTAATTGCAAATTTTCATTATTTTTAAAAGTTAAAGGACATTTTCATGGCACCGTCAGCAAAGTTGTTGATTTAAACGAGGTGAACAAGTTACCTATATTGAAATCAATCGTTTACAAATTTCACTAAAAGAATTGCTCAAGTACAGTGCATGGGTTGGTTTTAGCGGGTCGTCCTTGGTGCGTCATTATCTTCTCAGGGGATCTGTTTGCAGATTTCCCCTTGTAAAAAAAAACAAAATACGGAATATCGAAAAAGTTGCAAATTTATTGCCCAATGCCTTGTACTTAAACCAGGCCTGCCCAACCTTTTTGGCTTCGTTTTGACATAAATGGTTGCTGCGTTCGCAATAGTAGTCCGATCTGAGAGATTTATACTTCAAATGTAAGCTTGGCATTATATCTGATACCGTGCACGTACCATATTTGATGCGGTTAAGAAAATTCTAAATTCAAACATTTGTCAAATCGTCAAAATTTGACCGATTTTGTTGAAATTTGAACCTATGCTAGCTCAACTATTATAGAATTAAGGAAAAATCAGGAAAATAATATCAAACGTTTTTTTCTTCATGTTTGATTGACTTTTTGTGGAGCACATTAGGTTCCTTAATTGACGCATCAATTCTTCAATGTGCCTTATTTGGCGCACTAAAAAATAATTGCTAAAGTTTAAAATATACAAGAGTTTCAGTATTCAATAGTTCAATTAATTGAAAAAAAAAGCGCTTTAGAGTGGACATAAAAGTTAGAACCTTTGGAATAATGTTTTGAATGACGTCTCCGGTAGAATTTTTACTATGCGTTTAGTTAAAGTGTAGAAAATAAAACCAACGATTGAGTTCAATCCATAGTCAAGCATTATTGTTTAGTTTAATGTATTTTCGTCGTGATATCAAACAAGGGAAAAGTTTGAAAAGTACGTTGCGCTGGAACGGGGAAGGTAGTTGCTAAAATAAGTACAAATTGGTAAAAAACTAAAACGAAAACAACCGGTTCCAAAAATGGCCGTTTGAGAATCTTCGTTACATATAACACGTGAACTACGCCTACATGTCCCATGTTCTATGTAATCCTTATGGACCGCGGGACAAATATGCGTAGAACCAACGGCAGTATGGGCCTCGAAATAGATCGAGAACCATATATGGGGTCATACATTAAGTACGTCATGTTATTAGGGGGAAGGAGGTGTTCTGCAAGATGTAACGAATCATACAAGTTTTTTTTAATCCATATAAAAAGTGTGACGTGGGCGGATGGGCGGGGTTGTTGTAGAAAATGGTATGTTTTTGTGACACGTATCTCATGGACACCCCCTATTGTATAAATTGTACGAAACAAACCGTTGAACCTACACCTCACCTCCTGACGCATTTAATGAAGCTTCCCTAAAACATTAGGGGACATCCATAAACCACGATAAATTGTACAATTTTCAACCCCTCTCAACCTTGGGCACATTTATTTTATGAAACGTGCGAATATTTTGTATGAATCGTTGCGTTTCCCTGAACCTCCTCCTCTTCCTAAAAACGTGACGTAATCTATGGATGACCCATTACATGTGATTACATAAAGCAATGGGTTGTTCTGCAGACGGATTTTTTACTGCAAGCTCCAAAAATATTTCCTTTCCTATTTTCGATTCAACAAAACATGCTGAACAAAATAGCAAATAATTAGGAACATTGTGTGCCTAACTTGACGCACAAGATTTTCATACAAAAATATGTCTTAAACCTTGAAAATAGAAAAAGGTCGACGCCAATTTATGAATAAAAGAATATTATCAACTGTTGTTGATGATTTCTGTAAAACAGCACAATATTTTCATGAAAATTGATTAACAATATTTAGCACATTCACTAAGGAATGAAAAAAATGACGCACTTGTCGGATGCATTTTCAAATAATTTTTATTTTTTGTCTATTATTAATCAAATATAAACTTTTTTTGGTTGAGATAAAAAAATAACATTTAAATGAAGATTAAGGAATAAATTTTCGAGTGCTAGTATGAACTAGAAGTAATTTATAATAAAATTAATTAGAAAATGCGTCAAGTTTGGACCCGCGTCAAGTAGGGTAATTCGCTAATTGTTGAACGCTACCCAAATGTTGAACGATCTGTACAAACCATGTTAAAACAGTAAATTGAACCATTTTCAAACAGTTTAATAAATTATACAGATTATTTTCAAAGTTAGCTGTACTATTGGACGCAATAAATTTAATTAGCACATCAATTTCTGAAACGGAATATTTATTGAAAATTTTTATCGGTAGGTGTAACGAAAATTTCAATTCTCTTAAAAAAATAACTTAAGCTGGGGCTGCTATGAAATAAGCTGTGTGGTAAAACATACTACGTATATTTGATTAAGCACCTATTCACGATATCAGTAAAAGTCTACTTTAGTGTTTTTCTAAACATTCGTACAATTTACTCGTATCTATTAATTACATAAAATCATTTTCAATTGCACTTTCGTTTCACGTACATTTTCCATTTGTTGAACACTAGCATAACATAAAAGACTTGGTTTCATCAACAGTATTGCCAGATTTTTTTATTTTCGTACCAAACACCTATATTGAAATGGAATATTGCATTACACAATATAGTATTGTTTTTTGTTTAAATATCTGTTGAATAATTATTATAAAAAATCCTATAATGGTGTATGTTGCAATGGTGAAAAACGCGATTCAGAAAAGTATAATTAATTGCATCCCATTCCCATAGCCATTCTGATTCTTTTTTCTCAAATTTCACTATCTTCACTATGGCATCAATGCCATCACCGTTTGTTTGTTTACACCATGATTGAAATTACGCATCGGCAGCCGATTTATCCGGAGTATAACCTCAATCTCGCGATTGATGCTGTAATGTCGAAAATAATGTACATTAGGAGAAGCCGCTAAAGTCTATGGAGTGTCGTAGGGGACGATTCACTTCCGTTTCAGCCCAGAGTGGTCAGAGAAAGTGCTTCGCGGACCTAACCCTGGCCTCACAACCGACGAGGAGCGCGAACTTGCAAGTTGAATGAATGCGGGAGTAAAACGGTCAACATTTAGCGACAATCGTTCAACATTAGGATAAGATGGGTTATGTATGTGTTCAACAATTGGGTATAGAACTATCTTTTTAAATATATATTTTTTCAATTAAAAATGGACATTACCGTGCTAAAAATGTTACACAAAAAATGTTAAACAATCGTCTACGGTGTTGAATGCTTTTTAAGCAACCTTTCTATCAAAATTTCCATGAAAATCAAATAACAAAAAAACGTCTGCCTTGACCGTTCAACATTTGGCGATTTACCCTATGGTACGTTCACGGTAGATCCATGTATAAAAATATGACTTTATATCAAACTCTCCGTTACAGGTAAAGTTAAGTCGGAAAATTGGTGCGGCCCGCGGGTCGGATTGATTTTTGCCTTTGCATACATCACGAGCGAAGAGTTCAATATAAATTTAATTTTTTGAACATTGGTCAATCAGATATAATGCCAAGCTTTCATTTAACGTACAAATCTCTCAGATCGGACTACTATTGCGAACGCGGCAACCATTTATGTCAAAAAAGAGCCAACAAGGTTGGGCAGGCCTGATTAAACCGTGGATTTACTGATCCTCAGATCCAAACCTTACCATCAATTCTATTTTGAGCTAATGGTAATGGATTGTAGGGTTCAAAGATGTGACGTCTAAATCATGGGTAACTGTGGTTTTCATAGGGTGCATTCGTGTTGGCAACCCTATGAGATTTTAGGGTACAGAGTGATACACTTTCACTTATTTCGCAGTGGAAAACAATTTTCACATGAAAATGATGCATAAACGATATGTTCGTAACATTCAGATGTAATATATAGTTGAATTGGATACAAAATATAATAGGATTTTTATCGGAATGTATATGGCAAACTGTAAAAATATATTGCTATTTTCGAGATTTTTTTACTAATTACGTAAAAAGCATAGTGAAAAAGTGTTCAAAACACCCTAGTGTCTTCGGCAAAATGGTAGACTATTGTGTTAGCAAAAGGCTAGTGGTACTTTCGAATCATTTTCAATTATATTTTTGGGTTTCAGGAACGTAATGCAGTGGAATGGTCCAAAAAACACAAAATCGATTTGATACACCTCTAAAACTTTACCAAATTGGCTCATTTATGGACAGATAACTTGTTTTGATAAATAAGTTCGGAATTTGATGTGACAAGGGTACCTTAGAAAAAGTGAACAGATCGACTGTATATGTACTGGTACAAATCGCCGTGAGCATTCGTGAAAGTAATTTTTGAGAAGTTTCTGAAACATCCATAGATAATTATCCGAAGATTACTAAGAATCTTTGAATGAAGCAATGAATTAAACAAATTACAATCGCATCGTGTAATACACAGCACGAGTGTAACGGTGCTAGCGATTCCTGAACGTGCGTTTACTCTTTATATAATTTATCAAAGCATTGCTGAATCCCTTGATGATTTTCAGTGCTATTCCTCTCTAGAAGTTCTTGGCCGATTCAGAATTGCCTTTGAAATCTCATTTTGCGATTAGCCGGGTCACTTCAGTGCAAAGAAATAAAAACTACAGAAATTCACAGAATTTTTTGCTGATCATCCATTTGTTATCTAGAAATAGTTGAAGGAATCAGAACAACCTCTCTATTTGTCAAGAATTTGTCTCAGATTCCCCGAGGAAAAGCGCCAGGAATTATCACAGAGATTTTATTAAGGATACTTTCAGGATCTCCTACAGGGATCTCTACACAAATTATTGTAATATTATGAAAATTTATTGGCTTTTATCGGTGAATGCAATACTGTACTCAGAGTGAAAGGGAGTAACGAAAGTAATGAAATGACAAGATGGATAGAATCGCAAGCGAGCGACGAGAGAATTGAATAGAAGTTGAAAATTTGTTTTTAACAGAGGGCCATATGTATGAACAACACAATCGAAACGACAAATCGTTGCCTAACGTCCTGGTCTTGAACGGCTAGATGTTGTAGTGTTGGTCACTACTAACACTAGACAGGCAAAAATTTGTCGCCTCGACCTCGATTCCTCTATCAATTTTTCTAGCAATTTTTCAAAGGATGCTTAAAGTATTTCTCCAGAATTTGCTTTAGCACTACTACTTTCAGTATTTTTCACTTGAGCACTTCAACATTACTACCTCCATTAATTTTCTCATGGGTTAATTGAACAATTTTTCAAAGACTAGCTTAGGACTTCCTATTTCACTTTCTCTAGTATTCTCTAGTTGTTGCTCTAAAAAATTTTCCTAAGATTTCCACATACTTTCTTCCAAAAAAACCGACTAGATCAACTCCAGAGTTTTTGATAAAATTCGTTTAAGGATTTTTATCCAAGGAGCCCGATAAGAATTGCTATGCTATTTCATACACGGTTACTGTAAAGAATTACTTCAAAAATTCCACAAGGTGTTATCCGAGTAAATTATTGAGTTTCTCTACAAATTTTCTTGGAAAACAGGATAACTGCAGTTCTTTCAAACATTAGTCAGCAAATCTGTTGGAATCTCCAAAAGGTGATTAAATGTACCACACCAGATAACACTACAGCAATTATGCCAAGAAATCCATCGATCATTCCTACACAATTTTTTAGGTACTTCGCCTGATGTTTTTCAAGAAGTTCCTTCACAAAATTATTATTTACATCAAGAGATTCAATTGATTTGTTTTTTTTTTTATCATCTCAGCAAAAATCTAGAAAATCTTCTACAAAAATCTTTGAAATCTTTGAAGTTATATCTGAATCTTTGGGCGAATACCTAAAATAATTTCTGATGAAATTGCTTGAGAAAATCATTGAAATTGCATACAGTAATACAAAATGTTTTATTTGTCGTAATGTCACGAAAATTTGGAAATAATTTCAATGGCTTGGTAACCGAACTCCATCAGTGAACAAGAACCGTGGTATCAAACAAGGATGTCCGATAAGCCCGATCCTGTTCATCCTAATGTTGCACCATGTCCTATCGACGCTAAAGGAGTTTCTGCCGGAGCTCAATATAGATGAAATCACTGAAGTAGCTCTTCCGTTTATTCTCGCATACGCAGATGACCTACTCTTTCTCTGCGAATCGGCAGAAGACATCGAAAAGATTATTGAGTTGCTTGAACCACTCCTCGCCTGAATTGGATTGGAAATCAATCACTCAAAATCTAAAGTCCTATTCAGGATACCACAAATTTCGGACAACTGCGGTCCGGATTACGACCAACAGTTTGGGAAATACACACTAAAGGTTACCTCAAAAATACGCCACCTAGGGGCATATATTACCATTGGCGTAGCTAGGATTTTTTCCTGGAGGGGGCCTAGGGGGGGCCTAGAAAATTCTTGATTTACCAAAGTAATAATCATGATTTTCGCAAATTTCGTAGTGTGCGAAAATTTGCATTGATTTTATCTGTTTGTGTTTTTGTCTCATATCAGCTATTATCTCTGAATATCAGTAAATAATAGTAAAGAATAGCTTGTAAATTACAATTTTCATTACGGAAAATTCGACACGAATGCCACACGTATGGTAAAGTGTCCTAAAAAAATATTAATATTAATAATAATAATAATTACGGAAAATATCAATTCTTTGTCTAATCCATTAAAAAAATCCTTCAAAAATTTTTCAAAAGAACTCACGAAGAATATACCTTTGAAGTTCTTGCACAAACTTTTCAAGTATTGGGGATCTCTTCATGAACTATTTCCGTACTTTTCCAGTGCAAGAACGCCTTTACCAGTTTTCACTCAGTTTTTGCTGGGACTCCCACGGAATAAGTAGTTATTATTAAACAGATTTTTCACGGAGTTTCTTTGGGCTTTATAATCTGGAATTTTTCGAAGAAACCGTATCAAATTGCTCAAAAGAAGACATCAGAATTTTAAATATTTCTCCATGAAGCTAAACTACGTACTTATCACACATAAATTTTAATTGTTTAAAAAATCATTAAGTTGTTCATTAATAATGTATTAAGGATTTTCTGGAAATACTTAGGATTTCTCCAAGAAATATTACAATAAATACTACCAAAATTGTGTTCAAAAATCTCTCTGAAATTCTTAAAGTCAGGGTGTCGACTACCTGGAAAAACCTGGAAAGTCAGGGAATGTCAGGGAATCCAATTTTTGACCTGAAAAGTCAGGGAATTTCACTACAAGTCATGGAATATTATCTACCAATACTATATTTCAACATCAAACGAGTTGGTTATCTGCAAATTATTGAATACCATAAATTTGTTGGACGAAATGGGTAATCAATCTTAGCTATTAACCATTGAAAAAGCGCTGTTATGTATGGTAAAGCAAACTATATTTTACTATCTATAAAAAAAATCCTCGGAATTTCGAATTTTGAAAATGTGATGAATAAGATTCCAAGCGCTACTTTAGGATTTTTATTAGGAGCTTTCCTAAACTGATGTTTTGAATCGCAGAATGAACACAAAAAAATCCCCAGATATTCTGGAGATTCTTCTGAAATTCTCCTTAAGTGTTCAATCTGCGATTCTTTGCAATTTGTTATGTCTAGATCATCCCCGCTATCATAAATTTAATTTTATTGACAATTTCATCGGCCTTTTCCGGTGAAATTAAAATTTTAACATTTATGTACCGAAAGTTTACCGAATTCTTGTGAATCTGAAATCCAGATATTCTCTAAATAGAATTTCTGCTATGATAGATTGAAATTTTGTGAGATTTCTTGAAGATACTCTTAGAAGAATCGATTATTGAATTCTTGGAGCAGTTCCTCACAGCATTGCTGGAGGCACGACAAGTTTTTATTAGAACAATAATAAATCACTGAATGATTTTCTAAAGCATGAATTCTTCGGGGAAAAAAACCAAGGCATAATTCATATGGAAAGTCCAAAATTTTTATTAAAATAAATAAATTGTAACAAATCTTCGTGAAGAATTATTTGAAGTACCTATTCGAAAAAAATGAATTCATTTTGAGTGAAAAAAAATTGAGTTTCTTGAAAAAATCTTCCTAAGTATTCTTGAAGAAATATTCGCATTAGTTTATGGAGGAATAATATAAGATTTTCTGTAATAGATTATGAAGTAGCATCTCCTTATATTGAACAAATACATGTAGAGAAAAACATTGAGAATTTCAAATCTTGAAGATTTTAACCGAGTATGATTAGTAAGTAGATGACTCAGGATTTTCTGGATATCTACTCAGGTTTCACTATTTTTTGTTTTATACGAATCTTTAAGCTTTGAAAAAAAAAAAACACTTAAGTGATCAGTTCAAACATACTAGCTTTAAAACACGCTCTAGAAAATTATCTAACAGTTGTATTCGAGTAAAGTGAAAGCCTTTGCTAAACTGAGCGAAAGCTTTTTCTTTATACGACCTATTACGGTCCAAATAAAGACCTAAATTTCCCTTGTAGTTGCTCAAAATTTGACGGCACTTGAAGTAATACATCAAAATCTAGAATGTCGTAGAAAGTGTACTGCGGTATGCCAAACTTGGTAAACAAAATGTAGCGCTGAGCGTCTTTAAACCAAATTCAGTACTCTGAAATGTTTCTGAAAAATTACTGGAAGGGCGGGGAAAGTCAGGCAATTTTATTTTCCAAATTGAGTCGACACTCTGTAGAGGATTGCTTGAAAAATTCACTGCAAAAATTATTGATTCTCTCTTGATTTCTCCTAATATTCCACAAGGTTTTTATAAACAATGAAATAAGATTTAACTGATTTTATCTAAAAATCAATTTGATATTAATCCCCGAATTCCTTACCCATATTTTTTCAATTCAATCATTTCAAAGTTTTTAGTGGAATGGGTTCAGCTATTCTTTCATAAACTCTTTCTTGCAAATATTCAAAAAAAAAATTCGAGTAATTTGTTCAAAGATTTCTCTTTTGTTATTATTAAAGTTCAAATTGAATTTGGAAAAATATTGAACTCTTATCGGGAAACTCAAGAATTAATCGTAGAATTTTTAGAACTTTCTGACGTCCTGACGATGTTACTCACAGAAAAAGCTTTGGCGTTTTTTGTAGGATTAACTACAAAAAATCTTGTTAATTTTTATCGTTTTTATAATAGAGAATGGTTTATGTTAAAACAGATGGAATTTTAATGACGGTGTTTGTATCTTACATTTTAGAAAATGTTTCGCATGAACTCTTAAGCTTTAATATGGCAGATTAATCTAAAAACTTTTAACTATTGTGGTAGAACTGTAAAAGTTGTTTATATCAAGAACTCTGCTAAAAATGTTTTATAACAAAATTCATTATTTAAAACATGGAGTAAGTTTTTGCATAACTTTGAAAATTCGTTGAGGAATTCCTGATGGATTTTCACAAATCAGGAGCCATACATATAAGAACTCTGAAAAATTTTAAAACTCCTGGAATTCATTTTTCTCCTTTAGATTCTTTAAAATGTTGCTTTTTGAAGTACGAATTTTTGTACGAAGGTGCCTAAGAATACGTCATGTGAAGGAAGGAGAAACAACAAAATGTTAAATCAGATCGAAACAACCAAAGATAATTGATTATCTATTTTTTTTTCTCTAGAGGTGAATTAATGGGCTGGATAAATAAACAATAAACTGCAGGATAATTAAAATTTTTTCATACTTGTCTGAGCGAAAAGCATTTGTCCGGGTTAACTCAGCACGCTCCGATGAATTCGAAATACCGTCTGGAGTACCACAAGGCAGTGTGTTAGGTCCTCTCATCTTCGTAATGTTCGTAAACGATCTCTGTTCTCGAATTTCCTCCGGAAAGTTACTTTTTGCTGATGTTCTAAAAATATTCAGAGTGATCGCGTCGGCTCTTGATTGTAACGTTATCCAGAACGACATCGATGAGCTTTTGCGGTGGAGCAATGAGAATGGCATGCGTATCAACATTAAAAAATGCAAATCGATCTCTTTTAGTCGATGCAGAAATCCTATTGTGCATAACTACCGTGTCAACTCCGTTCAGTTAGAACGAGTTGAATCTATAGTGGACCTCGGTGTGACTATAGATAACAAACTCCGCTTTAATGAGCATGTTGCCACAATGACTGCCAAGGCTTTTTCCGTACTCGGCTTCGTCCGACGTAATGCTGCACAACTAACAGATATATATGCACTAAAATCACTATATTGTGCCCTGGTGCGAAGCATCCTGGAGTACGCATCCCCTGTTTGGTCGCCATATTACGCATCGGAGGTTATTCGCATAGAACGTGTACAAAAACAGTTTATTCGTTTTGCGCTTAGAAATCTTCCTTGGAATGATCCTTTGCATCTTCCACATAACCAAGCACGCTGTCGCCTTATAAATTTAGAGCTACTCTCGGAAAGAAGGAAGAAGTTGCAACAGTTGACAATATTCGACATCTTATGCCAAAACATTGACTGTGCTGAATTATTGCAGCAGATTTCATTCAATGTACCTCAGCGGCCGTTAAGAAATCACGCATTTATTATAATTCCTGTCCATAGAACAAACTACGGGTTCAACAGTCCACTTATTTCATGCATTAGGGCTTTTAATACTGTAAGTGAGAACTTTGACTTCAATTTGACAAAGCAGTCCTTCAAAGCTAGGTTAAGATATTAGATTAGGTTAGTCTGTACGATTTTATCGAAGACCATATACAATAAATAAATAAATAAATAAATAGATGCCATCAATTCAAATGAACACGCCTCAAAGTGCGACTGATTTGGAGATTTGCCTACAGTTCTTATGGAAAATCTGCCGAAGAGAATATTTAAGGCTGCCGACATTAGTCACACGGATATTGATTGTTCAAAGCATTATAAATAAGTTTCCAAGAAGGTTTTAACAAGTCTATCGGTGTGAATTGATAGAGGATTGAGAAGCGCATACATGTAAACAGGCAAAAACGCAATTTGTCTGCTGATGTTCGAGAAAATTGCAAAAGAAGCGCGACATCGGTTTGGACTGCCAAGAATACGTAAATTTCCCTATATGAAGGAATTTGACAGAATCAACGATTATTTTGCAAAAAATTTTAGGGCAAAGTTTGAACTTTTTCAAGGTTTAGCCATTTTTAGCAAATCTAAATATTATTTGACTACTTTCTAAAAGATTTGAAGCAAAAGCATTAACGAATTTGATCACTGAAATTCTTGAGACTGTAAAAAACTTACTTGGTAAAACGTAGTTTAGAGATAAATTAAAAAGTTCATTCATATTCATTATTAAAAAATGAAGCGAAAACAGAGAAAGAACATATTGCTGGAATCAAAAATTTTGGCCGTTCTTTTACTTATTTTTGAAGCCTTAGGTAAGTTCGAAATTCTTTGAAGAGATATGTTTTGAATTAGGCCTTGTTTTTCGCCAATAATTGCAGCTATTTTACGTCTTAGAGGTTCCTTTAGTAATTTTGCCTATTTATTTTTTTGCCGAGACCTTTTTTATCAATGAATTTCTTTCAACAAATCGTATGGGGACAATCATCATCACCGGACACCTCGATCTGGGCACCCTCCAAGGACATAGGAAATCGTAATTCAGGTAAAAGGCTACACTATGCTAGAACATTTGAAATAGTATGGTTTGCCTTACTCAGAAAATACGAATTTAAGGAACCGATTTTCTAGGATACTGACGCTTTTTAGTATCACAGTATTTTGAAACGGAGATGTCGAGCGACAGCAGGACGATTAATTTTTCGATGGTCGCAAAATTCAACGAATTCAGAACCGCCACACTAATGCTGTGAACGACAATCTGGGGTTTCCCACTATTATTGAACAAAATAAAAGAACGTAACTACTGAAGAATGTTTATCAATAGATTCAGAATATTTTATTTCACTTTAGAATTATGTAAACATTTTTTTTCATATATATTTTCATTCAAAATTCTGGAGGGGGCCTGGAAGACTCTGGGGGGGGGGGGCTTGGCCCCCCTGGCCCCCCCTGTTACTACGCCAATGTATATTATAAGCAGCCTAACGCGTAAGGCAACGACATCAGAACGCATAAAAAAGGCTTATAAAGCGTTTTACGTCCTGGGTAGCTTTCTCAGGAGACATCCGCTAAAATGGAACACTACTAAACAACTATACCACTCGCTGATTACACCAGTCGTGTCCTACAGCATGTAAGTAGCGACATTGACTAAATGCAACAGGAATTCCCTCAGACGGATGGAGAACACCATACTCACCGCTCTGAAAGCACTCAGTGTCCCAACAGATCGTGAATAAAATGATGTCCAATCGGAACAATCTCAAAACGACGAAGTAGATTACAGCGGAGATTTCGAAGAAGAGCCCCAGCCACAAGCACTTGCCCCACAAGAACTGGGGGGGCGCACTATAAACAATAAAATTCGGATTAATAGACTAAACTTCATGGGACATCTGTTCAGGAGCTCTCCAAATGGGGTATTGACGAAAGCCCTGAATTACAAGATTCCGGGTAAAAAGAAGGTTGGACGGCCGTGCTACACCTGGAAAACATGTGCCAAACAGGACATAGAAAGAAGTGGATGCTCTTTACAGTATTGGAAGGACATCGCCAACGCCAGGACGCTACCAAGCGATTATATCAGGAAATGATCGAATCGAAGTACGACGAAGACGACAGCTTTCTAGACACTGACAGCGAAGATGACCTTCAAATGACGGAATTTGAAGGCTTCAACGACGAAGAAGAAGAGAATTTCCAAGGTTATGACCAGGCGTTGCAGAATTCGCTCTCATTTGAGAATGAAGCACGATCAAAGCAAGCAAAGAAAAACATCCCATCTGTTGCGGTCCACGATCGTCATTGTATCGCAAGGTGTAACAAGTCTGATAAATGGAAGCAGCGAGCGAGAGCCCCAACGAGAGAGCGATGATAAAAACCATTTTTCTCGCTTGTTTACCGTTGGGGATAGGTGTTTTTCTTTACTGGCACGATAAACAATCCACGAACTTCCAATAACAACAGTGTCCCCCAGGCTTGGAGCATGTTTAGAGGGGTTTTATCATGCACTACTATCCCCCCAATCTGATCAAACTTGTAGCAGTATACGATAAACAGTCTCTCATAATGTGCAGCATGTTATGATAGTTACAGAGAGCGATACGTGAGCGATTCTCTCAATTTTCTCAGGATTCAATCCCTGGTTATGACAATTAACTACTGAATAAATCGGTAGAACGTCTGAACCAGATCAAATACCAATACTTGCTCAAATCATTATATGGAATAAAGGTAACATAATTCATTTATCATTAACCATAATTTTTTCCACAGCGCACCATGTACACAACCAAAACTTCCACCTTCCCAGTATCCTTAGGCAAAACACTTCACTACCGCTACATGTATGATTAATTCAGGTTCTCTTTCATGACCCTGATTTATTCATTCGTGTAGTGGAAGTCTAGAGTAGAAGCAAAACTTAAAGAACCTACTGGTCAAAGATGTTGCGTTGCCTACTTCCCAAACTCCTATACCCCGGTGTATTATGGAAGGTGTAAGTTTTAAAACTTATGCTGGAGACTTGGCCCCTGACCCCCTTGTACATCAATAAAATAAAATAAAATAAAATGTCACGAAAAATTGGAAATAATTTTAGAAATATTCTCAGAAAAATGTCTGATCTGATTCTATGAGGAATCAAACTCTTTGCTACTGATTACTGTAACCATTTTTAAAATTATTGGAAAATATTTGATATAAAAAAATCCAATTTTGCAAAAACAATCTGGTATTAAACAATTCTCGAAAACTTATTCTAACAGACTCAAGTCAAAAAAGAATACAAACTTACTTTATCGATTCTACGTGTTTCGCAGATGAAATTCTACACGTTGCGCTCTGAACCAACTCGATTTTTCACTTTTAAAACATTTAATTTCCGGATTTACAAAACGACGAAAGTAAGATTCTCAACTTTCGCAACCTAACCACTACTTTCGCCGCCCCGCTGTATGGAGAGACAAAGTGACTTAACCACGAATCAAAACAAAACACTACTTGAGCCGATTTTACTCTGGTAGAAAAACGTCGAAAGTAACCGAATAAATCGGCTTATCATTTTGTAATATTTTTTTTGTGGGAAATAACAGGAACTCCCTAGTTTTTGAACGCGAGCTTAATGTATGCAAAATTTAAGCGATGTACACGGCGAAAAAAAATTAAAAAATTGATTAATTTTAAAATAGTTTTAAAAGACAGGTTGTGATTCTTCTGAATTAATTTTCTCAAAACCATATGAAAGTTACTTACGTCGATTTGAAAAAGTAATCGAGAATTATTGATGAAAAATTTCGTAACAATTATTCAATTAAGAACTCTCGAAACATCGGTAAACGGAATTTTTATGTTAAAATATTGTCACTTATAAAAAAAGAATTAATTTTGCATATCAGGTGTTCAAATAAGCCATGAAAATTAATGAATAATCCTCTTTTTGCACGACAACGCAGTTCACAATGACGAACAGAGAATTTACAAACGAAATAGAAAACATCATCATGATCAAATACAATTCAACTGAATAATATTTAAGCTTAGATATATTTAGCACCTTATTATTAGAATATTGGATATTGTAATAGCTCCAGATTCCTTTAAAAAATGTAAAGAGTAGAGTAAATAGCTATTAAATTATAAACACTTTAAAATTTGTCATTAGTTTGTTTAAGCCATATTAAATAAGAGTATTTCTTGCACCTGGAATTATTTGATAGAACCTGGAAAAAACCTGGAAATATCAGGGAATTTCATTTTGATAAACGAGTAGACACCCTGCGACAAATTCAAGAGAAACATTAGAAACCTTCTAATCAGCGCATTGTTCAAGCCCTGAATGCATTCCGTTGAGAATATTTAGATATTTTTTTCGGGGAGGAAAGCTAAGGGTAATTCATATCGTAATCCTAAAATATACCTAAAAAATTACCTGTAACGAATCATTGTGAAAAATTATCAAAGACATTCTAAGAAAAAAAAAAATGAAAACAATTTGGAAAAAATCTGTGACATCTTGAAAAATATTTTCATAAGCTTTCCTGAAATAATTCTAGGAATTCCAAATGCTATTTTTAGAAATATTTAAGACTGACAGAAATTCTCTAACAATTTTTAGAGAATCTTGGAGATTAGGAGCTTATGGAGGAAATCTTTCAAGAGTTCAATGAGAAGTATTGAAGGAATATCTAGAAAAATATCTTAAGAATTTCAAGAAGAATTTCTGAGCAATCAATGTGGAATTCCTTGAAGCAATCTCCAAGAAAGTTCTCTGGCAATGGCTAGAATTTTGCCTGGAAAAAGAAATAGCTAAATTTCAGGATAGCTTTCTTCCACTAAAAAAAGTATGGTATAAAGTCCAAAATTTTCATTCATGCCTAAAATTTTAAATTAGGTCTGAGGTAATTCACTAGCCGAGAACATCTTTGATCATACGGATCTTCAAGTTTGAAAAGTAAATAGATTCTCAATTGTTCAGTTTTATCACATCAACTTGAATAAACGTTCAGAATGTCATCTGGCAAGTACTCAATAAAGTAAAAGGTTTTGATCAGTTTATTCATACGACCTATAACATAAAAAAAAAATCGTCGAATATGTATCTTGTAAAAATCGTACTTATTTCGGTTCAAATTAACCAACTCAGTGGTCTGGAACTTTTCTGGAAAATGACCGGGAGGTCAGGGAAAGTCAGGGAATTTTATTTTCAAAATTGAGTCGACACCCTGTGGCAAAAATCTACATTCTTTGGAAGTGATCCATAATCATGGTAAACAATCATTTCATATTATGGATCACTAGTTAGAAGTGCTAATATTCGGTATTTAGAATCAACAATAAAGAAAAATGTTTTCCAAAGATGAATTCATACTAAATCAATGCGAACGAGCATGTTTTATGCTATAACATTTGAATTTTACCATCTGTATTCATTTATTTAGTTAACATCTACACAGATAACACTGAATCAGCAATTTCACGCCACAATACTCGGTTCGTGGCCGCATCTCTCCATCCTCGGTTCTGCCCCACGCTCGCCAAATCGATACGCACTTGATCCGCCCACCTAGCTCGCTGCGCTCCACGCCTCCTTGTACCAACCGGATCCGAAGCGAACACCATCTTTGCAGGGGTGCTGTTCTGCGTTCTTGCTACATGCCCTGCCCATAGTATTCTTCCAGCTTTGGCAACCTTCTGGATACTGGGTTCGCCGTAGAGTTGGGCGAGCTCGTGGTTTATCCTTCGCCGCCACACACCGTTCTCCTGCACACCGCCGAAGATCGTCCTAAGCACCCGACGTTCAAAGACTCCAAGTGCTTGCAGGTCCTCCTCGAGCATCGTCCACGTTTCATGCCCGTAGAGGACTACCGGCCTTATGAGCGTTTTGTACATGGTACATTTGGTGCGGGCGTGAATCTTTTTTGACCGCAACTTCTTCTGGAGGCCATAGTAGGCCCGACTTCCACTGATGATGCGCCTCCGTATTTCACGGCTAACGTTATTGTCAGCCGTCAGCAAGGATCCAAGGTAGACGAACTCGTCGACCACCTCGAACGTATCCCCGTCTATCGTAACACTGCTACCTAGGCGATCCCTGTCGCGCTCGGCCCCACCAGCTAGCATGTATTTTGTCTTAGCCGCATTCACCACCAGTCCAACTTTTGCTGCCTCGCGTTTCAGGCGGGTGTACAGGTCTGCCACCTTTTCAAATGTTCGGCCGACGATGTCCATATCATCCGCGAAGCAAACAAATTGACTGGATCTCGTAAAAATCGTACCCCGGCTGTTAAGCCCGGCTCTCCGCATAACACCTTCTAGCGCAATATTGAACAACAGGCACGAAAGTCCATCACCTTGTCGTAGTTCCCGGTGGGATCCAAACGAACTGGAGTGTTCGCCTGAAACCTTCACACAATTTTGCACACCTTCCATCGTCGCTCTTATCAGTCTCGTGAGCTTCCCGGGAAAGCTGTTCTCGTCCATGATTTTCCATAGCTCTACGCGGTCGATACTGTCGTATGCCGCCTTGAAATCGATAAAAAGGTGATGCGTTGGGACCTGGTATTCACGACATTTTTGGAGGATTTGCCGTACAGTAAAGATCTGGTCCGTTGTCGATCGGCCGTCAACGAAGCCGGCTTGATAACTTCCCACGAACTCGTTTACTACGGGTGACAGACGACGGAAGATGATCTGGGATAATACTTTATAGGCCGCATTTAGAATGGTGATCACTCGAAAGTTCTCACAATCTAACTTGTCGCCTTTCTTGTAGATGGGGCAGATTACCCCTTCCTTCCACTCCTCCGGTAGCTGTTCTGTTTCCCAGATTGTGCCTATCAGCCGGTGCAGACAAATGGCCAGCCTTTCCGGACCCATCTTTATGAGTTCAGCTCCGATACCATCCTTACCAGCAGCTTTATTGTTCTTGAGCTGGTGAATGGCATCCTTAACCTCCCTCAAAGTGGGGGCTGGTTGGTTTCCATCTTCCGCAGTACTGACGAAGGCATTTCCTCCGTTGTCCCGTCCTTCATTGCCTGTGCTCACAGCACCATTCAGGTGCTCGTCGAAGTGCTGCTTCCACCTTTCGATCACCTCACGCTCGTCCGTCAGAATGCTCCCATCCTTATCCCTGCACATCTCGGCTCGCGGCACGAAGCCGTTGCGGGATGCGTTGAGCTTCTGATAGAACCTACGCGTTTCCTGAGACCGGCACAGCTGTTCCATCTCCTCGCACTCCGTCTCCTCCAGGCGGCGTTTTTTCTCCCGAAAGAGGCGGGTCTGCTGTTGCCGTTTCCGTTTATAGCGTTCCACGTTCTGCCGGGTCCCTTACTGCAGCATGACCGCCCGCGCTGCATTCTTCTCCTTCAAAACCTCCTGGCACTCCTCGTCGAACCAATCGTTCCATCGACTCCGTCCCACGTTGCTGTCAGCTGCATCGTTGATGGCTGCTTTTACTGTTCTCCAGCAGTCTTCAAGAGGGGCTTCGCCCAGCTCACCCTCTTCCGGTAATGCAGCCTCGAGTTGCTGCGCGTATGCCGCTGCGACATCCGGTTGCTTGAGCTGCTCTAGGTCATACCGGGGCGGCCGTCGGTACCGTACGTTGTTAACGACGGAGAGTTTTGGGCGCAGTTTGACCATCACCAGATAGTGGTCAGAGTCGATGTTAGCGCCACGATAGGTCCTGACGTCGATAATGTCGGAGAAGTGCCGACCATCAAACAGAACGTGGTCGATTTGCGATTCTGTCTGCTGTGGTGATCTCCAGGTGTATCGGTACGGAAGGCTGTGCTGGAAGTAGGTGCTACGAATGGCCATATTCTTGGAGGCGGCAAAATCAATTAGTCGTAGGCCGTTTTCATTCGTCAGCCGGTGGGCGCTGAACTTTCCAATCGTCGGTCTGAATTCCTCCTCCTGACCAACCTGAGCGTTTAGATCTCCTATGATGATTTTGACGTCGTGGCTTGGGCAACTGTCGTACACGCGTTCAAGCTGCGCATAAAAAGCGTCTTTATCATCATCAGTGCTTCCGGAGTGAGGGCTGTGCACGTTTATTATGCTGAAGTTGAAGAACCGGCCTTTGATCCTCAACTTGCACATTCTCTCATTGATCGGCCACCACCCGATCACGCGCCTCTGCATATCACCCATCACTATAAAAGCTGTTCCCAGCTCATGTGTATTGCCGCAGCTCTGGTAGATGGTATGGTTACCTCTAAACGTTCGCACCATTGATCCCTTCCACCATACTTCCTGCAACGCTACGATGCCGAATCCACGGTCCTTCAGCACGTCGGCGAGTATGCGTGTGCTCCCGATGAAGTTGAGAGATTTACAGTTCCACGTACCGAGCTTCCAATCGCTAGTCCCTTTACGTCGCTGTGGTCTTCGCCGATTGTCCTGGTTCGTATTCTCTCGTTGATTATTCGTTGCTTGATTTTTTTACGGCTGGCTTGCAGGGCCTGACACCAACCCCCTAGATTTCCGGAGGACCAATCCCCCTAAATGTTCGGAGGGCCATAGTGCGCAGTTTAGCTTAGAGTCCTTCTTTGGCACTCGGACGATGATCAGCCGCCCCTGACATGGGGAACAGACGCTGTTGTGAGCCGCTCCTAACATGGAGTACAGACGCTCAAGGTTTGCAGAAGCAAAAGCAAAAGCAAACCCCCCCTTCCCTGTCAGCATACGACCAAAGTTCCCACCGGGGGTTGGTTACCCGATCTGGGTTTACCATCTGTATGCTTACCATCTGAATGCTGACGGCACTTCTTACAGAAAACGACCATATAATGATAGCTGTGTGGTACCAACTAAACATTTGTCAAAAACACCGTTATTTAGCGGTTGAATGTTGTGCTTAACATTACAAATGGTAGAAAACAAATAGTATAACATGGGAAAAATATGTTTTACACCAACGTTTATGTTTTGAGCGAGTTATCCGATGTTGAACGCCAAAGTGATCCGTCACTGTGGGTGATCCGTAACTGTGTGGGCATGGTAATTCCTCTGCTCATTGCTACACAAATTTAGAGTCCTGCAAGGAACTCAAGGTCAAATTTGTTTCGCCATTATCTTAGAAAGTTGTCTAGGAAATCCTCTAAAACATCCTAAAGAGTCCAGCAATTTTTTCAGTGATTCTGATTAAATGTCTGATGAAATTCGTAGGGGAAATCACGAAAAAAACACATACTTATAATAACGTCACGAGGAATTCTAAAAAAAGTCTTACATCTTAGAGCTTTCTTAGTCTGTAGTAACGACAGCAAAGGGTTGATAGCGACAAAAACCTAATTTTGAGAGAATCTACTTTTTTCAGCTATCCATACAAATTGTATGGAAGTCAAAAAAAAAAACATACCGATCTTCTAAGAAATCTCCCTAATAAAGCTAATGATCTTCTAAGAATTATGTTTTTTTTTCTGTTGAGCGGATAAATCACTTGAAATAGGACGTTTGAAAATAGTAGAATTTCCTCAACTCACCTCAAAACCCACCAAAATGTCACATACGGCCCTTTGCGTTGGCATCCCTCAAATATAGTAAATTTCTATTTCCAGCCTAGGATTCCACAGGGTTGAAGCTTCACTGTGCACTGTTTTTTTTTTTTTAATTTTTTCCTACCCATGGTTTTCAACAAGGACGCGCCACTGATACTGGTTCTTCATTACATTATTGAAGTTCATTACAGTCAACTCTCCTTTAAGAAATACAAACGTGTGACACGATGATCAATTTCACCCTACCGATCAATTTGATCTGAATTTACGGATCAACATTGGACAACAGTACTAACTATTATATAAGCTAGTATACATAGTGTACACTCCCGTGCAAAAGTTTGGGTTCACCCCCTCAAAAACATACAAAGACGGAATCGAAAGACAATACGTTATTCTTGCTTCGTAGGTATTTTGACATAACATGTTTTTGGTTTTCTCAGCATAAAATTGATCAAAATTTTAAATTAGTACTTCATTAGAATCGTAATATTTTATTCTATGAAGCGTACATGCCAAAGTTATTCGGAAAAAATCAGAGAACTATTCAATTATAATAAAATAATTATTCAAGTTATCGTTCAAAAGTTTGGGCTAATGGCCATTTTATTATTTAAGTTTTCAGAATTTTCCGCCAAATTTGTATAAGTTCTCTTTAAAGAAAATAAGATTACGATTCTAATGACGCTTCTTCTTCCTTTTGGCGTTAAGTCCCAACTGGGACAAAGCCTGCTTCTCAGATTAGTGTTATTATGAGCACTTCCACAGTTGTTAACTGAGAGCTTTCTTTGCCAATTGACCATTTTTGCATGTGTATATCGTGTGGCAGGTACGAAGATACTCTTATGCCCTGGGAATCGAGAAAATTTCCTTTACGAAAAGATCCTCGACCAGCGGGATTCGAACCCACGATCTTCAGCATGGTCATGCTGAATAGCTGCGCGTTTAACGAAGAAATTCTTCATAAATTTTTTGAAGAATTCCCATAATAATGAACTTTTTGAGAAATATGACTCACGTAGGATAGAAATCCCGTATCTAAGTATCTCTGAAGAAACCCCTGGACCCTTTAAAAGGTCGTGGAGGATAAATTTGTGAAACAATAGAAATTGGAATAATCATTAAACTACATCCTAGATGATATTGTGGAGGAACCCCTATTGATCTTCAGGCAAAATCTCTGGAAAAATGTGTGTTTGAGAAATTACTGTTGCGTTTCCAGGTGCTAAACAACAAATGAACAAGTAGAAGAATCCATGAGAAATTGACATGATTACTTACACGAGACATTTTTGAAGGAGTGTCTTGCAGAAGTATACCCTGGTTGAATTACTGAAGAATACCTACTTCAAACTCTATAAGAAATTCATGGAGAAACTTCATAAGCAAATCCTGTAATAATTTGCGACAACATTGAGGAATGTACCTACGTAAGATCTCCTGGATCAGTACTAAAAGTCTTGAAATAATGCGTGGGGAATATTGGAAGGTATCCTTGTGAAAACGAGTTGAATAAATACTGAAAAACTGCGTTGGAACTCCTGGAGGATTTCTCGTAATACTCCCTGAAGGTTTTTGGACGAATCAAATGGAGCAATTGGTACAAGAATTACCAAAAGAATTGCGGGAGAAAGTGTTGAAAGAATCTCTGAGAGAAACTTCGCAACAATAAATATGATATGCAGGATTTCCTGGAGGAAATTGAAGAAGAATTATTTAAAGCATTGCTTGAGAAATCGCTAGGAAATTGTTTAACGAATTACTGGGAAACTTACTAAGGGATTTCTAGATAATTCATTTAATGTATTTGTGGATAAATCTTTGAAATAAGCACGGAAAAAAAATCCAGGAGCTCCTCCTCAAGGAATTTGTGGAGGTATTTCTGCAGTACTTGTAACATGCATTTTTTAATTATTTAGGATTCACACCAGGATTGTTAACAAGGACAAGTGAATGCTGCTCAAGCGTTTTTTCAACATTGTCCATAACATTGGTTTGAGAGCTTCTCCAAAATTCATCGCAGCAATTCCCGCAGAAAAATTTAAGCTTTAAAGTCACTCATTGAGATTTTCTAGGATACGTGGGTTAATTCTAAGAGTGACGTGAGGTGACAATTGTCGGTGTTTTATAGCGAGGTGACAATTCTCGACTCGAGTGAAGTGACTCGCCGTGCAAATCAAATGGAGATGGATTTATTCTACGAGTGGGGTGAGGATTGTCGGTCTCGTATATCGAGGGGACAATACTCGACTCGAGTGAAGTGACTCGCCGTGTAAATCAAATGGAGGGTCACTTCACTCGAGTCGAGAATTGTCACCTCGCTGTACAACACCGACAATTGTCACCTCACGCCAGTCGTGGAATAAATTCAAATTCAAAGATCTGTCAATTCGGTAGCCTTTTAGCCATGTTCAATATAAAAATCAACATAACCATATAAACGCTGTCAAGAAACTTAGAAGAATGCTCCTTTTGGTTCAAACTCGTAAAAATGCTTCTGAGTTTGTTTTACATTGAAACATTGAAAAAAGTTAAGGTACCGCGGAGCAAGTGGGTTTACCCCATTTAAAATAATTGGTATATTTTACTGAATATGTGAATTAACGATTTAAACTCGTGAGTAAACCTTTGGGATGGTACACAAATTATGTCACGCTAAATTTCAACTTTTTCGACCCCCTCCCCCCCCCCCTCTTTGTCACACTTTTTGTATGAGTCCTCCGAAAATTTTGTAAGGCTTGTGACGCTTGGCTCGACCACCTCCCCCCCCCCCCTTGGAGCGTGACGTAATTTATGCATGACCCCTTTGAGGCCATTGAGAACATTACGATAGGTTAGAGATTTCTGAGATTTTTCAGCCATTATTGCATAATAGAGCAAAATATTGTTAACCTGTCAACTATCACTCCGTAACAAGTTGGCAGCGTGCAATTTTATTTTAATATTTTCAGTGGAAAAAAGTTGCGGAAAATAATTTTCTGTACCGCTTTTAAGTTGTCCCCTCTGACAGTTTCAAACTGCAATAAAAAAAAGTTTTAGAATTAATTCGACATAGACCTAAAAATAACAAAAATTGAAACACTGTCAATTTTCTAATCACGTGGGGCAAGTGAAAATTTTCTCATTAGAGTTTGAATTTTTGTTTTCTCTTTAGGTAGCTATAAGTATAAAAGCACATAAAAGGTTCGCAATTATCAGAACAACAGAACGTGTTGATAATTTAAGAAACACTATACTCAAAACGTTCTATAAAAAAAAGGTTGCCAAATATTACGATTTTAATATGTTTACTTCGGACAGCCGATTTAAAGGAAGAAGTTGATTGTTCCAGAAGAAGTTCCAATATAAGAGAACGCACGAAAATCTTGTGGAATGTCTATGTAAAGCTAGTTCAAAACATAAAAAATGGGGTATAGGTTTATCCACATAAAAAAAAGTTTCTAAATACATTATTGAAGGATTCCGTTTGATTTCTCTTGAATAGTTATCCGACGTCATACCCGATTTTCTTAAAAACAAATAACGAGCAATGGAAATTCTACAGAGCAGAAATGCAATTGCTGTCCCATGATGTGAGAACTAACATTGGAAATGTTGCAGTTATAATTTTGCCGAATCATTTCAACAAACATAACTGAACAGAAGAAAATTCAAGTAACAAGAATAACATTTTCTTTGTCTACATGTTACTTATGTTATTGTTCATTGGGATGCCTTAACAAATGTTAAAGGTAATAGAAATCGTGAATGTAACTGTTAGTTTTTGAATTTATTGTTCAAAACAATAAACTTTTCGCTTGCCCCACCTGTGGGGTAAGAAAGGAGACGTTTTTCAAAAACTTTTCTGTACTTTTTTCTTCAAATTTACATATAAATCAATGTCAGTATACTGCTTATATTTGGTGGGAGTCTAGCTAAAAAATATACACGATCTCATTTGTTTTAATTTAAGGTCAGGTCTCTAGAATTTGATGAATCCCAACTATGCGAAATCCATTACCCACTTACTCCACGGTACCTTACTAGAATTAAAATACCTAATGATCAAGTCTCTAAACTCAGCAGAAAACATGAATACTATTAGCAAGTTTCATCAAGGCTTTCGGATCTAAAAACAATATAACGGCGTACGATTGTTTAACTTTTCACCCGAAACAAATGTCCCTTTGTTTCATTTATTTTACAACTGCTAATCTGAGTTGATTCATTGCTAATAGTTTGGTGAACATGAATACAATGTGATAGCATTATCTAACTAACTTATAGGCTACTTCTCATCAAACCACCTGTTTTCTGTATCGTTCAATACATTTCGAAGAAAATTGATGAGTGCCAGTGTTTATTATTCTCCTTCTAGAAGTGTTCGCTTCTCGCTTGTTCAGACTTGTAATTTCTTCCTAGATGTTTTGCATCTTCAATGTAACTAATAGGAATTTGTTATTTCTCTTTGTTTATTCTATGTTGTTAATTAGTTAGCTACCAACGAATGTGTTGCTGCAAAGAAAGCATATTACTGCGTAACTTGTTTGCTTTTCTGTATGATAATTCGCAGAGATTTCCAGAATTCTCACGTTTGCAGCGACTTTTTTTGGTTGGAATTATTCTACGATAGTTAAGCACAATTTTTTTAAATGTTGTTCGTTTCAAACTGCGTGCATTAGCGTTGGATCAACGTTCAAGAATTTTCAACTATAATAACTATAACTTTTCTAACCAAAAGAGCAACGTAAAGAAAACTTAATTTATTGCTTTTCTTGTTTTCATTACAATCAAAGTTATGTACATGTATTCACAAAGGATGATGTTTTAAAACTAAATTTAAAATTAAAGCCATACATTTTTAATCCGACTTGGGTATACCAGTACGTCACACCTCTTGGAGTGTGTGCATAACGTTACAAGCTATCGGAATAGTTCTCTATAATTTACTTTTTGATAGTGTTATTACCATTGTTCTGATTACTCGTGCCGTAGTAAAAGTTTGGGAGAGACGTGCCAAGATTGTTGCCAGACATCTTCGTCGCACTGTTCAGGAGCACATTCTGTTGCTGCTGCTGTTGGGCGTTGAACGCCCCAAACTGACTGAAGTATTGCTGTTGCTGCAGCGTGGGAGCCTGAGCGTGCTGCATGTAATCGAAACTAGCCGGATGCTGAGGACCTCCAGTAGCCTGTTGCTCTGTCGTCGTCATGTGTTTGAGGGAATATTGTTGCTGTGCTGAAAGAGCACTTTGCTGTGAACGAAAGCGGATATAGTGGCATTAGGGCTGCTGAATTTATACGAACCTTCAGAACCCTTTAGTTTTTATGATGATATTTAATTAGTCTAATTTGCCGGTGGAAATGTGTGATACTAACTGGTCTATTTTTATTCAAAGCAGGTGTTTCTCCTAACCTAGTCATACCAGCTCAAGTACAACACAAAAATATGTTGGTTAACATAAAATGTTGAATTGTTTAAAAAGATAAATTAGTTAGATTAGCATGTAATAAATCTTTTTTGTGACCTTCGTTGTTAAAATATCCGAGATTGGGAGTGAAAACTAAACCGTCAGAAGTGGAATAAGAGGCAACACGAATCAAGTGTGATAGTTGAAGCATAAAATAGCATGATCCGGGACGATATGCGGAGGAACGTAACAGTCAAAGGCATGCGGTGCAATACCATGCCAGTGTACGCCTAAAGAGAAACTTCTGGGTCGCCATTGAAATGTAATTTTAAAAAATGTGAGGCTTTAAATTTGATAGCATAACTAGTATGTTAAATTGAACTTAAACGATATTCTTTAACCCGTATAGGCCTGAGTGAAAGCAAAAATACTAAAACCTTTAACACTCAGCGAATACTTAACGGATTTAAATATTTTTTGTCAGTATACTGGCCCACATATCTAAATTCTAGAAATGGCCGGAGAAACTCGAGAATACTCCTGTAGCCAGAGTTATTGCGGTGGGTCACTGGGTCAAGTCGGGTAGAAAAAGGCGATTTTTTGGGACATTCTAAATAATCATTATTTATTTCCAATTACATTTATTTTATTTTGCATAAATCATTAAGATCTGATATTCAACATAATAAATTAATAGTTTTGCACCATTTAGAGTGAACCAGATGCGGCCACTCGGGCTTAATGTCCTGAAGAACCGGCTCCAGATTTGTTATGTATTAAACCGTTTCGAATCTCTAAAAGAATAGATCGAACATAACAGTTCACTAAAATGCATTCCCATAAGCTTGACACAATGTTAAGATACATGTTGTGCACTTTATCATAAATTTTAGGCATCCTGAGGACCCGAAAATGGTCATTTGTAGGATCAATCAAATGCAGTTGAAATAATTATTAAATTAAATCGATTATCAGAAGGTTTACGCTGATGCGTTTTTCTTAAAACTTTTTGATATAGTGGCCACATTATAGCCGATTCTAGAAATTATCTGTGACTTGAAATTTGCCTTCCTCCAGAGGCACAGAAGCACAAAACCCTTGTCACCCGACCTGACCCAGAGATTCACCGCAATAACTCCAGCCACAGGAACATTCCCGAGATTCTTTGACCACTTTTATAAACTAGATATGAGTACGAGTATACTACCAAAACGTAATTGAAATCCGTTTAGTATTCGCTGAGCGGTGAGAGTTTTAGTAATGTTTCTTTCACTCAGGCCTATACGGGTTAAGGGGGCAGGATCCGTTATTAATTTTGGAATTTCCAAAAGCAGTTTTTTCGTTCAAAATCAAGAAAATTTACAGGAAAATGTGTTCACTGTATTTTATTCTCCAACCGCAACACAGTGAACACATTTTCATGGAATAATTTTCAGTTTTGAAGAGAAAAACAGCTTTTGCAGTTTCGATGATGACGATGATTACGATGACGGAGCGTTGAACGTTAAGGCTCATGAATCCATCAATCGATCATCAGCAATCATCAAAAATGAAAAACCAGTTTTTTCGTTCAAATTTAAAGATAGGGGGAGATCCCCCAGTACCGGACACTTAAGCCACTAAATTCATAATTCGAAAAATATTGATTTTATGGGCTCGTGTTACCCATTTATGATAAATATTATCATTTTTATAGTGCACAAAAATAAATTTGAAAAAATAAATATGAATTTTGACATTGTGTTTTGATGATGTATTTTAGTACCAAATTGATCGATCTTGAAAGGTGGTACCCAATACCGGACACGATCTGGAAATGCCTCGAATTCTGTAAATTTGAACATCATTGAATGTGTACACTATATAGAAATAGTTTATAATTACCAATTCAATGCAATTGCAACATTTACAAAAATAATTTGAGTTTTTCTTAGTTTGCAAGATGCCTATCAAAAACCTCTTTCATATATGATGAAAAATAGCACATTTTACGATGTTGTTATGAATGTTCATTCTTCTTAATTTTATTGCATGTTTGATACCATGGTCGACGGAACCCATGAAAAATGAAAGTATTTTGAGACACTGATGCAATAATTACAAAGATATCATATAACAAATCAAGCTGTCCGAAACTGAGGGACAGGAGGTGCTTAACCAAAATTATAATTTGTCCATATTTACTTCAATTATGGTACAAAATACATTCATACTATCAAATTAGGATTATGTTCGATCATGCTTGCGGGATCCAAAGTATTTTTTCATATTCAAAATAATTACTAAATAGGCTCAAAATTAAGAAGATACATCAATTTTTTAATGATTTTCAAACTTTTATACTTTTTTAAAAAGGGATGCATATTTCAAGGATGTGTTATTCTACGCAAACATTAGTCTACATAATAGCTTTATTTTCTACTAATACACCATCTTGACTGGACCATGATTTCTCAATGTTTCAACTTTGTCCGGTATTGGGTGCTGTCCGGCACTGGGGGATCTCCCCCTATCGTCTTGAAAATCTATCACTGCAGAGCGGTTCCACGCCGTTTCGCAAACCCGATTATTTTTGTATTTTTTGAACCGCCTGAAAATTTGCATACAGATTCTTTATGACCAAAAATGCCATTATGCACTTTCAGACCGCCATTTTGAACCTCGCCTTATTTTTGAGAAGGGCGTATCGGAAAATGCATGGCAAATCTTTAAAAACTGTAACTCGAAAACGGTTTGTCCGATCGATTTGAGATCTTCTACAAAGTTGTAGGTATTGCTTAGGACTATATGGAGAAAAATATGCACGGTAAAAAAAAGTTACAGATTTTTTTTTATTTCAAAAACAAAATTTTAAAATCGATTTTCTCCAGAAACGCAGTTTCGATTTTTTTTTATTTTTGGATATGTTTTAGGGGACAACTTATGTGATTTATTGCACAATGTTTAAAAATGGAAGAATTATGGACAAAAAAGTTATAATTTTTTAAAAAATTACAGATTTTGAAAAAAAAAATCGAAATAGAGGAAAACAATAATTTTTTATGTGATTATTTTAAAGTACAGAAAAATTGCAATCGAAAAGTACTTAAGTAAATTTTTTTCTAGGTTGCACCAATTTCGAGATATACTCATATTTATATAAAATTTTCAAATAAAAAAAAGAAAAATAGGCCCTTTTCAAGCATATTTCGTGTTTCTCCATTCCAGAAAAAAAAACTTTTGATTGAGCGAATCGTAGCTATATTTTGCGATTGTTATAGGTATTGTTTAGGACTATTTGGAAAAAAATATGCACGGTAAAAAATAATGACAGATTTTTTTAATAAAAAAAAATAAAATCGATTTTCTATGAAAATGCATCTGTGATTTTTATTATTTTTGGACATGTTTTAGGGGACAACTTATGTGATTTATTGCACAATGTTTCATAATGGAAGAATTATGGACAAAAAAGTTATAATTTTATAAAATATTACAAATTTTGAAAAAAAATCGAAATAAAGGAAAACAATATTTTTTATGTGTTTATTTGATGGTACAGAAAATGCATTGGAAGAGTACTTAAGTAAAATTTTTCTAGGTTGCATCAATTTCGAGATATACTCATACTTATATAAATTTTTCAAAAAAAAAAAGAAAAATAGGCCCTTTTCAAACATATTTCGTGTTTCTCCATTCCGGAAAATTGTATTTTGATTCCAACAACACAAACCAAGTCAAGTCAAGTACACAACACTGAAGACGGCTTCACAGTTGAGGTTGAAATATGCATACATGGAAAAGGGCCATGCGATGCCATAGGAGGGACACTAAAACGTATGGCTACCAGAGCCAGTCTTGCCAAAGAACGTGAACATCCGATAAAAAATGCTAAGGAACTATATGATTGGGCTCAAAATCGGAAAGAAGAGCAGCTTACACAAATATGATATGATATCATTGCACAAGAACTTAACCAACTAAACTATTTTCAAGTGCAAAAACAGTTCAAGGCACTCAGAAATATCACTCGTTTATCCCTATCTCTGAAACACACATTGAAGTTAGACAATTTTCGAGCTGTGACGATAACAAGAAAGTAGTTGATATAATTAAGAAAATAAAATTGCAGTATATATATATATATATATATATATATATATATATATATATATATATATATATATATATATATATATATATATATATATATATATATATATATATATATATATATATATATATATATATATATATATATATATATATATATATATATATATATATATATATATATATAAAGAAAACAAAAAAAAACAAAAAAAAACAAAAAAACCAAAAAAAAAAACAAACTTCTTGGTTGTACGATCTTGCCGCGATGAGAGGGCTTTACCCATTAGCCGGGCCCTGGGGACCAAAGGTACACCGTTGTGATAGAATCACATTTTTAATGCCACGTTTAGGTTTACCGTGTATATCTCGGAAGTGATGCATCTCAGCTAAATTTGACTTGAGTACTCTGTACTCAAAAAAAAACGCACCAAAAATATCGTTTTACATAAATACGTTTTATTGATTTTAAATTTATTTTTTATTCAAAAATTTTCCGTTTTGAGGCATTGTGCAAGAAATTACAAACAATATGCTGCAAAACATATCCAAAAATTAAAAACATCAATTTTGCGGTTTTTAAGAACAATGAACTTCAAATGGCATAGAAAGCTCTCAGTAAATAACTGTGGAAGTGCTCATAAGAACACTAAGCTGAGAAGCAGGCTCTGTCCCAGTGGGGACGTTAATGCCAAGAAGAAGAAGAAGAACTTCAAATTTTCATTTGAAAATTTCGTTCATATTTTTTTACCGTGCATACTTTTTTAAAAACTTTAGTATACAGGTTTTGATCAAACAATAAACAATTCAGCTACGATTCACTCAATCAAATTAAAATATTTCTGGAATGGAGAAACACGAAATATGTTTGAAAAGGGCCTATTTTACTTTTTTTATTTGAAAATTTTATATAAATATGAGTATATCTCGAAATTGATGCAACCTAGAAAAAATTTACTTAAGTACTTTTCGATTGCAATTTTTCTGTACTTTCAAATAATCACATCAAAAAATATTGTTTTCCTCTATTTCGATTTTTTTTCAAAATCTGTAATTTTTTAAAAATCATAACTTTTTTGTCCATAATTCTTCTATTTTGAAACATTGTGCAATAAATCACATAAGTTGTCCCCTAAAACATATCCAAAAAAAAAAATCGAAACTGCGTTTCTGGAGAAAATCGATTTTAAAATTTTGTTTTTGGCATAAAAAATAATCTGTAACTTTTTTTACCGTGCATATTTTTCTCCATATAGTCCTAAGCAATGCCTACAACTTTGTAGAAGATCTCAAATCGATCGGACAAACCGTTTTCGAGTTACAGTTTTTAAAGATTTGCTATGCATTTTCCGATACGCCCTTCTCAAAAATAAGGCGAGGTTCAAAATGGCGGTCTGAATGTGCAAAATGGCATTTTTGGTCATAAAGAATCTGTATGAAAATTTTCAGGCGATCCAAAAAATACAAAAATTAAATTAAAAAAAAATCGTCATGTTCGGTGGAATTGCATTACAAGTGCAAGTGCAATGCAATGAGAGTTTTTCATAAACATTGTCTTAATTTTGAGCAAAAAACTAGTTTTAAAAATTCGTAAAACGATGATGTTTCCTCTGAATTCCTTCTGAAATTTTCCTCCTAAAAGTACCACAAATTATGATAAACCGATGTTCTTCACGGGATGCTTTCATCAGCATGTTATTTAACGGAACTATTTGTAGTATGATCAATGATCATTGGATTAATGAACAGATTCTTTTCAACACTTTCGATGTGCTGTTCGCCTAATGATTAATGGATTCCTTGAAAGATCATTTATGAAATTAAAAGAAAAGGCAAATGTGTGATAATAAATCTTCAAGCTGTTTAGTAGAATACCTATAAGTAGATGAAAAAAACGAATTTAGTACTATACCATTTAATTCCACTAGAGTTTGTATCATTTGACAGATACACGTATTTCGACCTCAACTGTAAGGCCGTCTTAAGTGTCGTGTACTAGAATCGACTTCTCGAGTCTAGTACACGACACTGAAGACGGCCTTACAGTTGAGGTCGAAATACGTGTATGTGTCAAATGATACAAACCCTAGTAAATGTGTGACCAATTTTGAATTCAGGAATTCACAAAGAATTTCTCGGAATCAGGAAATGTGCCGAACATCTTTCCAAAAATACTGCAAATATATACCATGGCAGCTGCCGGTGAGTTAGCGAAGGATTCTCCAAGGATCTAATAAAAAATCAGTTATACGGCTTAGGACTGAATATAGTACGCATTGGCCGCATTTATATACAAAATTGTCAAGTTTGGGGACTTGGATCTAGGCTTGTATGATTGTAGTGCTCTGTTTGCCTTAAAAAAATTGTTTTCAAAATATTCACAAATTTAATATATGCTTTTTTTTTGCAAAATGGGAGATTTGCGGTAACTCAAAAGGTAATATAAGAATATATAGAGAACAGTGAAAGCAGACATTAACAATACAGCTGAGAGCAACGTCGGGGACGTGGGATGGAGTCGACGGAACGATTGGTTCGACGAGGAATGTAGACAGATTCTGGAGGAGAATAATGCAGTCCGGGCGGTCATGCTGCAGCAAGGGACCCGGCACAATGTGGAACGACATAGACGGAAACGACAACAGCAGACCCGCCTGTTTCGGAAGAAAAACGCCGCCTGGAGGAGACGGAGTGCGAGTTCCATCTGTACCGGTTTCAAGAAACACGTACACGAGCCGAGATGTGACACCTGAATGGCGCTGAGAGCACAGGCAATGAAGGACGGGTCAACGGAGGGAGTGCCTTCGTCAGTATTTTTTTAAACGACACGCACAGCAAACAATTCTGAAATTTACATGGCACGTAAATGTTTATGATAATCATGAAAAGGGAGTTGCAACTGAACATTCAACGATAATTAATGTAAACTCTCTCATTGCATTCGAAAATGCTTGCAATCTTGAGGGAAACTGAATCATTTCATGATCTTACATCCAACATTCGCCAATATTGCATGCTTTCTTGCATCTTGAAAGTGAAATTGCAAACAAGAAATCTCGGTTTACATGATTCTACGCTGAATGTTCTGTCATATATAATGATATATAATGATGAATCGACGGCCTGTCATTTGATGTGCATTATTTATGATTGAATTTTCAGCGTGAAAATCATGTAAACTGAGCCGTTTTGCATGCAACATTCTTTAAAAGAAGACGTTTCGTGTTCAATATTAAGGATTTTTCTAGCAATGTTGGATATAATAGATGTGTTTGTAGGTTTTATCATTGAATAATACATGAGAACAGGCTTTGCATGATTGAAGCTAAAATTACGTTACGTATAAATCTAAGATTTTTTTAGTGTGCGTTAATGCTTGTGAGGTGATCGAAAGGTGGAAGCAGCACTTCGACGAACACCTGAATGGCACTGCGAGCACAGGCAATGAAGGACTGGACAACGGAGGAAATGCCTTCGTCAGTATTTTTAAACGACACCGACACGTTAATGCTTCCAGTGGACGATTTGCCCTTTGAAGGAAGCACCACGCCATACAACGGACTAGCATGCAACGCCCAGTGGCACAGTCGAAATACGTTCCCGGCGAAAAATTTTCCGGACTGAAGCGGGAATCGCACGGCCACGAAGCCCACATTGTACTGCGGACGTAGAGCTATGGAAAATCATGGACGTGAACAGCTTTCCCTGGAAGCTTACGAGACTGATAAGAGCGACGATGAAAGCTGTGCAAAATTGTGTGAAGGTTTCAGGCAAACATTCCAGTTCGTTTGGGTCCGGCCGGGGACTACGACAAAGTGATGGACTCTCGTGCTGTTCAATATTGCGTTATATGGAGAGCCGTGCTTAACAGCCGGAGTACGATTTTTACGAGATCCAGTCAATTTGTTTGCTACGCGGATGATATGGACATTTTCGGTCGAACATTTGAAAAAAATGGCAGACCTGTACGCGAGGCAGCAAAAGTTGGACCGGTGGTGAATGCGATTAAGACAAAGTACATGCTAGCTGGTGGGGTGCGACAGGGCTCGCCTAGGTAGCAGTGTTACGATAGACGGAGATACGTTCGAGGTGGTCGACAAGTTCGTCTACCATGGATCCTTGCTGACGGCTGACAATAACGTTAGTCGTGAAATACGGAGGCGCATCATCAGTGGAAGTCGGGCCTACTATGACCTCCACAAGAAGCTGCGGTCAAAAAAATACACACTCGCACCAAATGTACCATGTACAACACGCTCATAAGGCCGGTAGTCCTTTACGGGCATGAAACGTGGACGATGCTCGAGGAGGGCTTGCAAGCACTTGGAATCTTCGAATATCGGGTGCTTAGCAGACAAATGTTTTTGCAATTTCTCATCGTAATAGGCTGTTTTTCATCCCGCCAATCTGTCATGAAACGGCCTACTTTCCTGCACTGAAGTATGCAGTGCGGGAATAGTCATTACGCAACTGAAACCAGTACTGTAATCATTCATTACGCAACGCTTTCTCATTACGCATCTGTTTTGAGTTGTGTAATGAATCATTACACAACAATTTTTCAGAAATTGTAAAATGATGGAGAATGCATTCCGAAATTATCTGATACCCTCAAGTGGTCTTCTACGAAATTAAATTCATGACTCGTACTGTAAAAATTATCATTCTGCAACTTGTTCCGTAAACTACTATTACTATTACTAGGATACCTTCAGAATCTTCATTATTAAATTAAGTACTAGAATCTTCCTTAGCCGAGTGGTTAGAGTTTGCGGCTACAAAGCAAAGCCTGTCTGTCAAAATGTCTGGGTTCGATTCCCGGACGGTCCAGGATCTTTTCGTAATGAAAATTTCCTTGACTTCCCTGGGCATAAAGTATCATCGTACCTGCAACACGATATACGAATACGAAAATATCAACTTTGGCAAATAAAACTCTCAGTTAATAACTGCGGAAGTGCTCATAAGAACACTAAGCTGAGAAGCAGGCTTTGTCCCAGTGAGGACGTATTGCCAAGAAGAAGTACGATGGTCCCCTCAAACAATTTTTCATTCATTTCTATTCCATATCACGATGGTGTCGATGAGTCGATGATTCCCTTCAATATGGACATATGGAGCAGTGGCGACTCGTAACCTCACTTTCTACCTGTTCTACGACTCTAAAAATAACTATTTCGACAAATTTATATTATAAACCAAAAAGTTTATGATTAAAATCGTCCTTTCTAACAAATCACTACTCATTCAAGAATTTCTAATCGTGGAACAGGTAGATTTGATTTTAGGGAATCGCCACTGATATGGAGGGTTGATTGTATATTGAAAATAACGTTTTTTTTTTTCAAAACGCTAAACGTTTCGGCCATTGGACTTCTTCTTTCTGGCGTTACGTCCCCACTGGGACAGAGCCTGCTTCTCAGCTTAGTGTTCTTATGAGCACTTCCACAGTTATTAACTGAGAGCTTACTATGCCGATTGACCATTTTTGCATGTGTATATCGTGTGGCAGGTACGAAGATACTCTATGCCCTGGGAAGTCGAGAAAATTTCCAACCCGAAAAGATCCTCGCCGGTGGGATTCGAACCCACGACCCTCAGCTTGGTCTTGCTGAATAGCTGCGCGTTTACCGCTACGGCCATTGGACATTGGATTTAAAAAAAACCTAGCATTTTGAATTATCCGTAAGACTGAGAAGCCGTTAATTTTAGAAGTTAAACAACAGTCGTATTCTAATTAAGACTTGTGACATATGGCAGTTATGGTTCCCGTGTAGTTATGATCCTGTTGTGGCTGAGAATGCTAAACAGGATATTTTTACCGAAAGTGCTGAGGGCAATAATCGGAGGAAAACTAGACGTAAACATCAAGAGATACTTCTACAGATGTACAAAGAAGCAAATTTTATTAAGCAAAATATATGCGGTAGACTTTGATGGGCTGGTCACTTAGTGTCGAAAATTAAGCTGCAAATTAATCATATTCAGCGATGTATATTTCACGTTTATTGAACAATGAACATTGTATATAGAAATTTGTTTCTTAGATTACATTCTATTAAACTTAACTTACTGGTTTAAGCCATGTAAAAACTTACTTAATCAATTCTGGTAAGTATAGTCAGTTGTAAATATGTTTAATTATAACAACGGTAACAGTTATATATCAGTTGAGAACAGTTTGGTGAACTTTTTGAGCGTTTTTGTGGGTTTTTTCAGTGCTATTAGGGTCGATGTACCAATAGCCGCAACGCTAAGAACAAATATTCGTATAAAATCGACAAATAATTATTTCAACATCATCTGAAAGCTTTTTGGTTTTGTGGGAAAAGTATGAAAACTACGAAAACTCATATGTTTGAATTTATTATCGCTTGTACCCACTATAGGAACACATGTGCCTATAGTAGCACTATTTCTAATTTCTGTTCGTATAGTAGCACTAGCTTCACGGCGTTGGCAAAATACAAATTAAAACCGTATTTTTACTACACTTTTATATTTATTATTTATTTATTTTATTATTTTATTTTATTATTTATAAAGCTAAGTATGCACTTCAACAGAAAAGTAATCGCCTATCTCGATGCGTGGGAAATTTTTTGCGAGAAATGCTCAAGAAAAGGATTTTTCTTTGATCGCAGTACGCAGTTGAAAAGAATTGTCAATTCAAATGGAGCTCACTGTAAAAAAAATTCTTAACCATTTCTTGGGCAGAAATTTTTACTTTTCTTGAGCGGAACAGCATACTTAGCTTTAAAGTGTGGATCAAAGGCTTTCGCTTGATTTAACCTTTCAGTCGTCGCGCGGTTTGTCACCGTCAAAACCACCACGCTAATGCTGTGTACGACAAGCGAGGTTTTTCCATCAGTGTTGTACAAAATACAACAGCGCGACGACTGAAGTGTTAAAAAAAAATCCTAATTCATCAATTTTTTCGTATACCGTTAAGTCACCAGTCACCGTGCGGGCTCCATTCACCGTGCACATATACAAATTCCTACAAAATATTCATACAATTTTCACAAATTATTCTTTTGTCAGCAAAATAAGATAAAACTAATAAAATGAAGTAGTTTTTGTCACAAAGCATTTTGAAAAACCTAGTTTATGTAGTCAAAATCATGTGAATTCTGTTTGACAATGAGATTTTTCAACACTCTTAGTAGAAACGCCAAAAATTACCATTTTTCATTTTAACGTTAGAGCATGACATTTTTCAAAATTGCAACAAGTTTACATTTGTATACCACTAGTTAGATGTATTTCATCGTATGAGCAATGAAATGTTATGCAATTTATAATTTTTCATTGTGTTTCAGTCAAAATCCAAATGCACGGTAAATGGACCCTTTTCAATATGTATGGTTCCCATTACCGTGCATTACTGTAAAAAGCTTGAAATTATTCGGTAATATTAGATTTATTGTTATGTCGTGATTAAAAAACTTCATTTTGAGTACTTGTTTTTAATTATGAAACGTGGTTTACGGCTAACCAGCCGAGTGGAAGTTTAACAACTACCGAAAAGCTAAACATTACATATAATTTGCAATTGGATTAGATGGACAAATTGATGTGAAGATTTGCGAAAAAGTTACACGTCTTCTCAGTGAGAATCGAACTCACGACTCCCCGATCTCTAGTTGGGGCGCGTTAACCACTACGCCATGAGAGGACTCATGAACGCAGAAGTTAACCTGAATTCGATTTCAGCTCAATAATCACGTGGTTCTTTTTCGCAAAGTGCACCTCTTTCGGAAGAATTAGATGCCCATCCAAACACAACGCTTTCTATATATATCCAATGCCTAGCCCGAGAGCGCATTGTTTTTTAGGTATAGGAATAGCACACTACACTAGCCAGCAACTGCGCTGGCTGAGGTATCTATTGTGTGGGCTTCCAATGGGTCGCGACGTTCTCAAACGACCGGTTACGGAACATGAGTCCGTTGCTCGATAAATACTTGTTTTTAATTATGAAACGTGGTTTACGGCTAACCAGCCGAGTGGAAGTTTAACAACTACCGAAAAGCTAAACATTACATATAATTTGCAATTGGATTAGATGGACAAATTGATGTGAAGATTTGCGAAAAAGTTACACGTCTTCTCAGTGAGAATCGAACTCACGACTCCCCGATCTCTAGTTGGGGTGCGTTAACCACTACGCCATGAGAGGACTCATGAACGCAGAAGTTAACCTGAATTCGATTTCAGCTCAATAATCACGTGGTTCTTTTTCGCAAAGTGCACCTCTTTCGGAAGAATTAGATGCCCATCCAAACACAACGCTTTCTATATATATCCAATGCCTAGCCCGAGAGCGCATTGTTTTTTAGGTATAGGAATAGCACACTACACTAGCCAGCAACTGCGCTGGCTGAGGTATCTATTGTGTGGGCTTCCAATGGGTCGCGACGTTCTCAAACGACCGGTTACGGAACATGAGTCCGTTGCTCGATAAATACTTGTTTTTAATTATGAAACGTGGTTTACGGCTAACCAGCCGAGTGGAAGTTTAACAACTACCGAAAAGCTAAACATTACATATAATTTGCAATTGGATTAGATGGACAAATTGATGTGAAGATTTGCGAAAAAGTTACACGTCTTCTCAGTGAGAATCGAACTCACGACTCCCCGATCTCTAGTTGGGGCGCGTTAACCACTACGCCATGAGAGGACTCATGAACGCAGAAGTTAACCTGAATTCGATTTCAGCTCAATAATCACGTGGTTCTTTTTCGCAAAGTGCACCTCTTTCGGAAGAATTAGATGCCCATCCAAACACAACGCTTTCTATATATATCCAATGCCTAGCCCGAGAGCGCATTGTTTTTTAGGTATAGGAATAGCACACTACACTAGCCAGCAACTGCGCTGGCTGAGGTATCTATTGTGTGGGCTTCCAATGGGTCGCGACGTTCTCAAACGACCGGTTACGGAACATGAGTCCGTTGCTCGATAAATACTTGTTTTTAATTATGAAACGTGGTTTACGGCTAACCAGCCGAGTGGAAGTTTAACAACTACCGAAAAGCTAAACATTACATATAATTTGCAATTGGATTAGATGGACAAATTGATGTGAAGATTTGCGAAAAAGTTACACGTCTTCTCAGTGAGAATCGAACTCACGACTCCCCGATCTCTAGTTGGGGCGCGTTAACCACTACGCCATGAGAGGACTCATGAACGCAGAAGTTAACCTGAATTCGATTTCAGCTCAATAATCACGTGGTTCTTTTTCGCAAAGTGCACCTCTTTCGGAAGAATTAGATGCCCATCCAAACACAACGCTTTCTATATATATCCAATGCCTAGCCCGAGAGCGCATTGTTTTTTAGGTATAGGAATAGCACACTACACTAGCCAGCAACTGCGCTGGCTGAGGTATCTATTGTGTGGGCTTCCAATGGGTCGCGACGTTCTCAAACGACCGGTTACGGAACATGAGTCCGTTGCTCGATAAATACTTGTTTTTAATTATGAAACGTGGTTTACGGCTAACCAGCCGAGTGGAAGTTTAACAACTACCGAAAAGCTAAACATTACATATAATTTGCAATTGGATTAGATGGACAAATTGATGTGAAGATTTGCGAAAAAGTTACACGTCTTCTCAGTGAGAATCGAACTCACGACTCCCCGATCTCTAGTTGGGGCGCGTTAACCACTACGCCATGAGAGGACTCCGAAAGAGGTGCACTTTGCGAAAAAGAACCACGTGATTATTGAGCTGAAATCGAATTCAGGTTAACTTCTGCGTTCATGAGTCCTCTCATGGCGTAGTGGTTAACGCGCCCCAACTAGAGATCGGGGAGTCGTGAGTTCGATTCTCACTGAGAAGACGTGTAACTTTTTCGCAAATCTTCACATCAATTTGTCCATCTAATCCAATTGCAAATTATATGTAATGTTTAGCTTTTCGGTAGTTGTTAAACTTCCACTCGGCTGGTTAGCCGTAAACCACGTTTCATAATTAAAAACAAGTATTTATCGAGCAACGGACTCATGTTCCGTAACCGGTCGTTTGAGAACGTCGCGACCCATTGGAAGCCCACACAATAGATACCTCAGCCAGCGCAGTTGCTGGCTAGTGTAGTGTGCTATTCCTATACCTAAAAAACAATGCGCTCTCGGGCTAGGCATTGGATATATATAGAAAGCGTTGTGTTTGGATGGGCATCTAATTCTTCCGAAAGAGGTGCACTTTGCGAAAAAGAACCACGTGATTATTGAGCTGAAATCGAATTCAGGTTAACTTCTGCGTTCATGAGTCCTCTCATGGCGTAGTGGTTAACGCGCCCCAACTAGAGATCGGGGAGTCGTGAGTTCGATTCTCACTGAGAAGACGTGTAACTTTTTCGCAAATCTTCACATCAATTTGTCCATCTAATCCAATTGCAAATTATATGTAATGTTTAGCTTTTCGGTAGTTGTTAAACTTCCACTCGGCTGGTTAGCCGTAAACCACGTTTCATAATTAAAAACAAGTATTTATCGAGCAACGGACTCATGTTCCGTAACCGGTCGTTTGAGAACGTCGCGACCCATTGGAAGCCCACACAATAGATACCTCAGCCAGCGCAGTTGCTGGCTAGTGTAGTGTGCTATTCCTATACCTAAAAAACAATGCGCTCTCGGGCTAGGCATTGGATATATATAGAAAGCGTTGTGTTTGGATGGGCATCTAATTCTTCCGAAAGAGGTGCACTTTGCGAAAAAGAACCACGTGATTATTGAGCTGAAATCGAATTCAGGTTAACTTCTGCGTTCATGAGTCCTCTCATGGCGTAGTGGTTAACGCGCCCCAACTAGAGATCGGGGAGTCGTGAGTTCGATTCTCACTGAGAAGACGTGTAACTTTTTCGCAAATCTTCACATCAATTTGTCCATCTAATCCAATTGCAAATTATATGTAATGTTTAGCTTTTCGGTAGTTGTTAAACTTCCACTCGGCTGGTTAGCCGTAAACCACGTTTCATAATTAAAAACAAGTATTTATCGAGCAACGGACTCATGTTCCGTAACCGGTCGTTTGAGAACGTCGCGACCCATTGGAAGCCCACACAATAGATACCTCAGCCAGCGCAGTTGCTGGCTAGTGTAGTGTGCTATTCCTATACCTAAAAAACAATGCGCTCTCGGGCTAGGCATTGGATATATATAGAAAGCGTTGTGTTTGGATGGGCATCTAATTCTTCCGAAAGAGGTGCACTTTGCGAAAAAGAACCACGTGATTATTGAGCTGAAATCGAATTCAGGTTAACTTCTGCGTTCATGAGTCCTCTCATGGCGTAGTGGTTAACGCGCCCCAACTAGAGATCGGGGAGTCGTGAGTTCGATTCTCACTGAGAAGACGTGTAACTTTTTCGCAAATCTTCACATCAATTTGTCCATCTAATCCAATTGCAAATTATATGTAATGTTTAGCTTTTCGGTATTCATTTTGAGTGTTTGAGTGAATATGAAATGGTTTGGACAATACAGTCAAACCTCCTATAACGATTTTAATGAAAAATTATTTATTTAGTAAATTTTTAAACGTTTTATGGTTTTTATTATAAATGAAGATTTTAAAATTCTTAAAAATGAGTGCACACTACTAGCAACATAGTTGCTCCATTACCAACGTTTCTTCAAGATACAAAATTAAATCATGTCGAAAACTATATGCACGGTGAATGGTGCACTAGTGTGCACGGTAAATGGTGACAGCACGGTACGAGGCGACCTTAACATTACATTTTCAAACATATTTTTAGAGTATTTTTTGTTATCCAACACTAGTTTTATATTTTTTCCTGAATTATTATATAATTGCACGCTACGTAGTGGTATTCTAGTACGCATCAAATTATTTGGCAAAGTTATACAATTTATTGAAGTGCAAATTTTTCTTAAATGCACGGTGAATGGTAGCTTGACGGTAATAAAAAAATAGTTTCTCTCAGTAGTGCTACTATAGGAACAATAGGCTTACTATAGGCTCAAGGGAGCTCATATTTCAAACAAAACTATTTATTTCGATCATTTTTTCAACAAAATCAAGCTGTGTATCATGTGTATGGATTTTAGATAAATAGCGCCTGACCCACATGTCAAAAAATATTTTGCAGCGGTTTATAGCAAAACGGCCATAAAAAGCCACTAGTGCGACTATAGGGGACTGTCTTCTAAGGGAACATCGACCCTACGTAATTTTAATATGGATTATATTGAATTTTTAAGTTAAAAACTTCTAATTAAGATTTCTCGGGATTCCTCCTAGGGATTATTTTACAAATAGGTCCAGAGGTGCAGAATGACCTCAGGAATTGAGCCCCGTGCTCAGATTTGATGGACATTTAAAAAAAAAAATAACGGTCTGTCGGGGCACCGTGGCTCATGCTTATGCTCAATTTCAAACGTCTGTCGAGAAAATTATTCGCGTTCTTTTTGATTGCTATTGTAGCAATATATAATAAATTTTGAACGAACATTTTGATGGATTTCGGTGAAAGTGCCCAGAGTTAGGGGCGGTCACGCTAATTTTAAACTTACTCAACGATAAGTAAAAAATAAACGAAACTAAAATATGTTTTCAACTTTGGCAAATGCATTATCCACGAATGTATTCCCATACTGGAAAATATATTTCAAGTCAAATTAGGAAAGTTGTCCAACAATCAACTTGGACATATGCGTTTTTGACCCATTCTCACTCCAGAGGACGGTATTGTTTTCGTCAAACAAAATACTTATTAACTCTTAATTAATATATTTGATTATTCGAAAATGATAAGAAAAAAAATTGTAGCTTAAATATGTACGTTTAATACCTACCTCGAAACTAAAACAGAATAATTGCGAATACAGTATAAGCTCATCATAACGACATCGCCAGAGACCGCCTTAAAGGGAAAAGTCGTTGTGGAGAACAGGTGGGTGGGCAAGCTATGACAATGTCGCTATGAGTTGTCGTAATAGCAAGATTTGACAGTACACAATAAACAATTCTACTTAGCAATTATTAGAACCACCCAAAAGACGACAGCAAATGAAAACCAAAGAGTTTTTGGTTTATTTAATGTCAAGGTAAATGCTTCTTGCAGAACTCGTTATGTTTTCGGCAGCTTTGCTATCTTCGTCAATTTGTAAGAGAATTTTCTCTCATGAACTCAAACATGTGTAACTGTTCTTTGCTTACAGTGCATCTTACTGCCGTATATCAAATGATTTGAATGGTCAAAAACACTACAAGACGAAAAGAACACAGCTGCCGAAAATACAAATGATTCCCTAAAAATCTATTTTTTATGTGCAATATTTTCTTTCAATTTGAACAGTATACCTATAAAGAAATTTGATATTATACTTGAAAATGATTTATTGTTTTACTTGACTGACCTGACATACCTTTACAAACAACGCAGTGGACCAAAATATGCATAAGCATATCGAAGCAACAAGTGAGAAAAAGTTTGGGGAATGGAACAAAAAACGGAAAATTTCTTTCGGCGCTTTCCAGCAAAGCTAGATCAGCGTGATTCTTAGCGTAAACGGTATCAGAAAAAAAGAAGTGGCACATTCACGGGTTGGTTTTTCTGTAAAAAATGCGTTTTTATTTAATACCATTTTTAGTGCTTCTCATCAGTTCGTGACAGCTGAACGTTCGTTTCGTTTCGTACTATACAACAGTTTCAAGTCAAATTGCTTGCCATATCTTTACCTCCCTTAAAATCGTGCTCTCTGGCAAATCAGCAACCCTATCACATGGAAAACACAATGGAATAGAACAAATTGCGCGTGTTTTTAGCAAAAATTGAACAAATTTTTAGTTTTTACATTTTTTTTTTTGTTTGTCTAAAGCATTTTTTTTCTTTCGTTCGAGCATATCAATCCATTAGATGGATTGAGCTTGATGTTTATATTCGGACGAATTATCTAAATTGTCGTTGTTTTAAACTATACATTAGCCAAAGGTTGAATTTATTGCGACCTACTTACATAAGAAAACAGCGAAGAAAAACTAAATTATCACCACTCAGTGCAATCGTTGTTTGGGAACTATCGTTATTTTTGGAGGGTACGTACGGTCGAGTAAATTTTCAAATAGACGCCACTATGATCACCTTGTATTCTCTTGTTTAGAGATTTATTCACCTTTCCAAATCAACGGTAACTTTTGCTTTCATTCAAAAGTAGTCTGGACCCATGTTGCTAAAAGGTATAAGAGCAAGTAGTAACATTTAAAATTTGTCTTCAATTTCAAGTATTACCTACACATGTATTTTTGAGAGCATGCATGTCGCATGGAATCAATTGTCATACAATTAGACACATCAATATAAAACGAACAACTGATTTATTAATTGTATTACGGAACAAGCTTATAAGGTTTAACAAATCAAAAGAAAATGATAATTAGCGACTAAAAATGAGATTAATTTTTGGGATAACTAGGTTGGCGTTTGTCAGTATCTAGATTGGCGTTCGCCAGACAAACTTAATTATGATAAAACTTATAGGAAAATGGTTATGATTAGAATTTTGATTAAACATAGGTTTTGCGATAGCATGTCATAATTAGCTGGTTCAATTTCAAAATTCGGGGAAACATAGCCCTACTTTTTATTATTCGTAAATATCATACATAATTTGCATGTTTAGTCAGTAGGCTTTTTCACTTTTTAAAACAAGTAGTCAGATCCCTCATTTCATGTCGGTATCTTGATTGACATCGTAAAATAAGTAGCCGGTTCAAATTACATCCATTTTCATTAAAATCGATTTTATTGTTTTGGACTGTTTACGATATTGAAAAACCCACAACTAAGCACAAACATAACAAAAAATAAATGTTTTTTTTTCATGGAATTATAGCTATACATGTACGTTAAAAGTTTGTTGAAGAACGCACGTCTGATAATGAATCTTCGAGCTGTTTAGTGGAAGCACGTCGATAAAAAGTCATGTTGTAAAAGTTTGATTCGATGCTACTAAAAAGTATCTTAACCCTCTCTTTCCCATGGCAGCACTGACTGTTCTAAAACAGTATCTTTAGAGACCACATGCCTGAAAAAAGAGACCAGACAGAAACCGAGAAATAATCTAAAAAACGTTTCGGCTATAACATTTCAAAATGGTGTAACTGCTTCTGTAAATAACATGTAAATAGCTTTTTACGCCAAGCGCATCATTTCGTTCATCGACACTATTAGGAATAGGAAATCATATTTTTTTTAAGAATTCCTCTGAGATTTCGTTCAGGTCATGTTCTAAATTCAACCAGGTTTTTTTTTTCTAGGAATATCTCCACATATTACGCCAAAAATTTGTTAACAAAATTTTCAAATAAATTCTTAAATTCTCAACAAATTTATCCGGAGTATTTATTACAATTTTTTCTGTTCGGATGCGCCACTGGGACCATTATTTAGATCTATTGTAGTATTACCCATATCTTTAGTGTGTAGCACATGTCACATTACTCCATTTCCATTGATTTCTGTACAGTTCTGGTTTTGATTACTCAGAGATTGATAAAAATCGAATGTGATGAAAAGGTCCCGCTATTTACACCCTTCATAGAGACTTACATCTCAGCGAAGGCTAGGAACCGAATCGGTACTACTGATATTTGACCATGTAACGGAACTCTAGTCCTATCCCTTGTTTCGCTTTTAGTTTAGTCCCAGAAAAAATACTAGAAAAAAGGGGGTTTTTACTAGCAGCAAAACTGAATTAAGTTAGAAAATTTGTTTAGTAATCAGCATTCATGTGAGTCCTTGTATTGTCAGAACTCAACAGTCCTTGTTGAGTTAATACTCATGATTGTTATCCTGGCTTTAAGAGTAGTCTCGGGACTGACAAATTCTGAGTCTTTAACCATCTGCTAGGTAAAATAGATTTAAATTCAGAAACTGTTACCAGTAACAAGGACTTTGTACTGCGAATCCTTGAATTACCAGAACATATTACCTTAGTCCGATAAACAAGATGAGGCTAGGATTCAAATTGGTAGATCTTACCCCGTAACGCGCCACGAAAAGGTTATCTACCCCCGTTACGGGTAATACAAGATTTTTGCTCAGGGTTTCTTAAGATTTAAAACAGAGGATTCTCAGAGGATATTCCCAATAATTACTTTATACATTTTTCCTTGGCTCCTTTCAGGAATTCCAGAATTCTTCAAGGCATTTCTTCACAGAACCATCAGAAATTATTGGTAAGTATTTCTAAGGGAAATCCTCAAGTAATCTATAACGAAAATCTTTGAGGAATACCTGATGAACTCCTGCAAGGATTTCTGAAGAAATGTCTGGAATAATTGCATTTGCAATATTTGCAAATTATTCTAAAATAAAACCTGAAAAGCTCAGTTATAAACTACTGAAAAAGTTAGGAATCTCAGCAATTACTACGTGTTTAACATGAATGGGAAATCCCAGCAATCACGGGACAAGTATGCTACCAGTAACAGCTAATGGATTTGTGAAAAAAAATGATTTCGCGGAATAATCCCTGAAGGAATTTCTGAAGCACTTGCTGGGAAAATCCGTGGAGGAATTTTTGGAGTAACCCATGTAGAAAGGAAAGTCATTACTACATATTTGAAAAGGGATCCACTGCTATTTTGACTGTAAAACAGAAAAAAAAGAACAATTATCTGTTGAATAAGTTCATGAAAAAAAAACTTCACTATACAGTCAAACAGCTACTTTGATTAATTTGATTGAATTTGTTTGTTTTAAACCATACTTTTTATTGTAGTTTAAATGGCTTACAGTTAAACATATTTTATCCCCACGCCACAGTTCGAGGAATGGTTAGCAGCTTTGGTAGGACAACAAATCCATAATTAATGCAAAGTTAAGGAAACAAAGAGGTATTCAGTTGTTTTATTCAATTTATAACGACAAAATTAATCATCCTAAAAGGAATGGCAGAATCAAACGGGTCAATATGAAAATTTACTCGACTTACGCTACATAATGAAACACGAAGATTTGGCTGATATGAAGAGACTTCATCTGGTCCAACGATTCACCACTCTTCTCGCGCAACTTTGGGCAATCGCAAACCATGCCCAGACGGGTGATAATTTATTTACACAGTACGCATATCAATAGTTAAAGAATTTGATCAACAGTGCTAATCGTGTGTGCAGGTATCGAGCCCAGGCAGCTATCAAAAAGCTACACCGACCGCAGCAGACACACGTTTCAACATATTCTCTAGGAAGGCAATTACCAACATTTACTATCAGAAAAACAACGACAGATCGTCACTTACCTTGCTAGAGGAAGATTTACTGGAAGAGTTGCCAGTTGTCTGTCCACCGGAGGCGGCGGAGGAACCACCACCGCCACCGTTACCATTCTGTTTGTTGTAATCATTGGGGACTGCTGCCGTGGCCGCAGCCACCGCCGCCGCACCCAACGACCCCGTCGACGATTTGCTGGATTTGCTCTTGTCGCGTTCCTTGTCGCGGTCTTTCTTCTTGTTGCTGTGGCCGTGGTGACTTCCCCCATGTCCGTGGCCGGACCCATTGTTGAAACCACCGTCGCTGATGTTGTAGTGTTCAATTTTGTCCTTGGAGATTTTCAATTTGAGCGGGTTGGTGGGGGCTGATTGGCCACCGGGCGCAGAACCTCCTCCTGCCGCGGGGGCAACTGGTCCACCCGTGGCGGAACCACTGATGGAAGAAGCACCAGAGAGTCGATCTTTCGGAATTTTTATCTTCAGTCCCATGTCGGCGGCCGGTGCCGGATTGCCACCGGTTGTGCTTTCAGCCGTGAGCGGGTGGAGATTCAGCTTGTCCTTTGGAAGTTTGATCTTGATCGGACCGGGGACCAGAGCTGCATCGCTGGCTTGTTCGGATTTTTCCCGTTCTCGGTCCCGGTGCCGATCTTTGTCCTTCTTGTGTTTCTTCCGTTCTTCGCGGTCTTTGTCCTTCGATTTGTCCTTTTCCTTGTGTTTGTGTTTGTCCTTCTTTTTCTTCTTCTCCGACTTGGACCGGCGATGCTCTTCCTCTTTGGTAAGCGCTGAAACTGCATCGCCCGTTAGGGTCGTAAGTTCGCTGCTGGCGCTTCCCATCGAAGGATTGATCAGGGCAGGGGCAGTCGACAATATTGGTGCGGACTGTGCAAGTAAACTACTGATTGCAGATGGTGCGTTCACGTCTAGAGATGATGGAGCCTCTGATTTGATTTTGATAGTTTCAGGTACATTGGACGCTATGCTTGGGGCCGATGAAGCGCTCAAGCTAGAAACCGATTGTGAAGGAGCGGTACTCGATCCTGTGCCCATTATCGTGCTGCTGCTTGTCGTAGAAGCACCTGGAGCATTGGTAGCGCTATTACTGCCGCTACTGTTGGCATTGAGCGTGCCGAACTTGCTTTCAGTGCTACAAAGGCTTTCCTTGAGTAAACTACTAACCAACGCTGGATTGGTTTCAATTCCATTGATCGTATTACTGAAGCTGGTCTTACCGACATTCGCCGGTTTGGAATCGCTCAGTAACGGTTGCGACAGCAATGACCCCGGATCGTGGAACGAAAACATCGAAAAACTGTCGTCCTGCTTGTCGAATGTGCTCGACAAATCGAATGACGAAGCAAACAGATTCTCCGACGGCGAGGGGATTTCCACTTTCCGTACCTTAAACTCCCGGAAGTCGGTACCGTCTTCCTGGCGAACTTGTTCGCTACTGGGATGCGACCGTTTCATTGGCGCTTGCCCACTAGAAAGCTTATTGATACCTAGTAAATCCGTCGATTCCAGAGACATTGCCCCGGTTGGAGTCACGTCCAAAGTACGTTTCAGGCTCGAAGATGTCGAGGAAGGTTTCTTCTCGTTCGAAGACTTCGACTGACTTCCGCTGGGCGTCGTCGTCACAGCTTCCGTTCGTCGCTCCTTCTTTGGAGTGATAGAACGCGACTTCTGCTGTTGATCTGGATATCCAGCTGCCAAAGGTTTCTTCTCCTTGCTGCTGGGGCTTTCCTTGATAGCCTTCTGAACGTTAGCCTGGCCTTGAGACCTAGATTTGCCACCACTATTCGATACGTTGGCATTGTTGCTGTCCGCTTGCGTGTCCTTCCAGTCTGGGCTGAAAATCGACGAAGGCTTGGATGACTGCTTGGGGGGTGTACAGATTTGCATCGGTTCGGTCAATCGATTACTATCGTCAATAAGGCGGAATGATGATGATTCAGAACCAGCTGATGGTAACTGTGGTTGCATCTGGTTCTTAAACTGCGGTTGTTGATTGGGGACGGATTCATTAGAAGGCATGTTGTTTCGATTACTCATCGATTGACTATAGCTAGGTGGGTGAGACCCGTAGGATGCTGACGAAGGTTGTTTCATCATCGATGCTGACGACCGGCTGGACAAATCAGGATTACTACTGCCACTGAACAGTGGCGCTGCCATTATGGAGCTTTGGGATTTGCCCTGATTTTTACTATCCATAAGAGATGGACCTTTTTGGCCACTACTAACGCTGTGGCGATCAACCTTGCTTTGGCCGTACGGATGCATTGGTATCGATGAAGAGGAACTGCCTGCTGCCGCCGTTGGCATCATGCGATTCTTTGGATCTCTGGAACCTTCATGCAGGTTGCCGCCGTATCTAGACGATGAAGACGACGACGAAGACGACTGTGGTGGCATGCCGGAGGAACGGCTACTACTGTGATGCGGCATTGGCTGCATTTTACTGCTACTGGAACCACTGGCTCCGTAGTGACCACCAGCACCGGCCATCATCTCCCTCTGGTGTAATGCCTGCGCTGAAGACGACGGTGGACGTTCACCGCGCGAACGAGAACTACCGGATGATGAAGGAATTTTGTGGCTGGAAGATGACGATTGTGATGCTTTCAGCGATGGATCACCTGAAATATAGCGTGCGATTAATGTGAAGAATTTCACGATTCAAATATTATGAATAATTATAATATTGAGATTTGAATGTAAGGTTGCTTGATAAAGTCATTGCGTGTAATTTCAAAAAATCTCAAACTTTTCCTTTGTGAACACACAAGAAGCAGAGAAAGTACCTATTTAGATGAAAGAAATATAATACAGACTCATCATCTACTTATACCTATTGGTTTAAATGTAGTATACGATTTAGTGAAGGGCAGATGACACATGATCATGGTTCCCTAGCAAAACTGATGATATGGTTCATACGTGCTACGATGGAAGACTCCAAAACAATACTTTCAAATCTAGCTACTGTTCAACTAAATGAGATCCGTCTTTTCCGAAAGGAAGCCACACCTCAAATTTTTCAAAAGCTCAAAACTAGAGAACCAAATAGTGTGCTGAGGTGAAAATTTGTTCGGTTGGTTACCACCAGTCGTTGACCAATCGATCAAATTTTTAGCGTAAAAAGTAGTACTGGTACTCTTCGGCTTTGCGGACGATTTCGACCTTATTTGAATTGATACAAGGGAGTATAAAAGACTTTCGTTCTTTTTAAAATGATACTGCTAAGATATGCTGGGATGGACCATTAGTTCCACCAAAAAAAAAAACGAAGTACATGTTTGCAGATATAGACCAAGGAGCGTCTAGTGATAATGGCGCTGAGCCGCTGAAGTAGGGGTTTAGACGGTTGCGATGTATTTTGTAGTAAATAAAGTATTCGTTTAATATTTAGATTAGTAAACCCTGAAACGAGACTCGCAAAGACGGTCTTCTTTTTCTGTGATTGCTGAGTTGTTTTTTCTTATTCCACTTTGTGTTTATGCCATCAATGCGCAAGCCGTTCAAACTCTCACATGAACCTCTCAGCAAAAAATGATTGCGTTTGCATCAAATCGAATCATAAAAAGCCTTTTGAGTGAAATTTCATACCAGTAAACGTAGCAGACATTCGAAATAACTAATCTTGTGTTTAGATTTATCAGCAACTTTGGAAAAACTACTCCGTCGACTGAGGTTTTTCATAACAGTTTATTGTGAATACAATACTTTTCACTTTTGCAGTCATAAAAACGGCGGGCTGCATTTGACGTTTCGTGACAGCAGAATCTGGGCTGCATATGACTTTGATATTTTTCCTCTTCGCGAGTCTCTCTCAGAGTAAACCTATTTACCACGGAACACTTACGATATGTTTCCCCTAAAGAAAAAAACTGGCTGCGAAGAGAACGAACTGTTGGCCATAAAACCATTTGACATAAAGTCCTTCGGCTGCATGGATATTTGGCATAAAGAACATTTATCACAAATAAAATAAAATCATTTCTTTAAAAAGGTGCTTTTTTTTGATGACCATTATACCAAATGTCCTTCCATGCCTATGTTTGTAATGTATCTCAGTTTCTGGTAGTTGAATTGGCTGACATTTGAGGGAGAGTCATCAAATGATAAATACTTTCGATCAACTTATTGAAATCTGTGAGATTGTTCTAGAAAATGCGAGAAAAAATACCAAGTTGTTTTGTCACATTACAATTGCCAGTAACCGCATAACAGTCACATTGAGATTATACATGAGCCTCATAATGCAGTAGAAACGAAATTTCTATCAGAATTATTTTCTGACTATTATCAGAATATATGCGATATGAGTTGTACAAAATTTCAGCCTCAAATAAGCACTTTTGAATTCTTAGTGATTTTTTGAAATTTTAGTTACATTCCATACTGCAATAAAATGTAAACTTGATATCCCATTTACTCAATGCCTACTTTTGTCGAATGTTACAAATATGCAGTTATGGGCAGTACAGATAACTTGAACTTTTGTCTGCAGTGAATGAGCCTATGCATGTTATAAAACGTTTGACTTTTACTGTGCGCCCTGTTTTCAAGTTGCCCGTGAGAGAGAGAGAGAGCGAGACAGCACCAACACAAGGCGCACAGTAAAAGTCAAAAGAACAAAAGAATTTATGGCACGTACAGAGGCTCATGCATTACATTGCAGCCATATTCCAAAAAGTTTTGTAGGGTTGTTCAAAGACAAAAAAGACAAAAGTGAGTAACCGAGAGATGTTTTAATTTAATTCAAAACGATAAGTTACGGGAGATTGGTGTGTTCTGCAAATTTAAGTATAATTTCTGAAAGTAAACAGTTTTGCTTAACAAACCACCGACGAATTTAAAAATTACAGTTGAATAAACGATTTCTAATAACATTAACATTTCTCGAAAACTTATTCAAACAGCCGTAAGTCAGAAGAGTAAACAAACCTAGTTTATCGATCCTACTAGTTTCGCAGCCGAAATTCTACACGTTCTACTCTGAACTAACTCGATTTTATCTTTTATAATGTTTAATGTTTGGAATTGCAAAACGACGTAATAAGGGCTAAGTAGCCCGTCATTCGTTTTGGCAACAATGATGACTTTTTAGCTTGCATTTCAAAATGATAAAACTCAGTCTTGATAGTCTATATTGACTTGAAAAAGTATCACTGTACGCGCTAACATGCATGAAGTATGCTGATACTTTTTCAACTATTTCAGTGCAAAACCAACTGATTTTCTTTGATTCGAAATCGGGAGATGAATTAGCAACAATCATCAACGACGCTTACAAATTTCAATGACGGCCTACTTCACTTTTAACTTATGCAACCGAACCACTACTTTCGCCGTTCTGTTGTATGGAAAGACAAAGTGACTTAACCACGAATCAAAAGAAAACACTACTTGAGTCAGTTATATGCTGGTACAAAAACGTCGAAAGTAATTTAACAAATCAGACTAAGTTTTTATCATACATTTCGTTCGTTCGCCACCCTCCATAAGAAATCAACGTAGGTGGCGAATTCAGGAACCGAAATTAAAATCGTGGCGAATACTGGTGCAAGTGGTCCAGTATTCGCCCCCCTTTTTAATACAAAAACAAAGTTTCTGATCAGTTTTTATATTTTCCTTGCTTAGCATGGATTGAAAGCTTTCGCTTAATGTATTGACAGTAACCAAAGGTCTTTTGATTATTGTATAAAACATATATTTCCTTAGGGTGGCCAAAACTGGTACACCTCCCCTATTATCATTTATTGGCAGATTGCTTATGAGAATTTGAATAAATTATAAACACTACACTTTTTTTAATTTAGGGGAGCGATTATTAGAATATGTTTAAAACTACTAATTGAACTTTAACACTTCACTTTTTGCAGAAAATTAAATACTAAAATCACTAGTAAGGCGAGCAAATACCTTTAAACTCTAAAATGTTGCTTATCTGCCAAGACTTTATTTTATTTTTTTTTTGCAAAAAGTGAAGTGTTAAACCCTGGGCTTGGGATTATATTTTCCAGGGAGCGATGAATTTTGATAATTGATCGCTGTTGTTAGTAGTTTTGATTAGATGTTGGGTAAATTTCAAAGCAATGGCAACCTTTTTATTACAAAATTTAGATTTCATCTTCTGACCTAAAGATTCTGGTTAAACTACTGTACTATGCAGTTGGGCTGCACTACGCTATCACTCATCAAAATTACTTTCACTTCGGGAAAATATAATTTCAAACTGGCGAGAAGATTACAGACTGAGGGTGGGTTAGGAGCACAATCAGACCCTTGAATGTGCAATGTGGGGTAGTAATTGGGAATGCCATTGACGGTTTGTAATCTTCTACGAGGTTTTCGAAAACCAACAGGGCGCGTGCACCGGGTTGCGGATAGGAGCAAAGGGAGATCAATAGCATCTACCTAAAATAATAGAGCAAAAAGCCGTTCCATGATTAGGTAATGTTTAGCGATCTTCTATGGTGTTCTAGTACTATAAAATTCTTCACTCACTGGGAATTCTGGCCTTGATAATATCAATAGTGATAAAAACATAAAATAATACCTAATACTTAATAAGTACAATGTAGCTTCAATGTAGTAATAAATGAAATAAAATTAATTTTCTATACTTGACAAGGTTTTGAAGACAATCAATGAGTGAAAGAACTACCTATTCGAAAAGCCACATCAACTAAGTCTATACATATACAAATGTTGGTCATAGGGTCATGGCGAGCATTCGGTATGTATGTCTATGACTGATTCTTATCTAATAGGGGCACTAGAAGACCACGCGGACAATTTCGAAACAAATTATTTTTATACATCGGTCTTATGTTCCGAAGGGCTCAGCTACGCTGCAATGTAATTTTATAAGCTATTCATTACTGCTGTTTAATTGTTTATAATTCTAACAAAACTACATAATTAACTCATTACTAATCACTGTTCCTATATTCTCTTTTTCTCTCCTTCTTATCTGTTGCATGATTATGAGCATCACTGATATAATGCATGAGCATGCACAATAAGAATAATTTCAGGATTGAAAGCAGTACATGGATACCTGGATAGAATAGCTTCGAAAAGGGCGCTCAAAATATAATATTTCTGGTCAGGGAAGTATTTTATCAAGGGTATGTAAAATTTTTCCATTATTAACACCTAGATAACACAAACAAATGAACTAATATCAAAGATTTTTAAAATATTTTTATATAAATCAGCATCGTCAATCAGTGTAAAAACAGATAAAGTTTGTAAAGTTATTACCATCGATTAATTTGCGCTCTGTATAGTAATGTTCAATCAGTATCAAAATCTCCTAAAGCGTCGCATTGTGCCATCAGCAGCCCTTAGCATCACTCTTATATTGTTATTATTTTGTTGTTTATAAAATTTCTAGAAAGCGATCAGCATATTCTTTCTTACTTGTACAATGGCCGATCTATTTGGAATTTTGATAAGTCAAATCAAACTTTAAAACTCAAATTAAATTGCTTTCAGCACATTTACATTTTGCAGCATTAATCGCATTACTGTGCCAAGTCTTCCCCATTCCCTATACCCTACCCCAACCCTTCTTATCCTTTCCGATGGTGTTCAAGTGGTCCGCATAGACTATTACGGCCATTACCTATCCCTTACCCCGGCTTTGGACTGACTTGCGCTCTCATTGCCCCACCAAACGCTGCAAAATGAAAATGAAAATGAAAAAGTGAAGTGTTAAAGTTCAATTAGTAGTTTTAAGTTATAATATTCAAAAATGTTGTTTTTTTTTTATCTTTATTCATTCCTAGCTTAAATTTGTAAAATTGACCAAAGAAAATTTGATTTTTTAAAGGTTTTTTTTTTCTTTCTGGCATAAAAAATATAAGGAATGAATTTTTGGAAACTTAAATAAAACTTTTCATTTTATCTATGCTGAGTTGCAAAAGAGCAAAATATACAAATTTTCTAATTAAAAGCATATTATCGTACTTTATCTGACCATACAAATTGTTCTAGACAGATGATACTGATATATTCATAAATAGAATAAAAAGATTACAGTTTGTTAAACAAAAGTAAACGTTACTAACATTTTTAAACTACGGATGTTTTTCGAAAACATCGTTAGGAATAATCCTACAATACTTCTGTATAACTTATATGTATAAATGGATGAATTTTGTTCAAATTATTCTAGTTAAAATGTATTTTTGTTCGAATTAGTGTAAACTAATGTATAAATATTTTCATAAAATAAAGATTCTTTTAAATTTTAAATTATCAAAATGTAATCTAGTACTAGTTACTAAAAACAAGAACGAGAGTGGTATCAACAGATAGATTAGAACAGATTTTTTTTATCTCAGGGTCCTGACCACTTAGGAGGATGGCGTTCTCGGTAAAGTTGACCAGTAACTCAATGACTACCATTATTTAAGCAATGAATTTCGAGATGAGCTTTTTGTTATCCTACGAAGTGCTCAGAATCCTGAGATAACCGTAAAACATAAATTGCATGCTCACTAGCGCCGCCTAGTGGAAAGTTTTTGAATTTCATGGCTAAAATAATGATAGACCATGAGCAACAAAACATCTTTGCCATCTTTCTAAGTTGTTAGGATCCTGAGATTATAGCAAAACAAAAGTTTCACGCTCACTAGCGCCGCCTAGTGGCAAAATTTCGAATCTCATGGCTTGTCTAATGATAGTCCTTGAGCTAATGAACAACTTTGCCGAAGACGTCATCTTTCTTAGTTGTTAGGATCCTAAGATAACCGCAAAATAAAAGTTTCATGCTCACTAGCGCCGCTTAGTGGCAAAAATTTCGAATCTCATGGCTTTTCTAATGATAGCGCTTGAGTTACTGATTAACTTTACCGAAGACGTCATCTTCCGAAGTGCTCAGGATCCTGAGATAACCGCAAAACAAAAATGTCATGCTCACTACCGCCACCTAGTGGCAAAATTTCGAATCTCATGGCTTTTCTAATGATAGCGCTTGAGTTACTGATTAACTTTGCCGAAGACGAATCTTTCAAAGTTGTTAGGATCCTGAGATAACCACAAAACTCAAACGCCATCTTCCTAAGTAGTCAGGATCCAGATATATCAGAAAAACAAAATTTCGATGCCCACTAGTGTTGCCTAATGGCAGAATTCCGCATTTCAATGACCACCGCATATTACCCTATAATCTACTGAAAAGTTTTGCTGAACATCAGTCCCCTTTATTTTGATTACTTTTTAAGATATTGATCATTCATAAAAATGATCTGTAATCTGAATTCGGTCGTAAAAAGAACCGTCGTAAAAAGAACGGTCTTAAAAAGAGGTTTAAGTGTATCTGCATTTTCGTGTTGCCAAAATCAAACGGTTTTGTTGCCAGTATCGTACGTGCCTAAATCGAACCTTGACAAAATCGAACGGCCACTGTTTTTACCCAAAGAATTCTTTTAACATTGATTCTTCAAGGAATTCCTCCGTGTAATTTGTGCAAGATACCTTCTAGGGGCCCAATTAGCTGTAGCGGTAAACGCGCAGCTATTCAGCAAGACCAAGCTGAGGGTCGTGGGTTCGAATCCCACCGGTCGAGGATCTTTTCGGGTTGGAAATTTTCTCGACTTCCCAGGGCATAAAGTATAATCGTACCTGCCACACGATATACGCATGCAAAAATGGCCATTGGCATAGTAAGCTCTCAGTTAATAACTGTGGAAGTGCTCATAAGAACACTAAGCTGAGAAGCAGACTCTGTCCCAGTGGGGACGTAACGCCAGAAAGAAGAAGATGTTTATACTAATTTCTTAGGATATACTCCAGAGTTTTCGTTCAGTTTTGCAAAGATTTTAACTAAGAAATTCTCTATAGAAGTTTCTTTAGAGATTCCTCTTATGATTTGATGAATTTTGATGAATTTGATGATAGTCTAGCCGAAATTCTTTTATAAATTTCTTACGGAAGTTCAGAAATTACTCATTAATTTTTCCAGGGCATTTTTAAGAACATTTTATAAGACTTAATTGGCGAAATCGCTGAAAAAATCCTGAAAGTATCGCTATAACAAATCCTATAGTAGCTGATGATACTTTCCTGGTGAATTCCTTGCAGGTTTTTTGATGAATTGATAGCATAATAATTTGAGAAAAATGATCAAATACTGCAGGATTTTTTGGAGGTATTTCTTGCAAATATTGAACAGAATCCTTTAAGAAACTTGTGCAGAAATGATCGAAATAATTGGTGGTAGCATTTTTTCAATATCTCCAAGATATGTTTAAATATTCATGGAGAATTTATTTCGAAGTTTTCTCGAGAACTTTTTTGAAAGAACTGTAAGCGTAATTCGTGGCCATTTCTGGAGGAGCTTAAGGTGAACTAGCCTAGAACCCAACTTCCAATATTGCATCGAAATTTTAAAGCCTCCCGAAGTAAACATAGGCTTTGTGTAACAGAAAGCTAAAAAAAACGATTTAGTGCCTGAGTAGGGGCACATGTCGGCCATTGTCACAGCCATCTTGATGAATCACTGGTCGAATATATTAAGTTCTTCAACATAGCAGAGTTCTCAATAAATTTCTTGGCAAAATCTCTGGAAACAATTTTAGCTATTCTTGAGATTAATAGTTGATGAATTCACGATGCGAAAGAGGAATTCTTGTAGGAGTTCCTGCAAAAAAATCAACGAAGTTCTTCAAAAACTCTAGAATAAACCCTTGAGGATTTTTTGGCAGAACTTGTGTAGGAATCTTTAGAAGCTCTGCTAACGTAACAATTGGAAAATCGGTGGAAACTGGACTTGTTGTATATGGCTCTGAAGGAAATCCAGGAATAGCATTTTGGGTTTGTTTAGAGTAATCGCTGTGGAAACTCCTGGTTTTGATTTTTTCGAATCAGAATTCACTGCGAAGAGAACAAAAATAGTAACTTCAGACACCATTTTAATTTTTGAAAAAAGAGACTTCAGACAACTGTCAGTTCTGTAGAGGGCTTAAAAATATTCAGTGTTCTAGCTGTTTGTCTACTGGCTTGAATATTCTTAAGCAACAAGCGTCCAAGCAGTTTTCTCCACTGTTTAATTAAAAAACCCAAGGTGAAGATGAATCGAAGCCCCTCTTTTTTCGAGAGCACAAACCTAGTAAACCAAACAGCCAATTGTGCCTCTTAAAAACCACTCGATCATAAATGTTCATCTTGGCTAGCTAGCGGCTATCTGGATCTTAAGATTTGCGCTCTTGAAAATTTTAGATGTGTTTTGGTTTATCTTGAGTAAACAAATTAACAACACTGAAAGTATAACAACATAGTAACAAGAAAAGATTTCCCCAAAATTGCGTTCGTTACAATCATACGCAACCGAACGGAACAGCTAACTACTGATGGAAAACTCACCACTTGAAGAGCTCTGCTTAGAGTGCGAATGGGACGACGACCGATGATGACTAGAGGACGGACCAGCGTCGTCAAGGCCACGGGCAATGGCCGACGACGAGGAGCTCGGCATTGCTGAGGAACTTCTCCGACTCGAGTCATCCTGAGAGTAAGATTCATGTTTAAATCGTACGTTCTGTTTTTGTGGGGCAAACCGAGTAAACCTACCGCTTGTGGCTGTTCGGCCCGTATCGATTTCATTTTGCTCTTTAACCGCGTGGGACACCGGTCAAAGATGTGAAGGAACTCGTCTGTCAGCTGTTTGAGCAGGTCTAACGTGACGGATTTGTCCACATAATGAAACCAATGTCGGCCTTCATTCGACTGTGGAATCTGGTGATACAAAGGTTTTTTGGAAGGAAATAGACTCTTGTAATGCTTGTAACAATGTATAAAGAATATTTTTATTAAACAATCGAGTGGTTATACTGACCTCCCATCGGGACCATTTACAGGCTAAATGTATACAAAAACAAGCGACTACTGTCGGTTTATATTGCAGACACATAGTTGTCAGGTGTAAACTGTAATAGAGGAACAATATGCTCATGTAAGTTTCACAATTTCATTTCATTAGGATAGCTAGGGAAACAATTGTCCAGTTTCTCACCTATTAGAAGCCATAAAGTAGGAGGTCTGGGCCAGATCCTTGGAAGCTGAAATGCAAATATGATCTTGTTAGTTGCGTCAAGTATGCGAACATCATCCCAACTCAGCTAAGGTACCTTTGACTAAATGGCATGTTTTGACGACATGCGTATGCGGATGGTCGATGGCAACATCGAAACCGAGTGTTTGCAGCAGCACATTCTCGTTGAACACCAGATCCTGAGCTTGCTCAGCGTAGTTTTCTTTCAGTGGATCGGGCGCCTCCATGCCCAGACATATGTGTACCACTTTGATGATGTGCTCGAGTTTACGTGGTTGTTCCTCGACCTGGTTTAGGGTAGAAGGGAATCGTTAAAATTAACTCTACTGATGGGATATATCGTATACAATATACGTTACCTTTGCCGCGAGAAACAGGGCAGCAGCAGCTATACTATTACGGTGAAATTGTGTGAAGGAATGAAATGCATAGAAGCGGTGCATATATACAATTGCCGTATTGATGCAAAGTTGTGACCTGAAAAGAAGAAAAAAAAACATAAACCTATTATGTCTTTTGTTTTTGTAACAATACAGAGTTTATTTTTTATAAAGTAGGTAAGTAATTTAATGTGTAGATATGGGGATCATTATTTCCATATGGTTGGTTGGTTTGACTTTATTAACGAGATTTTTAGCCCTGGGCTAGTTCATCTCGGGATTATTTCCATATGCCATATGCCATTATGCGCATATCATCCTTTTTTGAGAGCAAATATTTAGTCATGTGTTCAATAAATCGATATCCTCCTCCCTAGTTTCTTAAATATCGATTTATAGGTAGTTGACTGTATCTCATACCACCCACTTTCCGTTGCAGAATGCGAAACATTCTACAAAAAAGCGCTCATATTCGTAAAGCAATACCCAATGAGATCCTGGACCACAAATTTGTTTTTTAATGCTCTAAACAGAGCATACCAGAGGAAACTGGATATTACTGAAATAAGCTAGAAACTCCCAAAAACGAAGAAATTTCTCAAACGAAGCTAAAAGAATGGTCCAAGAAAAATGGCCAAAGTGTCAATTAAAACATTGTGCAGAATTCCTCCACATATTTCTTCCATAATTCCGCAAGCCTTTTCACTGATTCTGACAAGAATTCTTACAAAAATTCTTTAAATTCCTATATTGGTTAAGTCGCAAAATATACAATTTTCCAGGAACTAAACAAGAATTAGAGTAATGAATTACTTGGACACTTTCATGATAAATTTTGGCATGCGAGTTTTTCTCGGTCGAATTGTCTGAAACTTTGAACTTCAACCAAATGTGAGCCTCAAAAATAAACAGCCGAAGTGAGTCAAAAGTGTCAACAGGATCTGCTTCTCTCTTACAGAAATTGCTACGGCAAATCAGCTTAAAACTTCTACCAAATGCCCAGAGAAATCAAATCGGTCGCGATCTCAGCAGAGCTGGTAGCTACTGAGTGTCTTGAAAATAGAAACTTTTGAGACCTCGTCCCTGATAAAAGAGACCAAACAGGAACTAACAAGAGACTGAATAGGAATCAAAATAACAAAACCAAACCTAACAGGAACCAGGAAATAAGAGTTTGATTCGTCATGGATCCAGATCAGAAATTTATCTGAGATAATTTTTAACTTTTTTTTTTTAAATAATAATAGTGCTCGTATTACTATATATATATTATGCGTTTTCAATGTTTTTTTTATGAAGAATTACATCAGAAATTATTTCAGATATTTACCCAAAAAATCAGATACTCTATCACTCCGAAGATTTCTACAGGTAAAATAGATGGATAGATATCTTTATTTGAGAGATTTGCAGCCCGAAGCTGGCCCTCTCTTCTAAACTTCTTCATGTGTTTATTTAATGACTATTTCCCATGGAATCCTTCCAAGAATTTTTCTAAAGAATTCCTCTAAGTATTTTGTTTTTGATACCCAAAAAAGAACAACCGGATTTAATTTAAGGAAAAAACGCCAATTACTCAAATTACCTCAAAAATTCTTGATGGAATAAGAATTCTTTAAAATATTATTTTAGATATTTTTCAAAAAAGTCCTCTAAGATTTTGTCCGGTGATTTTCCTATAGGTTTTTCTAGGACATTCTTCTTCTTCTGCTTGGCATTACGTCCCCACTGGAACAGAGTCTCAGCTTAGTGTTCTTATGAGCACTTCTACTGTTATTAACTGAGAGCTTTCTTTGCCAGAGTTGCTATTTTCGCATTCGTATATCGTATGGCAGGTACAGGGCTGGTAGCAGTTAGAGAGCAAAATAATAGTGACTTTAGTGACCAAATTGATCAAAATAGTGACCAAAAAGTGACCAAATAGTGACCAAAATGTGACCTAAAAGTGACTTCAAAACTACAAGTATTGGTAATAAAAATGGCTAGAAATGAAAATACTTTCTATGTAGTATGACACGATTTAATTGCACTTCAATATCTTAATGTTGATATAAGAAATGATTAAAGAAGATTTCAATCCGACGACTCAATGGCATTTCAATTTACATGACAGCTCGCCCCGAAGTAAAATATGCCGAGGAGTGATTCAAAAGTGAATTTTAGCATTAGCATTAGCATTAAGCAATTCGTACAAATTCGTAGGTGGTACAGTCCTAAACCGTTGTATGAGGGTTGCCTCCTCCCCGTCCGTTACCAAAGTCAAAGATTTGGGACTAACTCTTGACTCTTAGACAAGATTGACGCATCCTCCAACAGTTGAGAGCTGTCCTGGCCACGTCCTTGCGAATGCTGAGGAATGGGAAGGAATGATTAATTGAACACCTACTTGAGAAAGATGCAGAGAACTCTATGACCTCTCATAGGTGTTATGGGATATTGTGGAATGTTAATGGGATGTGGACGACCATTGGATACGTTTGGCCGACGTTCTGGCACCTATGAATAATATTTTGGCATTGGTTCATATTGGAACAAGCTCACAAAATTCTGCATTTGAAACCTCTCTTCAATTCAACGTTCAATCGACCATCGCAAAAACAAATTTTCTTTACTCGGGGTGGTGTAAACGATCCTGATGGCTTGGGTTGCCGTAGTAAAACGTAGTTCAGCAAAACGCTTGAATGAAAAATTTAATGCGAAAATAAAAACAAAACTGCATGCTTGGGCTTCTGATTCGCACTGCCCAGCAAAACGCGAAAACCGAACACCAGGGGTGATTCAAAATTTTCCATGCTAATTTCAAACGTGTTTTGAAAATAGTTCCAGGCCACGAAAAATTGTGAAACTTTGGAGTCTTGTTCAATTTTTAACGTAGATTCAGAATATGTAAGAAACTGGATACCCCTAAACAAACCAATTTCGAGTTGATACCGTGGAGAGTCATCAAATGATAAACACTTTCGGTACTGATATATGTAAGATTGTTCTAGAAAATAAAAAAAACAAGTTTTGTTACATTGCTACAAGTAAGCGCATAACAGTCACAATAAGATTATACATGAGCCTCATAATGTAGTAGAAATGAAACTCCTATCAACATTTTTTTTTTGTGACTATTCACCTAATATTGGGTATGAGCTGCACAAAATTTCATCCTCCAATAAGCACTTTTGAGTCTCTGGTAATTTTAAGAAGTTTTAGTTTTTTTTATACTGCCATAAAATACACACTTGATATTCCATTTACTCAATGCCTCCTTTTGTCGAATGTTACACACATGCAGTTATCGAAAGTTTACATATTAAGTAAATTTAGAATGGAGAGAACCGCAGTTATTTCAAATCCTAACAATTATCTGTTCGGGATGAGACAAAAAGATGGCGCATTGTAGATTATTTTTACGAGATGAACATTAGCTTGATATAGGTTATTACTCTAAATTTCTGATTTCAAATATATGAATTACGGTAAACAAACTCATGTTAATGAGAAACTTACTGGAAAAAGTCCATTGAAAATTTTAAAATAGTAATGCAAAACGAATTACTTGAAGCATTTCTTATCAAATCTGTGGAACAATTCGAGGGAAAATTTTAAGTTACGACAATCGTGAATGAATTTCAGAAAATTCTGAAAAAAAATCCTGAATGAATTCAAAGTTTAAACGCTAAATTGGTGGCAGAATTTCTGAAAAAAAAATAAACTATTTTTTCTAAATAAACAACAATAACTCCAAAACACAACTGATTAACCGAATCAGATGAATGTCGTGCACAAAGCATTAGAAAATGATTCTATGCATAATTGAAATATTGCAGGGGACGGACCTGGTGTAGTGGTTAGAACACTCGCCTCTCACGCCGAGGACCTGGGATCGAATCCCATCCCCGAGATAGTCACTAAAATTATAGTGACGACTTCCTTCGGAAGGGAAGTAAAGCCGTTGGTCCCGAGATGAACTAGCCCAGGGCTAAAAATCTCGTTAATAAAGTCAAACCAACCAACCAATTGAAATATTCCAACTGATCGTTTCAATAAATGAACTAGGTTAGGAAAACAATCATATCACTCAGTGGCGACTCGTATCCACATGTTTTATCTGATCTACGGTCCTGAAAATGACTAATTTTGCATACTTAGATTATAGAGCTTAGTGACATTTGAACACACGTAGACTAGCATACGCTCGTCATACACAGTTTGTTTTTGTTTTCCTCAAAGAAACTTGCACACGCTTTCCAGACTCATCAAAATGCATATGGATATATTGCCCAATTTGAAAAATTTACACCCGGATTCTAGGTGTTTTTCGAGACAGAGTGCATATTGTTTTCCTCTAAGGTTCACAACTACATCTACACTAGGGCACCCATACCATTGGGCGTGATAACCACTATAAAGCAAACAGTAAACGATAAAAATCGCTTATTTATTACTGCATGAATAGGTGGATTTGATGCTAGGAAATAGCCACTGATATCACTTGCAATCAATTATTATTTCCCTACAATGTTCATGCATTCACTATAGAAACATGTTTTATGTATAGAAAAAGTTGACCAAAGTCGTATGAAAAACAGTGCCAAGAATTAACCCTTTCTTTCTCACAGCTTTGTTCGACAATTTAACTATCAAAATGGCGTTTCTAAAAAAGTGCTTGAACATAATATGTTGCAAGTAAGCTATATTATTCAAAATCACAATAAAAAAATTTGATTGTTTTTTTTTTCAATAGTTAGACCCTTAGATCACTTATTTCGATGTTTGATAAGACAAATGAGCGTATAAATTTATTCCAATCATTATTGAGCTACTCGTACCAATTCGGTTTAGCTAGCTTTCGTTGAAAATCGGTGGATCACCTGTGCTACCATGGGAAAGAGAGGGTTAATTAATGGATAAATGTATAGTTTATTTGTTGGCATTTCTAATATAATTTCTGAAATGATTTCAAGCAAAGTTAGTACTCGCTTTAGGTTATGTACGAATTTCTGACAAACTCTTTGAATTTTGTGGATGTTATTTCTAACCGTCTCTGGCTTATTCTCGGATGAGTTTTGATGATGTTCTTCCTTAAGGCAAGTTCAGGATTCTTTCCATAGCCGTAGATTATTGCAGAAAGATCACTGGTAATTTATCCAGCAAGTCTGTCAGATAATGGTCCTGGTTTTTGTCAAAATTATCAAAATATTTCGGACAAAAAATTCATCCCTAAGTCGCTTTCTAAGTTTTGACAGAATTTTTCCATTGGAAATGTCTACGGAATATTCACCAGAATTCTTCCAGAAAGTTAGCCGGGAGTTTCTATTTTTCTTTAGTCAAGAATCTTGACACATTAATTTCAAATTTACACTATAGTTGCTTTTATAATAACAAATATTTCTTTCTGTCAGTTTATGTTTGAAAAGCTAACCTGCCTTTAATTTCATAATCATCAGATCACTAAAAAGTGACTTTAGTGACCATTTTCCAGAAAAAAGTGACTTTAGTGACTTTTTATTGAAAATAGTGACTTTTTAGTGACCAGGTCGAAAAAAGTGACCAAGTCACTAAAAAGTGACTTGCTACCAGCCCTGCAGGTATGATTATACTCTATGCCCAGGGAAGTCAAGGAAATTTCCATTACGGAAAGATCCTGGACCAACCGGGAATCGAACCCAGACACCTTCAGCATGCCTTTGCTTTGTAGCCGCGGACTCTGACCACTTGGCTAAGGAAGACCCCGACACTCTCTAAGGGATTTCTTAAGACTTCGTTCAAAGTTGTCCTTCAGAATTTCTTTGTGATTTAAACTACAAATTTCTCTAAGGGTCTATTTAAGAATTACTCCAGAGATTGCTCCTAAGATATCTCTTGGGATTCCCTAGTGATTCTTAAAAGATTTCTCAAAGAAATCTTCAAAGATTTGTCCAAGCATTCTTCCATAAATTTTTCCATGCATTTCTCCATAAAGTTGTGAATAACATTTTACAGAAATGGTAGAAATCGGCGAAAAAAAAATGAGGTACTTCTAAAGCAAATTTGAAACTAATCGCTGATAAAACTTTTGTTAGTCCTTAAATCATCATTGATATATTAGGATTTTTTCATGGACTCTTTAGGAATTTTTAGAAGATGTCTCAGCCATCGCCAGCAACACCACGATCATGCTATGCATAGCAAGCGAGCTTTTTTCTAGATGCACACACTCAGCACACAATGTGGCTATGGGACTGTCCATTAATTACGTAAGGGTTTATGGCGGAATGGGTGTCCAACATTTCTTACGCACCATACAATTTATTTTTAATTTTCATACAAAAAATCTTACCATGTGGGGACGTCTTACGTAATAAATGGACCGCCCCTATGCATAGCACGATCGTGATGTTGCTGGCGATGGCTGAGGCAGGGCCGGTAGCAGGTCTCTTTTTAAGCACTTGGTCTCTAGTTTTACGCAAGTCACTGAAAAATATCTATTTTTGACGTAAGGTCTATAAAGTCTCTATTTCAAACGAAATGGTCTCTTTTTTTCCTTATAATGCATGCAGTAAATTCAGATGAAAAGGCTCCCGAGACACTTTCAGAGGCTGTTCCGAGACTTTCAGTGACGATTTCTCTAGAAATAGCTCCAGGAATTATCCTAGTGGTTCTACAGAGATTTTATCTGGAATACTTCCAAATATTCCCACAAGGATCTCTCAAGAAATTCTTCAACAGATTTCTACCTCTAGTAATGTTATCAGAGATTACTTTGCAAATGTTTCCAAAGACTATCCTAACATTTCATCCAGTTATTTTTTTGCTAACGCTTCAACCGAATTCTCTAGTTGTTACTCTAGGAGATTTTTCAAAGATATCTACGGAATTTCTTCCAAGAAAACCCTCAAAAAATAACTTCTAAATTTTCGATCAAATTTGGTATTCTTCAGGAATATTCTAGCACCTAATTTATGACGAAATACTCGTAAATATGTCCACGGCAGTTTACTCTAGAACATCTACAGTTGCAGACTTAACCACTTTTTCAGAGATTCAGTCAACTCTCCCTTAGTCGATATTTCGTATCTTGATATCGAGTTAAGGAACGTCCATAAGCATTTTTGGACAGATTTTTGACACTCCCCTCCCCCATCGTAGCTTATTTTTCTATACCTAATACATGGTTCATCACATCATCGTAGACTCCCTCCTCCCCCTAAAATGCCACGTCATTTATGGATTGTCTCTTAGAGCACCGTATTAAAAGTTGGTATTCATGGCTATCTCGATGCTCCCTTGGATCGCATTTGCACTGGTTTTGTGTTCTATAACTCGTTACCTCCATAACTCGATGGTCCCTTCAATATTGAGTTATGGAGAGTTGACTTTATTTTCAGATTCTTACGTACATAACTTACCGTATTTTGAGTGGCACCCTAAACAAAAGTCTCTGGTTCAAATTTAATCAGACTTCGTAAACTATCTCCAGTATTCAGAACCAGAGTTGGGAATGGTAATAGTAGTAGGCTTGAGTTTTTGCGAAAATCACGTGGCTCACGTGTAATAGAATGGTATTCACGTGGTCACGTGTCATAGAATGATACTAATTTGAATGCGTCTTCAATGTTTTTCAGTTATGCTTGTTGCTATGTGTTATCCATTAAAAATATACATGTTATTTATTTGTTTCTAGTCGTTCCATGACATTGTCACAAAGTGTAAGGAGTATACATGATAACTTAACCTCAAATCTTTAATTATCCAGCGAATAAAAATACAGTCAACTCTCCCTCACGCGTTAGAGTTTCAAACTCGATGTTCTCTGTTTCAGTCAGAGCTGGGAAAAGTTCTGAAATTCACACTACAGTAGGCAAGCGCAGCAAATCACAGTCAGCGGAGCCAGTGAAACTCACGCCTATTGCTGCTGTAGGCAAAATGCCTTGAAAATAGCAAAACACCCGTTGCTAAGGGCAACCCAAAACTACTGTAGAAAAATGTTCTATTTCCCGCTGCATTTCCCGCATTTACAGCCTTCAATAACACTACTGATTTAGAAAATTCATGTACCCAACATAGGCTACTTGATGAGATTCACAATTTTGAACTACTGTACTAGGCTGTGAACCGTTTCACTGATTCGTTTAACTTTTAGTTAAAATTTGACATTTCGATAGTTATTTTCCCCTCAAATGGTTAAATTTAACTTCGCGGTCGACCCATTTGAGTTTTGACAGTCGAGTTGTATTTCAGAACAAAGTTGACAGATGGTTAGTTATTTTCAACTGTCAGGTTTAACCATGCTCCCGAGCAGGATAATTTTCGACTGCAGGGGAAATAACCATCGAACTATCAAATTTCAACTAAAAGTTAAACGAACCAGTGAAACGGTTCACAGCCTTAGAAGAGCCACGTGATTTTTGCAAAAACTCAAGCCTACTACTATTACCATTCCCAACTTTGGTTTCAGTTTCCTATGTAAGTTATCGATATTTTCATGAAAACTTTCGAATATTCCTCAAAAGTTGATAAATTTCTTGAACTTGAGTATCATGATTACGCTGATAATAAAATGAAGGTTTACAACCTATTTCAGAGAAATCGATTTTTTTGTTTGTGCAGACGGTGCAAAAAACTCGTTTTGGCAAATATGTCGCGTTAAAATTACTTGTTTGAATGTAATTGTATAATGAAAATTGAAAATTATTTCTTCTGTATCTCGATACCTCCTAACTCGATGGTCCTTTCCAGAGCTGGGAATGGTAATAGTAGTAGGCTTGAGTTTTTGCGAAAATCACGTGGTTCTTCTAATACAGCAGTTCAAAATTGCGAATCTCATCAAGTAGCCTATGTTGGGTACATGAATTTTCTAAATCAGTAGTGTCATTGAAGGCTGTAAATGCGGGAAATAGAACATTTTTCTACAATAGTTTTGGGTTGCCCTTAGCGGAAAGTGAAAAAGTGGCGTGATCGCATAGTTGTGTTTGATCCTTCGACCTTGACGCTTGCTCTTGCGGGGGCTGGCGATGAGGGCAAGATCAAACATGTCGCGCATCGGTCGAGTAAAGTGAAAAAGTGCCGCGTTCGATTAGTTCTTTTTGATCTTTCGACGTTGACGCTTGCTCCTGGGCAGTGCGTCAAGAAAGCCTGAGCAGTCGTCAGTTGTTTTCACTCTCGGGGCGCGTGCCTATTTTCTCTGAGAGCTTTTATATAGCCGAGCAAACGAGTGAAGCTGAAAGAGGATTGTTGCTGCTCAAGGATGACGGATCAATTGGTGAGCTCGTTTCATGCTACTATTTCTAATCTATAAAATATGTATGACTGCACCTTTAATCGTTACAACAGTGAGACGTAAATATGATATTTCAACAAACTTTGAAAGGTTCGTCACTGTGAGTGTCGACATAAACTCTGATTTATAAATTATTTATGTCCAATTTTTTTTTTCAAGACTCTTTTTTCTTTTTACCTTTATTTTTGTAATTAAAAAAAACATTGAATGGTTCGACACTACAAGTGCAGACTTGCGAAAGGTTCACTTTATTCAACAAACTTTGAAAGGTTCGTCACCTCAAGTGTCGGCATAATTTTTCTCTACATAGATATTGTTCATATCAAATGAAAATATTATATTTACATATAAGCATGTTTATATCTCACAAATAATTATTTATCATGGTCTAATCATTTATCAAAGTGAATCCTGTGACCCAACGATCCTCCCCATTAACAAACATCCCTCCCAGTAACCTTTGTCGAGATGCAGAGGCAAACACGGTCTCCAAATAGCAAAGGTTACACACTAACATTCCTTCCCCCAATCCCACCTGACTGCAAGGACGTGGCCGGCGCCGTTATTGACCATGTATAAATAGAGGCACTGATCTATGCACACTGAAGAAGATTATGGCCAATCCCAGCCGAACTTCTAGTTGATTCTTTGTGCATTTTCACTGACTTCGGTCAATCACGGAATAGCAACCATTGATATGTGTAGTCAGTCTAAGCTAAGCTAATAGTTTTGGGTTGCCCTTAGCAACGGGTGTTTTGCTATTTTCAAGGCATTTTGCCTACAGCAGCAATAGGCGTGAGTTTCACTGGCTCCGCTGACTGTGCTGCGCTTGCCTACTGTAGTGTGAATTTCAGAACTTTTCCCAGCTCTGGTCCTTTCAATATCTAGTTAGGGAGAGTTCCAGTTGACTGTAGTAAGGGACTAAGAATTTGACGATTTGCCTTGGGATCTGTTATAAAACACTGTCGTTTAATGCTTTTACACAAAAACGTGCGACTGATGATTCCGTTCCAAAATTGTGTTAAGAGTATTATCGCATTATAATTACATATGAATTAGAAATTAGAGCATATAGCTTATCAGAGAACATGTTCAACAGCCAGAGTTATGCCAAGTCGCGTTGAGTATACTCACCATCGCAAAGGTTAAGTTAGAAAAAACATATCTTTACTTCTTCGTTTCTCCGACATTACGTCGCTACTGTGATAAAGCCAGCTTTTAGGGTTAGTGCTCCATAAGCACTGCCGTTTTTTACCAATTGATCATTTTAGCATTTGTATAGCGTGTGCCAAGCGAGATAATACTCCATGTCCTGGGAAGTCGAGACAATGTCCGTTCCGAAAAGTTTCTTAACGACTGATATCCGAACCCACCTGATCAATAGCTGCGCGTTTATTGCTACGCTATCGATTACTAATCCAGAAGAGGAAAACTATGGAACAAAGACGAGCATAGAGCAAACTGTACTAATTAACCGTTCGGTGAACGATGTGGTCAGGCATTACGAAATAAAAGCGTTCGTGGAAAAGATTTCTTATAGGACGAGTGATATTGAGAAGCTTACATGCTACCAGAATTTGAGGATCATAAAATGGATGTATGTATTTCAGAAGATTGATCTAAAATCCAAAGTACATTTATAAATCTGTGAAAGATATAAAAAAGAAATATACACATTTTAATATTTTGAAAACACTTTCATTTGAGAATAGTAATTTCTCATCGGCGTTGTTACTTGGTATGGATTTTATAATGAAGATTTTGAAGATTTACTTGAATTTTCAGGAACAAATAAACAAAATAACATTTAGGACATTTATTGATTCTAAACAAGAGATTAATAATTATGATCAATGATTAAACTCAGTGTGATTAGTGATAGTGATTGATGATTGATTTATTCTAACATGCCAGATGGCAAATTTGATCAACCTTTTGTTATAGTTACCACCAACTATATACGGTTTTTAGTTTATAATTGTGGAAGAGCTCATAGAACACTAAGCTGAGATGTAGACTTCCAGTGGAACGTAATAGCAAATGAAAGAAGAGGCTGCTAATTAAGAAGTAGGATTATGAGTGATTTAATGGTACAAACAATATCGAATGGGACACTTTGGACTTCAATGTTTATATCAGAGGACTATCTAAATCAGTTTTCAAGTATTACAAGGTCCACAATGAATTGTGTGTGGTGTTTTTACGGTACATTTATTTATTCATAACTAGTGGTCCCGGCAAACTTCGTTTTGCCATCAAGTAGGCTGTTGGAAAACGTCAAGAAATTCCCCATACAAATTACACCTTAGTCTTCTCCCGTTTTCCCGATAAACCCGGCGACTTTCCTACATTTTTTCTTCGCACGAACACGTCGCATCCCTTGAGGAGTGCAACAGTGAAAATCTTGCGGTAATCCGTTGGACCGTTCTCAAGCCATTTCGTGACATACAAACACCACTCCATTTTTATTTATATAGAAAAGGAAGTGTTGTAAAATTTGTTGTCTTATTGTTTAATGCTTGATACATGATTGTTTAAATGTTTTACTTGTGATTATGATTAGGCTGATACAAATATTTATGTTTATCTTACATAAGATACTACTTGAAAGATACGAGAGGAAGGGGTTCATAAATATAAATAATGAACAATAAATAAAAATAAAAAAACGTATTTTTTTTAGTTTTTTTAACGTTAATATTTGTATTTTTTTTTAATTTTCTTTGGACCGTCATTTTAGATGTTTTTTTTAATTTAAACACTTCAAAAACCAAACAGAGATAAAGATAATATTCAATCTTTTTCCCCCTTCAATATTTTCGGCTTTTTAAAAGAGGGAGTGTCAGTGTAAGTATACACAAATAATCCATAAAACTTTTGAATCCCCGGATGATTTATTAAGTTTTGTCAGGATAATGGAACCGATTTGGAAAGAAATTAGGATTTTCTACAGTATTTCTTTTAGATTTCTAAAAGAAGTCTTTATGGATTTGTCCAGGCATTTCTCCATGGAAATGTGAATGAAACTTTTCAGAAATTTGAGAAAAAAAATACCTGATATATTTCTTAAGCAAATTTTAAAATAACCTCTCATGGAACTTGTGTATGTTTTAAAAATCACCCTTGATGAATAAGGGTTACTAGAAGAACTCATAGACCCTTGGGGAAATTTTAGAAGAGTTTCTAGTTAAATTGTTTTTTTTTTGGGATTTGAACCACTGCGACCATTAATAGATCTATTGTGGTATACCCCTGTTCATTATCGTGCTCAGAACGACGTGCTCAGTACGTAGAGCTACCATTCAGGATAACTGCCGTTGTCTGATGATGCGAGGTATCCCAATCCGGAATGACCTTTAAAATAAATTCAACTACTAGATTAGGGTTCTTCTTCTTTCTGGTATTACGTCCCAACTGGGACAAAGCCTGCTTCTCAGATTAGTGTTCTTATGAGCAACTTCCACAGTTATTAACTGAGAGCTTTCTTTGCCGATTGACCATTTTTGCATGTGTATATCGTGTGGCAGATACGAAGATACTCTATGCCCTGGGAATCGAGAAAATATCCTTCACGAAAAGATCCTCGACCAGCGGGATTCGAACCCACGACCCTCAGCATGGTCATGCTGAATAGCTGCACGTTTACCGCTACGGCTATCTGGGCCCCTAGATTAGGGTTCTGTAACCAAATTTCAATTAGAATGCCAAAATTTTTTTTTTCCTACGTGCAAATAATACTGGACAGTCACAAAGCAGATGTTGAGAGGTCTATTTTTCACAGCCACAAAACCGACAGACATCAGTTTGACTTCGACTTATCTTTTTCAAATGATATCTTGCCGGGCAGTGTCCCGTAAGTAGTTCAATAAATATTCTGATTTTTCATTTAAATTCAAGATATTTTCCGTTATTTGTTTGTTTGGAGCCATGAAGAGTTTTGATTGCCTTAAAGTTTTTATAGCTTTCCAATTTGACTGAATCATATTGTCCTTCCATTTCTTTAATTCAAATTGTTTTACATATTTAGATATTCCACAGAAAGGTTCTGGTCCTACATACTGAGAACTTGCGCCTTGTCTGGCAAGTGAATCGGCTTTCTCGTTTCCGTCAATCCCACAATTGCCTGGCACCCAGTACAGATGGACATGGTTTTTCATAGCCATAGCCATAGCCACTAGCTTCAGAATTGTTATACATTCCCAAACCAATTTTGATTGGCATGTGAAACATTTTAATGCATTCAGAGCCGCGTTTCTGAGCACATTCTAAGATGGCGTATATTTCTGCAAAGAAGACGGTTGTCCATCTTCCCATAGGTATGCTCCGGCACTATCGTTGATTTTGGAACCATCTGTGTAGAAAATAATAGAATTTGGTGTCCTGATTCTCATATTTGGCAATTCGCATCGATCACTTCATACGGTTTATCTAGGTTTACGGTTTTTTTTCTATCCAGTCTTCGATCATCTGTACTGATTTATCAATACGAGAATCTTTCAGTATACTAAGATGCCCAGAAAGATTGCCTTCTCTAATTTTTTTTTTTGCGCAGCCTTAGAGCACTTTCAACTTCCATTTGCACGTATGAAGCAATGGAATGGAAGCAATGGAAGCTTATAAAGAACTGCCTCTAAGGCCTTCGATGGTATACTGTGCATTGGTCCCGTTATAGCCATACAGACCAAACGTTGTAATTTCGCAAAGTTTTGTTGGGATGTAATTTGAATTGTTTTAGGCCACCAAACAAATGAGGCATAAACAATTTTGGGTCATACAATAATTGTGTAAATCTAATGAATCATGTTAGGTTTAAGCCCCCATTTTTTACCAAATGTTTTCTTACTCACCAAGAGAGCATTCGTGGCTTTACTTATGACCTGCTCTAAGTGTAGGCTCCAGTTAAGTTTATTATCTAAAATTACCTCTAGATACTTTACATCATCCAGTGTATATAGTAGAATGGATCCATTATTTGTCAAGCTTTTCAAGTGTAATATTCCGCTTACGAGGAAATGGAACTAAAACGGTTTTTGATAGGTTTATATTTAGCCCTTCATTTTGGCACCACTCAACAGTGGAGTTTAGTGCAGATTGCATTCTATCTGTGATGATATGATCAAACTTTCCACGTACTATTATGGCTTTCTACTAGTTTATTGAGAATGTCATCAACAACAAGGGACCATAATTGAGGCGACAATACACCTCCTTAAGGACACCCCTTAGTGGTCTTTATTGTTATCGAAGATTCCCCCAATTCGGAAGACAGTTCTCTACTAGGCCGCAATTTTATTATCCAAACTTTAACTTTGGGGTCAATGTTTCTTTTTTACATTAATTGTTTCATAGATTTGTAAGACGGTAAAGAAATGTCAATTCAAATGGAGCTCACTGTAGCAAATTTCTTGACCATTTCTTGGGCAGAAATTTTTACTTTTCTTGAGCGGAACAGCATACCTAGCTTTAGGAACAAAGACAACACGAACATGAGTCCATATTTTTTGTATATGACCAAACGTTAAACTAGCTTTTGTTAAATTGTTAGATTGATTAAAAAAACGAATCAATCAAAACTCTGGATAATATCCTGCAGCATTTTCTGAAGAAACTCCTTGATAAACATCGGACAGAATTCCTTAAAAAATGCCTAGGAGTATATTCTGGAAAAATGCTGCAGTGTTAATTGGTATAGAACCTTAAATAAACTTTTGTAGATTCCATTAGATTTTTATGAGAAATGTTTCGACGAACTACAGTTGTAATTCTTCGATGAAATTCTGGAGAAACTCCTGGAAGAAAATCGAGAGGAACTGTTGAAACACACCCCTGGAGGATTTTTCGGACGCTACTGTAGATTAAATGACGTAGAAAATTTTGTCGGGGTTATTGGAAAACTGTGAACATTTTTTAAACTCTGGAATTAACCTTTGCGGATGTTCTTGGAAACAATCTGTAAAAATCTCCTAGAGTAACAACTGGAGAGTTCGGTCGAAGGATTAGTGGAAAAATATCTGGAGGAAGTCCTAAGATAGTGTTTGGTAAAAAATCAAAGTAATCCCTGAGAAAAATCATCAGAATCCACTCCAAGTAAGATATGAAAAAATTTTTTTACCATTTAATAATCAACAAATAAAGATTTTAGAGACCTTTTCTTCAAAAATAGAGACTTACCGTCAAACGCGGTAACTTGCAAAAGGGGTGAAACTTGCAACACTTCGACATATAACCGAATTATCGTTTCGTTTAGCATTAAGTTAAATTATTATAATTTATTTCACCGTTAATTGACCTTAGGTATCAAACAAAAGATTTTGGCGAGTGCTACTGTATTGCTACTTTTATGGTTGGTTTGCTAGAGATGAAAATCAGTCAAACGGGGTAACTTGCAACCAGGCTTCCCAAATGTACCGCCTCACGACAGTATTTCGACGGCTGTCATCAACTGCTTCCCATGACAGCCTTTTGAATGAACTATCCATGACAGCCTACCATGAGGTGGTCATGCGACATGTAACGATGCCGTCTTGTACAGCACACGGCAGTTTGGTCACATTGCCTGTAGTGTGTTCGTTTGCCGATGACAAGCTCGGTTGTTCATTCATAACATGTCTCGTACACCCGAGCGTCGTACTGGCAAAATGAATATGCAGTCGGGGCCTCTCGTGTTCTGTATTTTGCGCAATGTGATACGTCACGCTTAAGCATTTTCACACGTATTTTTTGAATCTTTAAAATGTTTGCTCTGCAATCACCAGACTATAAGACGAACATAGTTTTGAATATAATCATATTATCAATGATTTTCAAATCATATTACTCAAATTACGTTCATATTCTCCTTTTTGTACAACATTGTATTCTTATGTGAAAAATGTTTAGCGTGAATCTCAAGTTTCATGACAGCCCACGACAGCATTCTCGCGACAGCTGGCTTGAGTAGCCGAAGTCTGTCACAGCCCTTCGGTGGCTGCAATGTGAGACAGCCCGTTCGGCTCGCTACGACATGATCACGAATGCTGTCAGCTGAGTTCGTTTGGTAGCGACTGTTCCAATACAGCCAACATTCATGCGTGTGTGTCTGGTTGCCATTACGTTCAATGTTTGTTGCGAAACTTACAGCAGCAAGAGGCAGTGAAAACACACAGCGAATGTCGGCAGGGTGTTTTCGGCAGCTGTCGTGTCGAGGCTGTACATTTGGAAAGCCTGCTTGCAACAATTTTCAACTTCAAAGCTATATGGATGAAAAATTTGAGGATTCCGATGAAACAAAAACCATCTAGTATCCTAATCGCCACGTGAAGAATACCACGCGGTATAAATTTTATCAGTATTTGGTTTTCTGGGATCAGGAGAGACGAAAAATATACATTTTTCATGCTACCCCTGATGTGAAGTAACATGCACCACACAGTGCTACCTGTAGTACACTATTGAAAACTTAACCTATATCGTGTTATTATGATCATATAATAATTTTCTGCAATAAAAGTATGACGATAATTAGAAACGACTACTGTACTCTTACAAAACTAATTATTATTGATTGAATTATGAGTATTAAGCCAATTTGATTGAAAACTTCATTAGTATTGCATAGAGTGTCCACACGGGGATATTCTAGCATATTATAAGTCTTGACAATAGTTGGAAGACCATTAAAACGATTTGATGCAACTTTTCTACAAATACAATTGTAATTCAGGATATGCTTCACATAACTTATTGTTTATACAAATTCAAATCAAAGCGACGTATCACATATTGATATGTATATTTTAAAATGGTCTCTATTGGTGTTCAAAAACAACTTTTAGCATACTTCATGCAGAAAGTCCCCAATGGCAGATCTGCAAGTTAGTTTTTGCACAGATTTTCAATTTGTTTCCATTATTTTCATGAATAAAATAAATCTAAATCTAATAACAATGCGATTCATGTAAATTTTTCAATATTTAGTACCAAACGTGTATTGAATTAATTGCGGTACAAAAATGTTGAAGTTACTGAACCAATTTATGTTCAATTTTGTCTGTGTTTTCGATGATAAACGGCAAAAAATATCAAACAATTGAGATCAAAATAGCTGTTGCAAGTTACCCCACAAGGGTAGTCAAAAAGGTTTTTGAATTTTTATAGTGTTTAAGCATCAAATTATCAAAACTTTTATATTGTCAATTAGTACACTACTAAGTACTGTAACTGATACCAAATGCCTCGAATTACAAATTTAAACCGGTTTTGTGGTACGAGGAACGTTTTTCAGCATAAATTTCATGCAATTCAATGTTTAATATGATTTTCATCTCCAGCAAACCAAGCAAAAAACAAATAATACCCAAACTCTTGCCAAAGTCTTCTGTTGTATACCTGAGGTCAATAAGTGGTGGAATAAATTGTAAAAATTAAACTCAATGCTGAACGAAACGATAATTCGGTTACATGTCGAAGTGTTGCAAGTTTCACCCCTGTTGCAAGTTACCCCGTTTGACGGTATTACACGTTGGATTGTATGATAATAATGCTGAAAATCGTTCTTCGTGCCACAAAAACGTTAGAAATGTGTCCTTCGAGGCATTTGGTATCAGTTACAGTACTTAGTAGTGTACAAATTGACAATATAATAGTTTTGATAATTTTATGCTTAAACACTATAAAAATTCAAAAACCTTTTTGACTACCCTTGAGGGGTAACTTGCATTAATTGTACGATATTTCTTTCCGCACGTCAACAACAACAACACATGAAATAGCAAAATGTAACATCTATTTGTTCAATAACATTAAAATTTGTGTACCTCAGTTAATTCAATACACGTTTGGTACAAAATATTATAAAATTTACAATACGGTTCATTATAATTAGAATTATTTTTATTCTCTTCATAAAAATTATGACTAATTTTGAAAATCTGTTTTAAAATTAACTAGCAGACCATTAGAAACTTTTTGCATGAAATATGATGATAATAACGCCAAAACATCAACAGATAATATTTTAAGGCATACATATCAATATGTGATACGTCGCTTTGATTGAAGTATGTATAAAAATTTGAGTTTTGTGAAGTATAACTTGAATACCATTATACTTGTAGAAAAGTTGTCTTTCAATAACTTTAGAGACTTATGATGTGCTAGAATTTCCCCATGTAAACACCCAATGCAATTCCAATAGAGTTGTCAATCGAATTGGTTCAATACTCATAATTCAAACAATGATAATTAGTTTACTAAGAGTAGATAATTCTGTTTTTGATTATTGTCATGCTTTTACTGCAGAAAATTTTTATATATTCAAAGTAACACGATATAGATTAGCTTTTTAATAGTGAACTTTTGGTAGCACTATGTGTTGCATGTTACCCCACATCAGGAGTAGCATGAAAAATGTATATTTTTCGTCTCTCCCGATCCCAGAAAACCAAATGCTGATAAATTTAATATCGCGTGGTATTATTTACGTGGCGATTAGGATACCACATGGTTTCTGTCTCATCTGAATCCTTAAATTTTTCATCTACATAGCTTTGAAATTGCAAAGTGTTGCAAGTTACCCCGTTTGACGGTACATTTGAATAGAGAACAGGTCTCTAAAGAGAGGCCCGCTTCCAGCCCTAAAATTGATAAATTGATTGTTTCGACGTTTTAAATTGAAAACTGTTTGAATTACAGATTATTTTTTTAAAATTAATTTGCCAGTTTTTCAAATTTCGAATAATTTTAAAAATCATGCATAAAGATCCATTATTTATGAAATATTATTCATAAAATTCAATAAAGTCTCGGAAAGTTGGAAACATTTCATATCCGAAACTATCCTACCTAACAGCTCAAGGAGCGTTTTGATAGCTAAGCAGCCTTAATTTTTTGGAGGGTTTTGACGCGAAATTTCTTTGTCATGAACATATTCTACAATGAATTACTGCCTCAAAGAAATTTCTCTAATTGCCTTCGAAATTGCCTGATAATTTTAGGGTTTTTTTCAGGTAGTAAACATCCTAAATTCTCTACCTCCAATGCACATGATCATCTATCCCTATCAACAAATCATGAAATATTGAACTATTGAGTTCGATTAATTTCAACGCAGCAGATTTCTTTCGGATAGTTATTATATCAAGTCTTATTACCGAAGTTTGAGTAGGAGAGATATTTTTTAATTTTACTTGAAGACAAAATTATAAATGTCCTATGTACAATCTAAGTTTTCTAGACGGATTGATGCGAAGCTTTGTAGCATTGTTGTAAAACCCTTCTGCCTAAAACAATGATTCATCCCTAACATCGTAAACATTGTTATCTTTGCCTGGCAGCTGAGAAACAACCACGCACTGCCTGATTGCTAACGTCGCAATTCCCTGTCCGCGTAGTGTAATACCTACGCCTCAACATTATTTTCTCCAGCGTGTTCGAGAAAAAGAACGCATATGATAGGTAGCTTTTCCTCATTTGTGTGCCCTTTCAGGCAAATGAATGCAACTCCGCAAAGAATCGATTTTTCATACCCTTCCTCAATTTGCGCAATCTTGTGAAATAAAATCGTACTTTAATCTAGATATTTAGAATAAGAAAAGGAAAGAGAAGGTTCTTACACTTGCAGCCGCTGGCCCATGTCCTGGATTAGGTTTGCCGCCCGCTGTCTGTACATGAGCTCCTGGTCGGCATCCATGCCGCACTTGCGGCTCGGAGAATTGGCCAGCTGTTCCGCCGTAAAGTACCATTTGGAATCATCCCGGGCTAGAGTTCCGCTGCTGCTGTTACTGCCACTGGATCCACTACTAGCACTGGGACCAGCTCCTCCCGCTCCCGATGCCATTTATAGACCGGGGACAATTTCGGAAGATCCAAGCGCAACGGAAATCGGAATCTTCCGCTGGGCAATCTTCACACCGTACACTTTTTGATCACAGCTTATAATGCTTATGCTATTACTTCAGCTTAAACTCTTTTCACTTTCCCGACTTTCTTTTAAGAGGAAAATATTGATTGTATTCCTACTTCCGAAGCACTGCTCTCTAAATCTTCGTAAACAAAAACAGCACAAATCCGTCAGGATTATTCAGGTGGAGAAAAACAAAACGTCGATTGAGAGTGTCCTCAATCGCAGCAATCAGATCCTGCGCGCTCGAGTGACGTTTCTTCCACACACACCCACACTAACGCAACTGCTTCCTGTTTTTTGATCCCTTCGCGACGACGATCGGTAAATAATCGTACACTCACGCACACAAACGCGCGCGCCTCTTCGCCAAAACAAATCACACTCTCACACTCCCTTAACCCAGCGTGCGTTGGTGTGCGAAAGGGAAGCAGAAAAATTTTCCAATATGGCGACCGCAGTCTAGTGATTTGTTGTTACCCGTGCGGATCGCTGCCAGAGCTTCACGTGTGGATTTTTTCAATTTTCCACCCGTAAACGACGGTAAGTACCTTTAAACCACCCCCTGATCGCCGGTTTCAAACCCCCGCGACACAAATCGGACAAATTGATGCACCGGACGCTTCCGGTAGGGCACAAATTCCGAGCTGCAAAGAAATTTCATCATCCACGCTCATGGAAAAAGCCCTGAGACGCCATTAGCAGGCAAAGTAGGCTATGTTACGTGTGTTCCGCCGAAACCGCAGACTTTCACCTTGTCTCTCTCCCCCGTGTGTCAAGCGAAGGAACGAGCAACTCAAAATTTCTTTTCGAATTTGAGCCCCGTTTTTCCTCCCCCCGGATGACGATTACCGGAACTGGCTGACGGCGGGTGTCCTGCGGTGGACGGAAACGGTTTCAGCGGTTGGTATGCGCGATTTTCCGGAGGATTTCACGCGTAGAAAAATGCACTTCACTTCAGCCTGAGTGTGTTGCTTTCGCACTCCGCGTAATGGCCGACCTCGCACAACGACACGGGATTCAGCCAGCAGTCGGAGTTTGACGTGTGCGTCAGATTTGACGTTTTGGATGGCTGAATATCAGCAGGGGTGTGTTTAACAATTGTACTAAATATGGGCTGCGTACTTTTTGATTCTAGTATGGACCGATGCACTAGTTCACTATCTGACTTTTGAGTGGTGCCGTGTCATTTACGAGACCATGGCAACAAGTAAATTCGGCACCGTTCAAACGTCAAATTAGTGAACTCGTGCATTGGTCCATTCACTCCAAAATCGATCATTATCGTGCATTAATACCGTGCACCTCCGTTAATTTGAACGGTACCTCATGCAAACCATCGGGGTTCATTTTTAATTTGAACATCTGGTCACCCTAGAAACGTGTTTTTGGTTACCTCTAACTGTTTTGTTTTGATTCTGCGTTCCGTTCCACAGTGTTCCATCTTACTTCACTCCGTTCCATGAGCTAAATGACGTTTGAACTATTTTTAATCTGAACGATATGCAAATTAGCGGGGTAGATTAAAAAGTGTTCAGATTAAATGAGGTCAAACCAACGGAGGTACCCGCACGGGAAAAAATTCTGTGGTAAAACTTACTATTTTAGCTGACTATGCCCATTCTTGAAACTACCATGGAATTTCAGACCAATTTACCATGTTTGCGGTACAGCCCACCACATTACTGGTACATTTGAGAGAAATAATTTACAACAATCTGATTTCGACTGAAAATTGCCGGTGCGAGCGCTTAATTTAACCCCCTACAATGGTAGTTTTTACCGCACAATTTTTTTGCGTGCGGTATATTGTAAAATAACAATACATTTACAGTACAATATACTGTTTTGAACAATTCACTGTATAGTATATAAGGTTTTTACAATATAATGTATGGGTTGTTGTAACAATACAAATATTGATATTTTCTCATACATTACATTACTTTGAATTCAACAATAAGGTACGTTGTTTTTATTGGTAACAAAATTTAGCAAAATATATTGTTTTTTGTATTGTTCTGAATCGCAAATTGTGTATTCTACAATTCACAAACAAATCAAGAAAATGCATTTTGATTGAATATTTATGGATTATTCCTAATTTACCGGATATTTTTGCCAACAGTAACAAAAAAGTTTCAACTGCTATACAGTCGTGAATCGCAAGTCAGTCCTATCTGCATTTTCGTCAAAATTGAGTTAAGTTCAGTTTTCAACTTATCTCGAAAACTTTTTCAAACAGACTCAAGTAAAAAAAGTTAACAAACTTACATTATCAATATAAAAAATACACATTCCGCTCTAAACCAACTCGATTTTTCATTTTTAGAACGCCTTATTTCAGGATTTACAAAATGGCGTAAAATTTTCAACTTTCGCAACCTAACCATTACTTTCGCCGCTCCGTTGCATGGACAGACAAAGTAACTTTTTATACTATTACGTTTATGTGAAGGCTCACACGACGTATCCGGCATCACAGAGCCGATATTCAGCTTCTATTATGAATAGAAAAATTCAAACCCTTAATATGGTTATTATTAGTTACACCCTTATCAATTTCCGATGATACAAAGGTCGCAGTATGATCAGGGTTTGGGGAACACTGATCAGAACAAGCCTTTTTGGTTTCGCTGTTCTCATTGACCCGCCTCGATCGCCGTCGCTTATCTGGGTTCATTCGCGTATTTCATAACGCCAAAAATGGTCATTTTTGACACCCACCCACCCCCTCGTAACACTTTTTGTATGAACATTTTACAAATTTTGTATGAGCCGTAACATCACAAGGACACCCACACACCCCCTTCAGCGTTATAAAATTTGTTAATAAGCCCTTTGTAGCCTCATTGTGTTCCGTGGATGAGTTTGACGTATTGTCATCATCGGTCCAGTCGTCGTCGTTCTGTTGTTTCGCTTCTGCTGGCTCACTTGCACGAGCAGGAGATGGTGATTTTTGCTGGTTGTCGTTTATCGGAGGAAAGTCATCCTGATTAAACAACTCGTCCGACGATTTGGATGCAGTAGATGTTCGCGATGATTTATTAGTTGGTGCGGGACTTGAATTCGGACACTTCTTGCCGGGATGAGACGGTTGGCCGCATCGTTGACATGATTTGGGCTGATCGATATACGAAACCATTGTAGGCTCGTTTTCAATAGTGATGAAAGAAGGAATTTGTCGAAATAAATTCATCCTAAGCACTCACACTACGTTAGATATCCCGGGAAAGTAGTGCTTCCACTTCTCGTTTCTAATGGAGATTACCTCTCCATACTTCATCATGTGGTCAGCAACGGTAACGTGACTCATCGACGGTGGGAGGTCGTGTACACGGACCGTCACTTCGTCACAATCGATTTGGACCGTAATCCGAAATTTCTTATTACCGCAAAGCATTGTACGCTTCCAACTATGCTCTGATTGGTAGCGAGCGGCAATTTCTTGCGTTTTAATTTCTATAAGCACACAGTTGCGCGTGTGATGCAACTGTATGCTTTTAAGGTCCGTAAGCTGAAGCTTTATTTCATTCTCCAAAACATCCTTCACTTTTGCCACATCAGGGCGAACGGGAAGGACACTAAAGTCAACCACTAGAGTATTTTTCCGCGCACCGGACATTCTGTACGAAATGCGAACGAAAGCGAGAGAGGCGAAGATTGGGTTGCAACTAAGACAAAGTGACTTAACAACGAATCAAAACAAAACGCTACTTGAGTCGATTTTACACTGGTACAAAAACGCCGTAACTAACTGAATGAAACGGCTTATCATTTTGGCATACATTTTTTGTGGAAAACGATAGGACCTACTGTTAAACGCGAGCTGATTGAATGCAAAATTTAAGCGATGTACACAGAAAAAAAGTGTTAAAAAGGGGATTCATTTCAAAACAGTTTTTGAAGACATGTTCTAATTCTTATTAATTAACTTTCTTAAAATCGTGTGAGAGTTACTTACGTCGATTTGAAAAAGTAACCGAGATATCTTTCAATACTCTTTCAGCTGCCGTTTTATAGCATGCATAGGCTCATGAGATAATAAGATTTGCTAAGAAAAAATAGCAAGTCGAATAGTTCCTCAGCAAACATTGAAATCTGAAGTTTTTTTTTTATTGCTTGTCGTTCTACAAATTTGAGGTGCTTTAGGATGTGATTCTGCAAAATCAATGGTGGAAAACGTGCCTCTGGAGCCGGCCTTCTGATACCTAATTGCCGTGTAAAATCCTTTTTGCGTAGAATATTTACAGGAATTGCATACCAACTAGTGATCCTTTATAGAGAGATAAGCGGAATTAAAATGGAATGATTTGGCGACAGACCAGCAGTGCTGATTTTGCTCGGCGTAGAGAATAATATTATAACACGGACATGACTTCCTTATTGCTAAAAAGTATATTTTGTTTCCTTATAGATCTTTGAGCTACATATCCAAACTAATAAACAGTTGAAAAAAATCAACCAATAAAAATCACATTGAAAAAAATTTTAAAAAGAAAAATATTTCATATTTTTGCTTCATGCAAAATTAAGTTTTCCGAAATAATTTCAAAACATAACGCATGTTCGTTTGGCTGCTCGATTGGCTCACACTGACAGAAATGTCAGCTTCCGCGAATCTCTCTTATAAAGGATTACTAATACCAACCATTCTCGGGTTGCATCTGTCTTCTTCTTCTTTCTGGCGTTACGTCCCTACTGGGACAGAGCCTGCTTCTCAGCTTAGTGTTCTTATGAGCACTTCCACAGTTATTCACTGAGAGCTTACTATGCCAATGACCATTTTTGCATGCGTATATCGTGTGGCAGGTACGAAGATACTCTATGCCCTGGGAATTCGAGAAAATTTCCAACCCGAAAAGATCCTCGATCGGTGGGATTCGAACCCACGACCCTCAGCTTGGTCTTGCTGAATAGCTGCGCGTTTACCGCTACGGCTATCTGGGCCCCGGGTTGCATCTGTCGTCTTGTTCTAAGTTATGTAGATATATTCATATGATGTACAAATCGAGATGCAAACGAGGCTGCAAATTACAATGATTGGTGAATTGAAGTTCATAAGAGTCAATTTTCAACTAGCTATGGTCCTTGAATTTGATTATTGAATTCTTCATTTTTCCAGCTTTCAAATGGAATAGCGATATGATTCACGGATGAGACGTTGGAACGGTGTCATGATCGTAAATATTGAGATTTGGAACTTCGGGACGGGAACGGGACGAATCAAACACCGAATAATGAACAGAAGGTTTATTAATAACGTCTTGATAGTTTGAGTTACTTGGAAGGAATGAAAAAAATAACAAATACCTCAACTATTGGTTGCTACGCTCAGGTTACCTCAGCTACCGATATGTCGAGTGTTGCTTCGTTAACAGTAAATAACACGACGCAGCTAATTCTTCAACGAGTAAACTCGTACATTGGTCCATTGTAAAACTATAAACTTGTTCGATGAGAACAAGATTAATTGGGTCCTGAAATGATTAATGAAATCTTGTTCTTATTTCATGACACGGAAGAGCATGTTACTACAACTATCTTAGCAAAATTCGTAGGTGGTACAGCCCTAGACCATTGTATGAGGATTGCCTCCTTCCCGTCCGTTACCAAAGTTAGAAATTTGGGACTAACCTCTAACTCTTAGACAAGATTGACGCATCCTCCAATAATCGAGAGCTGTCCTGGCCACGTTCTTGCGAAAGCTGGGAAATGGGAAAGGATGATTGATTGAACACCTACTTAAGAAAGATGCAGAGAACTCTACGTCCTCTCATAGGTGTATAGGATACATTCGGTAGACGTTCTGGCCGCCAAATTCCTTTTTCGAAATTCCTCTACAATCCGTCGGTCTTCTGAACAACAGCGTGAGCCGTAACTTGGCATTGCTCATCAAAATGCACGCACCGCACGAAAAATCGACCAAATCTGCAGTTCTTAAAACATCCCGAACCGAACATTCACGAAGTACATTCAATTTTTGAAACAAAACGCTTAACACACACAGGAGATAAAAAAAAAACGAGTCGCGCGAAACAAATTCAATTGCTGGAGCCATCACAGAGTACTCTCGAGTAAAACGCAAGCAAATCGAAAACATGTTTCCACAGAACATTTGCACGTGGCATAGCACCATCCGACGAAATCAATTTTCACCAGCCGAATTCAAAAATTTAAAAATCAGGTCCATAAATGAACCTTGACACTTTCGATCATGTTTGACGTTCGCTTAGTTGACAAAGACACCACAGGAGATAGTTTTAACACTGGGGCACATGATGGTTGATTCGAACCTTTACACATGGTTTAGATGAAATTTTGTTCGAGCCTCCATGTCTGTTCTCTGTGGTACGCCTACCGTTCATGATTTGTGGGTGTGTTCGTGTGGCTCACAACCCTGCTAGACATCCCGCTGTTCGAGTGTTGAAAAGCATCAGCATTTGCTGCCTGCGTTTTCGACCTGCGTTTCGAGTTGATTGTTAGGCGAGTTTTTTTGTAGTTGACAGCCGTACACCCATCCTGGTAGATATGTCCTATCTCGATGCGTGAGGAATTTCTGGCAAGATATGGTCAACACAATAATTTTTGTCATTAGTGCTTAGGGGCCAAGGTACGCTTACAAAATTCAAGGGTTCATTCACATAATGCATAACGCAGAAAAATGGCCATTTTTGGCACCCTTCTAACGCTTTTTTTTATTAAAGGTATACAAATTTTGTCATGAGAGCACCCACCCACCCCCTAGCGTTATGAAATTTATGAATAATGAAAAAGGTTCATGAAAAAGGCCAATTCCCGGATGAAAATCGAAAATGGGCAAAGTATTTAAACTCAAATTTTTTAAACATTTTTGACGCTTTTCAAAATAAAATCGATCATTATCGTGTATTATTACCGTGCACCCCCGTTAATTTGAATGGTACCTCATGCAAACCATCGGGGTTCATTTTTAATTTGAACATCTGGTCACCCTAGAAACGTGTTTTTGGTTATCTCTTTCACTGTTTTGTTTTGATTCTGCGTTCCGTTCCACAGTGTTCCATCGCACTTCACTCCGTTCCATGAGCTAAATGACGTTTGAACCATTTTTAATCTGAACGATGCAAATTATCGGGGTACAGATTAGAAAGTGTTCAGATTGAATGAGGTCAAACCAACGGCGTTATTTATTATTTTTTACCCGGTAGTAAATCTCGCGGAACATTACTAAAGGACCTATGTACAAATGAGAGATTCTCTCCTCTCTCGTTCTCTTTCGATTATAACAGTGGAACACTAAAGATTTTGTGAAGTTTTTCACTATAGATCCAAAGTCAATTTCCTTGACTAGCGTTTCATACAAAAAACGCAACAGAAGAGATTAATGTGACTCAGTTATTAATGAAAGAGAAAGTAAACAAAGAGAGCCTCTCAATGTTAGATAAGTCCTTTAGTAATGTTCCGCGAGAAATAGACACTCAACGAAGAAGAAATCATACACGGAGAAAGGCGAAAATACTAATTAGTATGAGATTTAATATTTTCCCAACTTTATCCCATTTTAATCATTGAGATACTTTAAAATTAGTCACCGAAATATTATGTTTTATACCTTTCCATGCTTAACCACGAAATATTTTTTGACGAGCATATGTAGTGAATCACACTACTCTTGAGACTTAACCAAAATTATTTCTTGTTATTTTGTTCTACACTATCGCATTGCAATCACGTCGCGTCAAAGATCTCCAGTGGTTTCTTGAAAGTACACGTTCTAAGAAGTTTGATGTGCAATATTCAACCAACAGTGAAGTCTCTTCCGCGTGAAAATCATTGAAAACATTTAAAATCAAAATGTGGAAAGAGTTCCCTAAATAATTTGTTCTACAGCAAACTATCCGCCACCGCCACAAGCAGCGTAGGAGTGACAAAACGAAGCAACCAAATGCATATGAAGGTAAGTTCGTTTGTACCATACATCCTGGTATTTAGTCGTTTCGACTAACTTTTTCAGTTTGATTCAGGGAAGAGCTCCATTGCGATCGTCGGTACACGCTAAGAAAATATTATATTAGATGGCTTAAATACCATTCTAAAACCATATTCGGTCTATTAACTCATTGTGATGCATTTTTACGCATTAAACTTGGTTAGTATAAACATATTTTATATCTGGAAACGATTTTTCTGGAATTATTTAGTTCATGCATAAAGATCTAAAATCCTGTATTGTGAATAAAATTAGCCATTTATTTTTCTTATGTAAACCAAAAACAAAACAAAATGAAACAACGTTACATATTCGCATGAAAAACATTTAATTCCACTTAAATCTTGCAAGTGTGAACATTTATATTCCATTTGGTGCTCTTCGTTAACCCAAATCACTCCCACTTCTCTGCCGTCTCGAACCAGCATCCACAAGCTTGCAGTTTTTCTTCTCACATTTTTTTTCCAGTCAGCTACCGACGATCGCAATGGAGCTCTTCCCTGTATCAAACTGAAAAAGTTAGTCGAAACGACTAAATACCAGGATGTATGGTACAAACGAACTTACCTTCATATGCATTTGGTTGCTTCGTTTTGTCACTCCTACGCTGCTTGTGGCGGTGGCGGATAGTTTGCTGTAGAACAAATTATTTAGGGAACTCTTTCCACATTTTGATTTTAAATGTTTTCAATGATTTTCACGCGGAAGAGACTTCACTGTTGGTTGAATATTGCACATCAAACTTCTTAGAACGTGTACTTTCAAGAAACCACTGGAGATCTTTGACGCGACGTGATTACAATGAGATAGTGTAGAACAAAATAACAAGAAATAATTTTGGTTAAGTCTCAAGAGTAGTGTGATTCACTACATATGCTCGTCAAAAAATATTTCGTGGTTACCCGGATAAAAAATACAATACAAAAACAATATAACGTATTGAAACAGTACCATTCAATATATTGGAAATACAATACAGTGTATTGTAAAATGACAATACAATTACAGTACAATATATTGTTTTGAACAGTTCACTGTATGGTATATGAGATTTTTGCAATATAATATATGGGTGGTTAAGTATCGTAACAATACAAATATAGATATTTTCTCATACAAACATTTTAAAAACACAATATGATATATTGTTCATGTATTGTCTTGATAAGCAATTCGTGTATTGTTGTACAATACAAAAACAATTCAACAAACTGTATCATGGTTGCTTGTCAGCTAATGTCAAGTGACTTCTAAAAAACTACTTATTTTGACTTTTTGAATATTTTCCACACAACATTTCTTGCTTTTTGAACTTGTTTTGTTTATTTCTTTCAACAAAGCTACATAGAAAAAAGCAACAGTTGTTTTACGCGAAAATAGGAATTTGACCAAAATTGTAAGGTATAAAACCAATAAAAAACAATACAATGTTCTGTTACAATATATTATATTGATTTTGAATTGTATATCCAAACATGAATAATATTGCTTCGACATTCAATTACAATACGCTGTATTGTATCCAATACGTTATATTGTACATTAATGGTTTATTCCATTCACGGAATGATACGTTTTTATCCGGGTAAGCATGGAAAGGTATAAAACATAATATTTCGGTGACTAATTTTAAAGTATCTCAATGATTAAAATGGGATAAAGTTGGGAAAATATTAAATCTCATACTAATTAGTATTTTCGCCTTTCTCCGTGTAGCTGACTGGAAAAAAAATGTGAGAAGAAAAACTGCAAGCTTGTGGATGCTGGTTCGAGACGGCAGAGAAGTGGGAGTGATTTGGGTTAACGAAGAGCACCAAATGGAATATAAATGTTCACACTTGCAAGATTTAAGTGGAATTAAATGTTTTTCATGCGAATATGTAACGTTGTTTCATTTTGTTTTGTTTTTGGTTTACATAAGAAAAATAAATGGCTAATTTTATTCACAATACAGGATTTTAGATCTTTATGCATGAACTAAATAATTCCAGAAAAATCGTTTCCAGATATAAAATATGTTTATACTAACCAAGTTTAATGCGTAAAAATGCATCACAATGAGTTAATAGACCGAATATGGTTTTAGAATGGTATTTAAGCCATCTAATATAATATTTTCTTAGCGTGTACATATTGACAATGTTCACATCGAATTTCCATAGAATTGACAATCTGAGAATTTGCCCTTTTGAATTGTCACACGAGAATACACTGTTAATTTGACACAGTGCACAGGAATAGCGCAGCCAACTGTTCTAAAAATACTTTCTCGTTGATTTGTTGCAGTGTACGCATTTAGTACAAACCGCCCTTTTGTCTTTTGTCACATGAATTTTCTGCCATCCCAGGATGATGCAGAATCAAAACAATCCAGTAAGAATTCCACGTTTTTGTTTGTCTGCCTGTTTGACTGTGTGTCCGTTTTTCTCACCCAAGCTATGTGATTCTTTTACTCCCAAGAATCCCCCCAGGAAGATGAGCAATCCTCGCGGCGGGCAGCAGAGAACTCGGCCGTATCAACAGCACCATTCGAGGAAGAATTCCGGAGCGCCATCAGCAGTATCGGGAGGAGGACGAATCGCGGCGTCATCAAGCCACCATCGCAGTACAGTTCCAAACGTAATCGATCAGGAAAAGGCACTGCGTAATCAGATTCACATGGAGATCGAAAAGAAGTCGAAAGCCTGTTCCAATCAGTCCTACGAGTGTACGCTTCCGCGTCTGGAGCAGTACAATTACTGCAAGCGTCATATTCTCCAGGATACCCGCGCCCCTTACAAGCAGTGCGCATTCTTTTTTGCGTCGAATGGAAAACGTTGCTTGGAACCGGCTCCAAAGTATGACAACAAGAAGGACTACGGGACGAATTACTGTTTCGAACACAGCCGGCTGACGCAGCTGACCAAAACCAAATCTACCATCGGGAAGTACACACCGCTGGAAACGACCGAAACACTCCTACACAATCTCTCCCACCATGTCAAGGTGGACAAGGCGAAGCAGCAAAGTCAACAACAGCACCAGCATCAGCTTGCCAATTGCTCGTCGGCGCTGAAGATCACGGTCCACGATGACGAGGAAGAGGGCGACCTGGACGTTGTTACCCCTTCGGTGGATCCGTTTGGTAAGTTGAAATAATTATGATTGATTATGCAGGGCTGATAGCGGGTCTCTTTTGAGAGACTTTGTCATTATTTAAATGCATTAGTCTCTAAGCCCCAAATAGCCGTAGCGGTAAAGGCGCAGGTATGCAGAAAGATCAAGCTGAGGGTCGTGGGTTCGAATCCCAGTGGCCGAGGATATTTTCGGGTTTGAAATTTTCTCGACTTACCAGGGTATAGAGTATCTTCGGGCTTGCCACACGAATGCAACCATGGTCTAATGACAAAGAAAGCTCTCAGTTAATAACTGTGGAAGTGCTCATACGAACACAAAGCTGCTGAAAAGTAGGCAACGCCAGAAAGAAGAAGTCTTCAACCAAAAACTGGTCTCTTAGGTCACTTTTTTCTTTTTTCTCCTTGTAATAAATCTTAAGGCAAAATTCTACAGGCTCTAGTATAGTCTACAGAGATTCTAATGCAGTTATTCCAAAGGTTCATCGAGAAATTCTTCGCAAATTCCTGTAGGAAAAGCTTTAGGAGTTCTAATAATTTCTTCTTAAATACTTTCTGTGACTTCTCCAGAAATGTCTCTAGATATCCTCAACCAATTCTATCAGGCATTTTAGAATAAGATGTTTCTACGGGTTTTCTCCAGATTTTGCTGCATGAAGTCCAACGCTACTATTTCCTGCAATTACCACATGGATTACTCTGGAAATTTCCCAAGGGGTTCTCGGGATTTCCTCCTAAGATTTTCCATTAATTATTCCACCAATTGTTACTCTAGCGTGCTCTAGCCTTGCAGATCTTCCCAAGATTCCTTCAAAAGTTCTTCCAAGAAAATCTTCAAAGATTTATTCCAGAGTTTTTGAACCAAGATTCCTTCGAACATTTTTGGAAATCTAGTAAAAACACTTCGAGCAATTCCGCAATAAATTAGGCCAGACATTCATCATAAAATTTCTCTAGAAAGTTATCTATGAAATACTCCAGCATTTTATCCGGGGATTCATTTATGCAGCTTCTTTCAAACATTTCTGGAGTAATTTCTCAAGTAAAATCTCTATGTTATTTTCAAAATTTTTATCAATTTCTCCTATCATTCCTACGTAACTTTTTAATCGATTCCAAGAAATTCCTTAAGAAAATTCTAAAGGATTTGATTGATTTTTTTTTCCAATAATTATCGATCGATCGAAATCCACCTAGAATTACTCAATAAATTCATGGAGGACTTAAAACTTTCATGAGAAATTTGTGAAACAATCTTTGAAGGTACTCCTGAAGAAATTTCTTGTGGATTTTATAGAGTAATATCTGTGTTTATCCTTAGAATAATTTCATGATGAATTCTTGAAGGTATCATGGATGAATTCAGTCCGTAAAAAAGCTCTAAATAAACTCCTGCAGAAATCTTCGCAGTAATATCTGAACATTCTGAAGTTTCATAACAAAATTATGGAAAATACATACAGTAACACGAACAGAACTATCCTTAGATAAATATCTGACCGCACTCCCTGAGGGGTCTACCCCGTTTGACATAATGCCAAACGGCATTATGCCATACGACATTATGCCAAACGGGGTAGTACAACAGCGCGACAGCCCGAAGGTTAACTTCTTTTTTTTACTTTTCAGTTCCTGTTTGGTCTCTTCTTTAAGGCATGAGGTCTCAAAAGTAGTCCAATCAGACATTTCCTCATTCAGACATCAGACTCTTCAAATATTTATAAGAGTTTTTGGGAATTCCTCGTGATATTACGAAAAATATTACTGCTCGTCGTAGGCCTCAGTCTAGTGGAGAAGTCCGTGACTGAAAAAGTTCGGACGATTTATTAGAAGTCGACTCTCCATAATTCGATATTCAAGGGACCATCGAGTTATAGAATATACTGACACAAAAAAAAAAATACAAATCGAAGGAACAAATTATTTCTTATACATATATGATCACTTCTGTAAGAAAGCAAATTCATTTTGATGATAATATTTTACAAATTTTTATTTAAAAACTTGTTTCGAAATGCTCAAAAAATATTTTTTTATTATGTTCATGTTTTCCAACTTTCATTACAACTTGCAAGTATTAATTCTCCTTCAAACAAGAATTAGATCGCGTTTCCGCAAATAAAAAAAATAAAATAGATATCGGGTTATGGAGAGAAATTTACATCGACATCGACAAGTGGAGATATCGAGTTATAGAAATATCGACTTATGGAGAGCACGATGTATGGAAATTTGAAGGGACCGTAAAATCCATCGAGTTATAGATTATATCGAATTATAGAATATCGAGATGTGGAGAGTCGACTATATATTTCTATAGTATATGCTGGATAAAACCTCAGATTAACTTTTGAAAAACCATGGGGAAATAACTCGATATATGTTTGAAAGAAAAACTGCAGAACTAATCCCTGTATGAAATTCAGGAGAAAAAAACTGGAATAAGCGAAATTCATAAGGAATCCATGCAAATGTTCCTAATAGATAAGCATTCTTCCAGGGATGTCTGCATGGAATTGTCAAGGGATTTTTTCAGAGAAGAAATATAAAAATTCCACAAACAATACGGGATTCATCTCCTAAGAAAATCCTATATTAATTTTTAATGAAGCTTATGGATGATTCTGATGAGCTTTTGCGAGGAATTCCGAAAGGACTCTTAGACCCATAACGAATTTTTGGTTTTTTTTTAGATAAATTGCTAAGATAAGCATTTAACAAAAAAAAAATCATATCTTTATATAATATTCCGCAGGATTTTCTGAAGGACTGATTGGAATAATTACTGATGTGAGTAATCTGTGGATGAAATGCCAGAGAAATATCTAGAAGTTTCTGGAAACAATTCATGAAGAATTCCTGGTCGAATTTATTGAGGAATCCCTTAGAGTTTTGCTGGAATAGGAAATCCCTGGAAGGTTTTTTGGAACAATTCCTGGGCCGAATACGTCATCTTTACAAAGTGATCAGGCTCCTGAGATATTTGCGAAACAAATGTTTTATGCTCACTAGCGCAGCCTGGTGTCAAGATCAACTAGCTCAAACAATGATAGTCCTTGAGTTACCGAACAACTTTGCCGAAGACGTCATCTCTCTAAATGGTCAGGATCCTGAGATCTCCGAAACAAAAGTTTCATGCTCACTAGCGCCGCCTAGTGGTAAAATCCCGAATTTCTTTGCTAAAATAGTGATAGCTCTTGAGTTACTGAACAATTTTACCGAAGACGTCATGTTTCTAAGTGGTCAGACTACTGGGATATTCGCAAAACCAAGGGTGTTGTAGCTCCTAGACGGGGTCTAATGACTACCGCTTTTGCTTCGTAAGCAGGAGGTCGTGGCTCCAATTCCAGGCCCGTCCCTTTCCTCGTACTTTATAGTTGGGCGGCATCCACAAATTACGTAACGCTCTTAGGGGGGGGGGGGGTAGGCTCGAGCGTTACGACTCAAACAAAAAATTCATACAAAAAGCGTTACGGATGAGGGAGGGGGTCGAAAATTTCCAATTTTAGCGTTCCATAATAAATGGATGCCGCCTTGTATCTTTCACTTGCTCATATCTTCCACTCTCAATCTATCACAGTTGATCTATTCGTTCATAGCATCAGCTGGAACCAGAGACGGACAAAAAACTTTTCATTATTATAGAACGCCTTTCCTTACGTCTAATACATAGGCAGTCTGCTAACCAAAGAGCAAGCCTCTCTGCCATAAAAATCACCACTCTTACACCTTCCCGCATGAACTGGCATAGATATATATATATGACTCTGCAAGAAGTGATATTTGCTGTTCTTTTATGGTATAGAATTATCTGAGCTATCCTCAGCGTAGCCTCTACTCAAACTCGGTCGGATTAAGCTTGTTGCAATCTCAGCACGAAAAAGATCAGCAGCGAAAAAAAAACAGATTGGTATCAATTAGAAATCGCAAAAGGCCAAAAGCACAGAATACACTGTAAAACGCATAACGCGAAACCATAATGATGGAAATTCAAACTAAATTACAACATATTTGTAATCCAGCACTTATCTAGCCTTCGGCTTGAGACTGAAGAAGGATAGTCGATTATTTAAGAGAAACAAGGTCACCTGTACCGTTGTTCCGAGTTGCTCTTCTTACCTTTTGGTTGCTGTATGGTCAAGGCTGGTAGCGAATCACTTTTTAGTGACTTGGTCACTTTTTTTGAGGCCAGTCACTTTAAAGTCTTTTTTTTGAAGCCATTTCAACTAAAGTCACTTTTTACGTCAAAAAGTCACTTTTTTCAACTATTTTGAGCTAAATTTTCGGGAGAAAATAATGTACCGGTCTTTTTTAATTTAGGCTAAGTTTTAAGTTAGGTCATCACCAGAACATCTTCTTGTCGGTATCAAAATAGTGGTTCATGGTTTCCATGTGAAAAAAAAACTTGTAAAAAAGTTAATCTTTCATTGAGTTCCAAGTAACTTGTAATGCAGGTCGGACTCGAATATCCGAAGACTCGATTACTCGGTGACTCGATTATCCGGAATTTTAGACTCGATTATCCGGAGTATGTTTTTTACATTCTTGATGTTCAGTTTTTATGCATATGCATTTGAGATAATTTAGTACTACAATAAACAATATGAACAGTTTAGCTGTTTTGAACGTAGGTAAAAAAGAGGGTTTTAAGAAGGTTATTTTTAGTGTATTTTTCTATTTTCTTCTCAAGACTCCTAATATTCCTACAAATAATTTCTGGCTACGCCATTGCATCATATAAATAAAAAAAATGATTATATTTAAGTTATTTTATCGCAGATATTAATAACAAAGAATAATTATTTAATGTTCTATTTGAGAGTAAAAACTTATCATGCATCCTAGGATAGACTTTATTTGCAAACCAAACCTTTAAAAATGGCCTAAGGTTTTTTTTTACGTCGGTCGACGTCCCGCGTAAAAAAAACGCGTTGTTTCAAAAAACGGCGTAAAACCGAGTTGTTTTTAAAAACGACGTAAAAAAGACTCGTGTTTTTCGACTATTAATTTATCGTCAATTTATCGTTTTCATTGAATCGTTCATGAAATCTTGCATGCATTCTTCAAAGAAATGTGGGGCGTCCTCTTCTTGGATTTTTTTATTCACTTCGGCAGGAGGTTTTTGAAAACTACAGAGTTTATATTTGACAATAATATGCGCGGTATTGAAGTATTTTTTATTCCAATTCGACCAATTATAAACCCCAATGTCAAGTGAATCATGAAAGTGTCCAAGTAATTTTGATTGAAATATTAGAAGATTAGTGCTATCAACTACTTTAAAAGAATAACTCAAAAGAACATCCTGTTAAACCTATCGTCTTTATGCTAAATGTCCATTTAGCCAAACGTACCTCCCATTAAACTTACTGATGGAAAACTCCAATGTCACTTATATCAACCATTTGTTCTTTTTAAGTCGGCGTTTGAAGGACGCGGTTTTAAGAGGTATTTCAATCATATTCGATCTTCTATCATCATTTTTTATTTGCAATATTGATTAATGCCCAAGTATAACATTTTCCGTAATCTTGATCTGGTTACATAAAATATTAACCTTATTAGGTAGGAGAGTTTGGATGGAAATGTGAAACGACAAAAATTTTATTTTTTCAAATGTTCCAAATCGTATTGAAATTTACAAAATAAAATACTTTGGTGATACTTAGACACAACATTTTGAAAAGATTGAAAATTTGCTAAAAAAGGAATATTTATGTAAAAGTAAACTTTTCTGTTTGAAAAATCGTTGGGAATATCTTAAAGTTTTGGAAGTACAATAAAAATTTCCAAATATGGTATTCAACTAGACTTACTACTTGCAGAAGATCATATTGAATATTCCCAATCTATTGGATATTGATCGTAAAACAGTATATTAGAATTGAAATAAAACTGATTTCGGTTGGATTTTCAAGTCACTTTTAGTCACTTTTTCGAGAATCGAAAGTCACTTTTTTGCGATTCCGTTGCAATCTAATCAACTTTTCATTGATAATTTGCTCTACATAATGGCCTACTTTTCCTACCAAAAAAACAATGCTGAAAAGTGCTACTTTTCAGCACTGTTTTCGGTGCTGAAAAGTAGCACTTTTCAGTTCTGTTTGGAAGGCGTCAGCAAAATATCCCAGTCTATTCTGCTATAGCATCTGATTCTATAGCTGATGTGCGATACAGATGCAAGACTGGTGATATTGTCTGCGCGATAAAAACATTGAATCGGTTTCTCGCCGAAGTTGGATTTTCTCAAAAACTATGCGAGATGCCTAACTTCGGCAGGGGTGCATTCAATACGCATCCGGACATGCACTTATGCACCCTACTTTCGATGCAGTGTATTTTGCTAGGATACCGAGAAACATCCGTTACCAGCGAACTGCGGAACTGAGAATGCATCGTCCAGAATTCGTAGAGGTTGCAGCAGAATCCAATACTATACGCGTTGTCTTACCTGTTCTGTCCTCCAATAGGAAATGTAGGTCTGTGGACAACAAACTTTGTGACATTCGTAGATACTACTAAGTCGCAGCCTACACGATTGAAAAATACTGAAATGATAAGTAATACGCGTGGATGTATGCTCACGTGGTTTCTGTTGAAATGTTTGTTTGTGCTTTTGGAAATGATGCAGCTTAAACGGAGTTTTTCGTAATAGCAAAAAATGTTGTATGCAACTCGTTGCAAAACTCGATTTTTTCAGCACTCGTTGTATTTATCCAACTCGGCGAGCCTCGTTGGATAAATGTACAACTCGTGCTGAAAAAATCGTTGGTGGGGATTGCTCATCAAACCTTCCGGTCCGCCTCATAGTTACGTACTATTTGGTGCTGGGTGTAGTTCTTGTTTTTCCAGCTGTATTGAAAAGCATGAGCCATAGTCTTTGGCATACAATCGGATCTATCTTTAGCAGAAAAGAACCGAAATGTCTATCGACGACCGGTGATTGCTAGCAGATATAGTGGAGAGCTTGTCTTGAAACGTTCGTCGCTTCAAGCTAGTTGAAAAACTGAATACACTGATTGCCTGTCGATCAGAGCCGAACTAGGCATAGATCTGAATCTACATGTCTCCGATGTATTACATCGTTCCAGGTGGGAGTTATCTGATATGTGAATATGGTACCATAACAGAATTTTCCATCTGAACGAAGTGATAAATCATAATATTCCGCAAACTGTATCACACATCTACAGAATGTATTGCGTGAAGTTAAGACACAGCAGAGTATTGGGTACATAGGACCAAGTCCCTGCCGGGTAGCGCGAAACTGATGAGCGATAGACAATAGAATCAACAACACTGCCATAAGGGATAGTAAGCATGTGACTATTGTCGAAACTATGATTAGGAGGCAAATCAACATCCCAAGATCAAATTTTTGTTACAACCCAATGTAGGTATTATTAAATTAGGCTGTAGAAAATGATAAATATCTGATCACTTAGGAACCTTGCAACAGGTAATAAATGCTCGTAGTCTGTTTTCTTCGAATACACATGTATAAATTGTTAAAATTGCCGAATCATACGCGGAATTTATTAAACGGATCATGAAATTAGGACTGAAATCATAATGATGATAGATTATCAACTTTCCTTTCGTCTTGCTATTTGTTACCGTTAGAATCACCAAACTGATTGGTTTCCCACTACTTACACCAATACAACAGCACGAAAACTGAAGTATTATAATCGCGCGTTGGAACTTTCAATATCCATATATTACATCAATAGTGAATTCTTGTATGTAGCCAGTATAAATAACAGAATCATCAACTTCTTGAACATTCTTTAACTGAAAACAGGATGCTTGTTTTATCAAACATGCTCAATCTGCACCTAAAATCTCGGATCCAAATAGTTTTCTAAATAAAAATTGTGTCTAAATAAAACGTGTAGGCCAACAAAACATAATTGAGTAGGAGTTTACAAGTTACTTAGCACATGAAAAGCAGTTTAAATTAATCTATTACTAGATCAACACTAATGCTCACATTTTATATTCTCATTTCATCATGGTCCTCATTGCTCGAGCGGAGACGAACACCCTGGAGATGGAAAAAATCGACAGCGCGACGATAAGGAAACGTAACAGATGAGAAACTATCGATACATTTATCAATTATAAAACCCCGTTTTAATGTTAACACTTTGTTTTTGTTTCTGTTTTTCTGTTTTTTTTCGTTTCAGCAATCAAATAACCGAACCAACTCTACTATCTTTTCATTTCTTCTTCGTTATACTTATAGTCCTTCTGGCACTGAACCGAGTGGTGCGCCTTCCGCTTTCTTACTGGTGCTGTTTTTCCTGTACATTTGGCATAGTGTCGGAGGTGGTGTACTGTATTTGCTATACAACGCGCTACTTTCGATATTGTGCTTGGCGTGTGGGGAAGCAGTACTAGTGGTGAAGCGGAGGGCGCCATTCGGTTTAGTGCCAGAGGGACTATATCTATTTAATGTATCTGAAGCTTGTGGGACCGCTTTAATTCCGGCGCCTGCTTGTGGAAGATCCCGGTGTGCTAAACGGTATAGGACATGTTAACGGGGGAGGCTTGGTAGGTCCTCACCCAGCCCGTGTCTAGATGGGCGGATAATTGTCTGCCAGGGTGTGGATTGAGCAATTACAAATTACAATTACAACTCGTGCTGAAAAAATCATCATTTTGCAACTTGTTGCATAAATAACTATTTAGTCACTTTTTTTTCTCAAATCTGGTCACTAAAATAACTTTTTTCGGTACCATTTTTTGCTACCAGCCCTGTGTATGGTTTTATTTTGTTTTGTTCATTCCATGTTTGTCTTTTTAGTCACCCATTCACTAACCAGCCCTAATTATGATATGCGAACTAATCTTGGTTGTTTCTTTTCAGTCGACATCGATGTGCCGACGATCAACGATTCGGCTCGCGTTGTCCTGGACTATGCTTCGGATAGCAGTACTGATGAAGACGCCACTCTGGTGGGAAACACCTGGCGAGGGTACGATATGGACAATTCGGACAATGAGAGCGTCGATTCACAGAACGAAGATCTGCTGAAACATGCCGGAATCTACACGGCCGAGGAAGCCACAATGATAACGAAAGAGAAGTTGATCCGGCTTCAGACGCTGTACATTGATCAGTTTCATCGTCTGCAGCACGTTTTGAAGGAGAAACGACGGCGATATCTTCACGAGGTGCGTCGCGAACGGGAACAGTATTGCAGTATCCACGATCAGGTGAAGGATTCCCCAAAGGAGCGTAAGCTGTACGAGAAGTTGAAAGCTTTGGATCATTATCATCGGAAATATGGGATGGATGCTATCCTGCACCGGAAATATCTGGAAAAGCGCGCCAAAGCTACCGAAGGGCTGCACCAGAAAGTTCCGCAACATCCGAAGTGTGCATTTACCGAGGGAGGCGTCAAGTGTGGCGAGCGAACTCTTCCATGCTGCAAATTCTGCCGGAAACATATCCTCGAGGATAAGAAACAAGTGTTATTCAAATCCTGTGGAGTCGAGAAGAGTGGCGTCGTGTGTCAAGAGCCTTTGGCAAACATCTTTGAGGATGCCACTTGCTACCTACATGTAGAACTTCCTGCCCAGAAAACATTTACCAAAAAGAAATATGAATCCGAGTCGGAAGGGGAAGAAGACCTGCAGTCGCAGGAGATCAAAAGAGAGCCGCTGTCGGAACCAAAGCTCGAAAAACATTCCCCTTCGCAGTCGTCCAGCACCACCGCGACAGCAGCCGAAACCGAGGATCAGGAAGTGTCCTCCGAGCCCCCGCTGGTCGAGCACAACATTACCATCGCTCACGACGTGGAACCGCCAAGCCTCGAGGACTCCCTTCCCGTGAGTGTAATTGCCAAGCCGATCCCAATAGAAAAACCCAACCAAACGGAGGAACCCGAAAAGGAACAGCCGGAAGCGACGCCCCCCGAAAAAGACCCAGTGCCGGAGGTTGCTCCGGTGGTCGACGCCCAGGAACCGAAAGCCGATCCAGTCGAGAAGATGGCCGAGTGAGGGAAGAAACGAAATGAAAATGCCACTTCCGGTTTTGGTCTCAATTTAATTGATTTTTATTGTATTTCTTTCCTTTTTCATTGTAATAGTTTCATTAAATATAGTCGCGCGATAGTTCGAAACGATACATTAGAACGTAATCACTTTAGAACGGTTCAAAAAATTAACCGGAATTATAAATAATAATAAAAAAAAAACTCACCTCAATGTTTTTTGTGTCTCTGCGATAGTTGCTAGAGTGTAAATTTGGAATAAAATGTTTTGCTATAAGTCGATCACTTGTGTTTTCTTCTTCTTTACTACTATACTGCGTTTAAGTTTTGCTTGCAGGCGGGGGCTGTTTGTATTTTTGTATGCTTTTCGATGGCTTAGATGTAATGATTGATCGGGACCAGAAAGGCTGTAATGTGCAATAGCTGTGGGAACGAGCGAATAGTGATAGTCGATGTCAAGGGATCAGCATAGTCTTTTCGGAGATTTTTTAACAGATATGCTTGACAATGTCTTCTTGTAGCTTCAATAAATCTCGCTTAATTTATGATAACGCGCCTCAAGTCATTGGTATACGCGTGTGTACACGGAGAAATCAGACTACCCAAAAAATATGTTCTTTAAACTCAAATTTGGGGAAAGAGTATTTAGTTTTTACCCACAGTTGGGTTGTTTGAAAAAGTCAAAATTGAATAGATTTGTGGGTCCGCGTAGCACGTCGTTTCAGAGCAAATGAACGAATGAACATCGAAACCATAACTCAAGCGTGTGCTGGAATAAGGGCGTAAGTCGCATGATCGATTTTTCTTCATCGATCCTCTCTTCCGTGAATAAAAGTGACAAGATGCAAATTTGTCAACATTTTTTCACTTCAGATCGCTTGGCAGTGATGCAATCTTGCATCCTGAGGTGAGAAAAAATGCTGACAAATTTGCATCTTGTCACTTTTATTCACAGAAGAGAAGATCGATGAAGAGAAATCGACTTACGCCCTTATTCCAGCACACGCTTGAACTTTTGGTATAGTACTAAATCTTTGGCTTGAGGTGAAGATGAATCGAAACCAAACCTAAAATTTTTAGGAGCACGAATCTGGAGAACCAGACATCCCTTTGAGTTGAAAACTTAATCGATTGGTCACTAGTTGGAGGTGACCAATCGATTAAGTTTTCAGCTCAAACGGATGTTCGGTTCTCCAGATTTGTGCTCTTGAAAATGTGAGTTTTGGCTTCGATTCATCTTCACCTAAAACAGGGCTGGTAGCGACTAGACAGCGAAATAATCGTTACTTTAATTAACATAAAAGTGATTAAATTATGACTAAAAAGGGACTTCAAAACTGAAAACATTAGTCTTAGAATATCCCTCAAAACGCACATACGAGTGGGACTCTAGTACTAAATTATATAAGTTGAAACTGTAAAATTGGTATCCTCCATTGCTAACTATGACAGATTCTTCCAACGATTTTCTCAGATAACAGTCCTTGACCATATGTCCTGGTTTCGAGCCTTTGTTACATTTTCCATTGAATTTCCATATTTTCTGCTTGGATCCAACAAATGCTGCAGGCGTTTCTTCACCACGTTCTCGCGTTACATTCAACATCAGCTTGTCTTTTTTAAGATTATCTAATGCGATCACCAGGGGATCGAAGGAAGTGTGAGGTACAGTTGCAAAACTAGATTACCCTCTTCCAATTTAGCGCCAGCTGAATAAGTTCGTCGAAAGTCTTCAGGTAATCCTTTACCGACGATCCTTCAGTTATGTTCAGCTTCGCCAGTTGTTTCCACATTAGCGTTTTAGATTAAACAGATTTCTTCGCATATACGTTAGTCATAGTTGCCCAGATTTCCTCCGCAGTTTGTTTGTCACGAATCAGGTCGATAAGTCGATAATTCAATGCCTGCTATCCTTTTCGATTAAATTGACTGCTTCTAGAGCGGCTTGAGGAACATCTTGACTCAGGACTTCCAGTAAACCAACCGACTTCAAGAACTTTTCAACGCGAAAGTTTCAGTTTTCTTAGCCAGTTCCGAAAAATTGTGGGATACCATAGGCTGATTCTCACCGGGGTAATTTAAATATGTCTTAGCAGCTATCAGTCCAGGACACGACTTAATTGCTCAATTTTAGAATTTATTAATTGGTTTTATTCATCAAAATACGTCATGTATGGATCGTCAATACAAATTGCAAATCGATGTACTCCGGAATTGAAGTGTTTATAAAGAACCAAAATTATTCCAACATTTTTCATATGTAACGTCTTATTAAGTCCAGAAATACCGACTTATTCTTGGAAGAGTTAAAAGGTTAATTTTAAACAAAAACTTTAAAGATTTTTTGGTGAATTTCTTGAAAACTTTGAGGATTGATTTCTAATGTTTTTAGTGGAATGGACAGAAAACCAAGAATGCATTCTTATAAAAATTACTGAACGAATTTTGGAACTCCAGTGAACTTATTAACTAATTTTCTGAGATGGTTTTGTGGAAATTTCTTTAGAAGGTACGTCAGAGATGCCTTCTGGATATCCGCCGAGAATTACTGTTGTATGAAGATAGCAATTCGTTAAACAGATCTGACGGAAATACTCTCACGGGTTTCAATCATACTATAAAATAAAATAAAATTGTGTCAAACATTGTTCCTCAAATTTGTACCAGAGTTTTCACCACAAAATTTTGCCTAGACCTCTACAAATTATGGGCATTCTGCCACAAATTATTGTTTGGTGTTTTGCTGAGAATTCACCTGGGATACCTCCCTTACTTGAAGTTTAGATGTCAAGATCAAAAATAATGTTTGAAAAAAAAAACGAAAATCCCCGCATCTTGCTGTTTTAGTTAAAGAAGACGATATAGTTGCTTTATCTTTACATCACGGAAATAGTGACTTTGAAGATCAATTTTGTGAAAATAGTGACATAAGTGTATTTCAAAAAGGAAAGGAAGAATCTTAGCACTGGCCACATTACAGACAAGTGCTGTTAAAATTTCATACAAATCGTTAATTTTTTTTATATGTCAAGGTATTGAAAATATAGTTAAAAATAAGAGATAGTTACATCTAAACCGGAAAATAAGCCACGCAGTCCCTTGAGCATGACACACAGTATCAATCATTCACCTAATTTCAGCATTTTACAAACACTTTTATTTGCCACTTAATCATAGAATCTTGACCGTGTAAAACATTTCAACGCAATGAACATCGAAAGGAGGAGTTAATACAGTGAATGCTGACTAGCGTTCGACGCTCGAAGAAACAACAGAATACAATGGCGTTCTACGGGTAGATTTCAGGCGATTGCGTTGCTGCAGATTGTGATGGATATTCCGTTCCGTTTCACGCTTCAAGTATGGCATTGCTTACTGTTTGATGTAGGTAGCCGTGATTTCCCGGTGAAATTGATCATTTTCTACAAATTTCCATGTCTCCCTAATATAGTACGGTATAAAATTCAACAAACTAAATGCAGGAAAACCAGTATAATAGTTGACTTTGAACTTTAAGCCGAGACTTTTTACAAAGGTGATTAAAAAAGATCGCTCGATCCTATTCTGAAGTAAACGACCTCTATATGCGATGATATAATATGAATTACCCTTGAAGACTACAGTGTAAAACACCTGAAGGTAGATATTTTCTACAGCATAGAAATTTGATTATTTTTACGATATAAATTAACTCGTACAAATTCGGATGACGTTGTCTGTTCTGAGGAATCATTTTAGGCATTTGCAGTTTTTGATTCGCGAGTCAAATTTCCAAAACAGTACTTTTGAAACAAAAAGCCAACATTTCCATTACCTTCAGCATGGCTTTGCTTTGTAGCCGCGGACTCTAACCACACGGCTAAGGAAGGCCCCAAGAAGGTTATAAACCACTGTTCTAAGTGAATTCTGTCCAGGAATATGTGAGAAATCTATTTGATTTATGTTAGAATCTTGCGTAGATCTATCCCAGAATTGTGTACAGTTATGTCCAGGATCATGTGATAATCTAGCCCATGTTTTTTTTATGATAAGTGGTGATTGATTTTGATTAATTTAACCCTTTCACAACTAAAGATGGGCGACTTACTCACGAGTCATTCAAAAGATTCGACTCTCAAAAATGAGTGAACGAGTCAGGGTTCTTTTAAAAAGAGTCTTGATTCACTTGCACCGCAATTTTTGTAGGGGTACTTAAAAATTACCAGGGATAACATATTTGACTTGGACTTATCGTAGTTAAGTGGACCAGACTGCCGTTAATCGCAAGTCAGTCCCATCTGCATTTTTGTCAAAATTGAGTTGAGTTCAGTTTTCAACATATCTTCCAATGCTCTTTCAGCTGCACTAATAAGATAACAAATTTTTTTTTCGGAAAAAAATAGGAAAAAACAGCAAGGCAAATTGTCCCATAATGAAAAGTAACTGCATATCAGTCCCACTACAGATTCTCGCACCGTGTAACACAAAAATGAACCGTGTTTTGATATATTTTTCTCGGAAAGATATCATAGTAAAAAGCAAATTGTGAAAGTTTAAGATTTGAACATGTTTAAATCTTCTGGAATTTTTTGAATATTCGTATGGAAAACGAGTTTAAAAACTTCACAGCCCATTTTCTCAATGCATACTTTTTACAGATGGGACTGACTTGCGATTCACGGCAGTAGATATGTATGAGTAGTTAAATTAATTATACGGAAAAATTTTTAGTTTCAAAATGATTATGTTTGTCGTCCTTATGTGAGATATATGATTCAATTTTTGTGCTAAAGAATGAATCACTAAATCAAAAAGAGTCGATTCACTTTGGGTGAGGCACCTGCGATTTGCTCCCATAATTGAACCATCTCAACTCACAACTATTGTTCAAGTTTGACAGAAATTTAGTTCTGTCTATCAAATTGTGAAGAAAGTCATGTGAGATAAATTAAGTCCTCCTTCTTTCTCATCAATTATTCTCAACATTATTTTCAAATTAAACATCGTAGCTATGAACTTCAAATTGAACATTCCAAGCTAGGTACCTATATAAAAGTTTTAGAGGTTATTCAAGCTACAGACCATGAGCAAATCCTCGTTTAGAATTAAAAGTTTATAAATATCTTGCTTCACTAAATCGAACATTGCAAAATTATTAAATTTCCGTGAACAATTATCACAAAAATCTTTACAAACTACAAATTGATGGTAGTTAAAGCAAACAACGAAGCCATGACTAGTTTTCAAAAAACAATTGAGACATAAAATCGTGTGACACGCTGATCAATTTCACCCGAACTCACGGTACTGTGCTACACTGAAATACCTAAATAATATGCTTGGGGACGATTTATTGCTACCGTTTTCCGCAGAAAAAGGACTCTCTATTGCTATGCTTGCGCGTGTGTGTCTGTATATGAGGAGGCATGATTGCTCTTGGTAATGTTCCTGCAGGGCCGTGGTAACGCAAACCGGGGATCCTAAGAACCGTTTTCTTTTCTAAACTAGTTTGTGTGTTAGTTGTTTCGTTTGTGTTTTTTTTTTTGGTAAACCATCTCTACCGATAACTGTTTCATACCATGTTGGGTAAACTCATTTTGAAATCTCCATGTCTTCTATGGGCTTTGAGTGTGTGTGCTTTTTGTTTTGTTTCTGTAACTGATCTGTTTCCATAAGTATGGTTTTTAGCTTTTTTTTTGTTTCATCAGTTGTTATTAATTTGTTTGTGAATAATAATTGTGCTATACCGTTTAAATTTAATTGATAATTGCTGCATTCACGTTAATTTGGTACATTGTAATTCACTTTGACTGTTCTTCCATTTTGTTTAATCATCGTGCCGTGGTTAATAGTAATTCAATAACTCCTTGTTTTGTGGTAGATAGTAGTAGTTTGCTATTTGTTGCGTCGTCTATCTTCGTCGTCTTACACAATTCGTTACAATTCGCTTTCGTTTCAGAAATTTATTGGTTGCTTCTCTTAATTTTCGTATTATAAATGGTCAGAATGTACAATCTAGTCGTAAATGGAAAGGAACAACGGGGAACAAAAAAATCAAATAATTTGACTACAAATCGAAATACATCAATGGCATTTTTTCCTGGCAGTGAGAAACAAAAAATATATAAGTCTGCCAGGTGTAAATAAATGGAACGGAGGGCTTCACTCCTAAACTGAACCAATCAGTATACTAGAAAACTACGGCATCACTGGATAATAAGTGGTTTTCTGGGTGACCGCTATGAGCAGCGCGCAGAACGAAACACGTTTGCGCCGAAGAGTTCGGTGCTTACCAGAATGTAAAACCGGATCCGTTGCCACCGTGCAGGAAGTTGTTCTTCTTTTTGGTCATCACAACCTGCTGGCCTTGCATGGCGGCTATCTGGGCTGCGTTGGGGGCGATTCCAGGTGGCGGAGGGGGAATCGAGGCCGACCCACCGGACTTGCCGAACCGTGCCCCTGCGTCATACATTGCACCCTGTGGGAGATAAAACCGATCTTAGATTTCAAACCGGAGTTCCGTGATCTTATACTGTAGAATTTATTATTATTATTTATCTTTATTAAATAGGCTTTTTGCCCATGGCGAAACCTGAAGACGAACGACTCTCACCTGGACCTGATACATTGGCGTTTGATGATACACTTGTGGTGGTTGTGGTTGCGGAGCGGTCGCAATCGGATACTGATACATCGTCGGATGTACGGATTGAGCCGGAATGGCCGCAACGGCTGCCTGTTGGGTGGCAGCGGCATACGGGGGCGGCGGGGGAAGATGGTGAGGAGCGTACTGCATCGGGGCGGCCTGCGGTGCGGACGGATTCACGCTCCAGCTGGTCGGATAGAACTGCTGCTGGTGAACAATCCCCGGCGGATACGGTGGATAACCGGCCGGTGTCATGCTCGTTACCACGGAGTTGTAAGATGGCGGTAGCTGTGCGTGCGCGGGAATCTGAAATTAAATGGAGACAAATGTCATGTTAATAATTTAAGATTGTAGGTAGCGTCACCTCAGGAATGTAGCACACCGAATTCATTTCAATTACCATAATCCCTGGTAACATTTATCATTTTTTCTAGATATTACTTAAACATTTGATTTGAAAATGCATATCTTGCCAGTTTTATATTTTTAAAACAAGTACTGACACCTATTGCTCATGCCTATATACTATATTTTGTTTTCTGAAAGTTTAAAGCATGTTTAAAAAATGTTTTAAGTGATATTTTTATTTGGCTGTTAGGGGAACTTACGTATTGCCGGCAGCCTAAGCAGCTGAACTTTTAAGAGGGCAATTTTACGCAACAATAGAGCACAACAATTAGCAGGAGACACCGGAACTACACTTGAGCACTCTTTATTTATCAATTAGTATACACAAAACACTATTTTATTCTCTTAACCCATATCCGCCCAGCGTCCTAAAAATAGGACAGAAGCCCCGAACGCTCAGCGTCCTATAAATAGGACAGTACTTGTAGAGCAAATATCTTGAAAATAAAGAGGTTTAGGAGAAAACTGTCTTCTGCAAAGTTGATCACAGGACTGCTGACTTCCACTTGGTAACTATTTTAATTCAGAATTAACTCACCAGGTGGCGCACAGACGCCAACAAATGTCGCATATATAAGCAACATATGAAACAACTTTCCAGCGTACAAATATTTGCTTCGTTTATATCTCAGTCCAGCGATGAGATACAAAATTGGTGTCTTCGACAAAGTTCAATAACTAAATAATACCTATTCGCATAGAACCTTACAAATTCGGAAAACACTCCCAAGATGGCGCTAGTGAGCCAAAACTTTATTTGCTTATATCTTAGCCCAGTTATGAGATACAAAAATGGTGTCTTCGACAAAGTTGAACAACTAAATAATACCTATTCGCATAGAACCTTATAAATTCGGAAACCATTCCTAAGATGACGCTAGTGAGCCAAAACTTTGTTTGCTTATATCTTAGTCCAGTTATGAGATACAAAAATGGTGTCTTCGACAAAGTTGAACAACTAAATATCACCTATTCGCATAGAACCTTAAAAATTCGGAAACCATTCCCAAGATGACGCTAGTGAGCCAAAACTTTGTTTGCTTATATCTTAGTCCAGTTATGAGATACAAAAATGGTGTCTTCGACAAAGTTGAACAACTAAATAATACCTATTTGCATAGAACCTTATAAATTCGGAAAACACTCAAAAGATGGCGCTAATGGTCGAACATTTTGATTGTTTATATCTCAGTTCAGTGATGATATACAACGTTGGTGTCTTCGACAAATGTGTTTAACTGAATGAGATCTAGTCACCCGAAAACGTATTAGTTGGGAAAACACTCACTAGATTGCACTAGTGGGCAAATATTGTATTTGCTTGCATCTCAGTTCTGTTATGAGATACTAAATTGTTGTCTTCGGCAATGTTGAACAACTAAATGATACTTAGTCACATAAAACCTTATAACACTCACAAGATGGCGCTAGTGGGCAAAGATTTTATTAGCTAATATCTCAGTCAAGTGATTAGATACAAAGTTTGTGTCATGGACAATGTTGAACAACTAAATGAATCCTATTCGCCTAAAACCATATTAGTTCTGAAAACACTCACAAGGTGGCGCTTGTGGTCAAATATATTTTTATTTTTATATCAGTCCAGCGATGAGACTGAAAAAAATCGAACTCTCGAATTTGGTATCTTCGTCAAAAGTGTTCAGCTGAATGGGATCTATTCGCCCAGAAACATAGTAGTTTGGAAAATTCTCCCAAGGAGGCGCTAGTAGACAAACACATTATTTACTTTTGTCTCAATCTAGAGATTGGATACAAAGTTAGTGTTTTTGACAAAGTTGGAGAACTGAATGAGACCTATTTGCCTGGAATCTTATTACTTTGGAAATCACCTAAATGTCACTACTGGGCACACATTTTTTTCGCTTATATATCAGTCCACTGATTAAATCCAAAGAAAGCTATTCGCCTAAAACCTTCTTAGTTCGGAAGTCATTCTCACCATTTAGATCATTTCTCGCATACTCTGAGATAACGCCCTAAAAGCCATTGGTAACCGTGTGTGTAGCTCGTTGTTTCTGAGCAAGTGAAGGAATAAATATCCAAACCAACATCACTGGTAGGTAGATAATGATCCTTTCTTCACCATAGAATTGTTCAACAACGTGTAAATCCATTCAAATGCTCAGAAACAATGATCTACACACATGGTTACCAATGGCTTTTAGGGCGAGATCATAAGTTATGCGAGATTTGAAGGGAGTGAAGAACGAAAAAAACGACAAATTGACTTATCCATCCATGAACTGAACTCCAATGGTGAAGGGCGGCTGTCAAATGGGAGTAAAATTGAATAGCCGCCAACCTAAGTCCAGAACCAGTTTTATGACTTAAACGTGGAAAAGTAAAAATAATTATTCGCAAAATTACAGGTAATAAACTGCAATGCTTTGTTGCCAATTTAATCAGAAAATTCTACTTATTTCCCAAAATGAAAGTTTTCGCGAAAATTTATTACGGCTTCACCATTGTTTGGTCGTAGTTTTGTATGGCTGTTTACCTTTTAGAACCAGCGACGCGTTGAGGTAGCTGTAAAGAGCCTTCCTTGCTGAACTCACTCGGTCCAAAAATTGTAACATTTGAGCGGGCACGCTTCCGTATGCTCCCCAGGTATTTTGGTCAGCTCTAGTGTCAAAAAGCTTGGACCGCGTGGATTCGGTTCTATCAGTGAATAAGACTATATGCATCAGTGATGCAGTAACTTAAACGTTATAGCCGAATAATGTTGGCTTCAAATATTCACATCTGTAAAGCATGTAATAGTTGGAGTCCAATATTTGACTGTCATGGGACTGAAGGACTAACTTTTGATCAGCACTAACGAAATTCTGATATTGCCAAATATAAATTTTGATCATTGTCAGATCAGAGTCACATTGTATACTGATAACTTGAGCCAGAAAAAATATTTTGATAGTTATGTTTCCATTTTATATAATCTTTTTGAAGACTATTCTGAAACATCTGTAGGTTTGTTTTCTAAATTCTAAATTTGATGTAAGATTTTATTTTGTGTTTGGTATAAATGGCTTAAGTGTGCATTATTGTACATGTACATGTATGGAAATGTATGTATGTCTGTATCTTACTTACGTGGTAGAACAAAAAATTGAATTGAAGTCACTAAATGATTTAGTTCTGACATGCACCTGTCGCCTCTGAATTTTTTATTCTTTATGTTGCAATTTCTTAATCAGGGTACGTCCATAAATTACGTCACGCAAAGTTTTGCCATATTCATCCTCCTCAATTTTCCTCTGTATCACATTTTTTGTATGGATTCCAATTTTTATATGGGTAGTCACGTTTCATTGTAATCTCCTCCTTCCTTTTCTGTACGTGACGTAATTTATGAATTACCCCTCACCAGCAGTTTTTTCCAACTTGTTTACATTGTAATGGGTCGAACTGCATGAAAATATATTTGATTAATCTCGAAAATAAACTTGTAGAACAGCTAGATATGGACGACACACTTTCAAGAATTTTTTCGGATCCCCACCATAGACTTGGAATTTTTTGGTGAAATAAGGTTTAATTTATGGGAATACGACTATGAGTAACAAAAACGGAGCTGAATTCCAATTGTGAGATACCTTGAGCGTTAACGGGTTAATCTTCTATTTTTCCTCACCAAAGTCACGAGGCACTTGTTCTTTTATCGGCAATGCAATTACTATTGTCGGCAATAAAAATGTTCACTTCGGCAATCCAAAACTGCGCAAAAATTAGTTTTTGTATTGGTAACATTTCGTATTTGTTGACAAATCCTGAAATTAAACGTCACTCATTATGTTCGACTCGTTGAAAGGGCTAATGCAGAAAAATACAGACTACACTGAGAACAGAATTGCAGTTATAAATAAAATAGCAGAGTCAAATTGTACACACAACACCACTAATTTTATGCAGACTAAGGCGCCGTCTACAAATTACGTAACGCTCTAAGGGGAGGGGAATAGGCTCAAACGTTGCGGCTCAAACACAAAATTATTTTTTTCATGCAAAGACCGTTGCGGAGGGGGGAATGGTCGAAAATTGTACATTTTAACGTTTGTTATAATAGACGCTGCCTGATTTCATGTTCATTTATTTCATCGAATATTTTTTGTATTCAATCTAACTACGGCAGCATTTCGGCTGTAAAAATTGCCATGTCAAGGTTATAAACTTGCAGCAAGTGCGAATCCAACCTAGAAGTTGCAGCGTGACGTCATGGTTAATTGACTCATAATATTGTGCTCTGCAAGAAAAATCCACGGAACACGATTATCGGATTACTTGAATTTCAGAGTTGCGTTTGAATGGGTTACATGCATGCCCCTTTTCGCTACTCACACTACTGTTTATTAAGGTGCAGCTTATTTTTAAAAGCTCTCAAAACCAAAAATTCTTGTACTCTTATGAATTCAAATCATATTAGAAGAGAAGCCTCAAAGTTTGAGCCAAAAATATTAAGATTTAGAGGAAGCGCAAGCGTCTTGAAGGTAAATTTTTAAGTTATAAAAAATGGCCTTCAGTGAAGTCACCATAACTTCGGTAATTTCTAAACAATTTTGAAACTTTCAGCACCATTATCTTAAAAATTGTATTTTTTGGAAACTGTAGAATATCAAATTTGAGTAAAATCAAAAATTGTTTCAATAAAAAGTAGTTTACTCCAAATGTTTCCTCATTTTACTAAAAACATATCTTTGTTTGACCATAACCTCATGAAAACTCAACCGATTCCAATTCTGTTTGCATGGTTTAGTAGCTTACTTAATTGTTTTCAAACTTTTCATACGCCACATTTCACTAAAAAAATGTTTTGACCAAGTTATTCAACAAAAACTGCACAAAAACATGATTTTTTAACCAAAAATTCCAGTTTTTTTGTTAGTTAAACAATATTTTTAAAGCTGAAACTGGTTTTCCTCATTTTGTTAAACCTTTGAAAAGGAGTTTTGAATAATTTTGAAACAATAATATTTTTGCTCATGTTAAAAAATATATGCATTATTTAACTTGTAAATAAAACAAAATGCTTTATAAACACAAGTTTTATAGGAAAAATGTGATTTTTGGCAAAAAAAAACTTAAATAATCCAAAGAGGTTAGATTTTTTCTTTAAAAAATCATGTTTTTGGGTAGTTTTTGTTATAAAACTAAGCCAAAACAATTTTTTAGAAATTTTTTTAGAAAAATGTGAACAGTATGGTAACAACTATGTTTTGCTTCAAAAACATGTACATACAAATATTTGAAATCAGTTGAGTATTTATGAAGGTATGGTCAAACATATATGAATTTTTCAGTAAAATGAAGAAAAATTTCGAGAAAACTACTTTTCACAAAAATCGTTTCGATTTAAGTCAAATTTCATGTTTTACAAAGTTTTTATAAATTTAATTTTGAAAATAATGATGCTAAAAGTTTCAGAATCGGTTAGAAATAACCAAAATTATGGTGACTACACTGAAGGCCATTTTTTTCAACTTGAAAATTCACCTTCAAGACGCTTGCCTACATCTTAATATTTTTGGCTCAAACTTTGAGGTTTCTCTTCTAATATGATTTGGATTCATAAGAGCACACGAATTTTTGGTTTTGAGAACTTTTGAAAAATAAGCCACACCCTAGTGTCTATGCGCAAAAAATCGCTTAAAGGTAACGCAAAATTGGAAATTCTACAGGCTTTTTTTACATTTTTCACGTTCATATTATTCTCAGTGTACACTCAGAAACACGGCTAGTCACAGAATGACTAAATTATAGTAATTTATGACTACTTTCTATCTGCCTCTCTTTCATTCTGCAGGGAATTTTTTTCCTATTTATCAATTATAACTAAGCTTCAACCTTGGTGAAATAACATTTAGTGTAGAAATTCACAGCAGAATGAAAAAGAGGCAGATAGAAAATAGTCATTAATGCATAAACTTTAGTAATTCTGTGACTATTTTTATTTCTGAGTGTATGAGAAAATCAAAATTGGCCCTTTGCAAATCAATTCACTTATGATTTGACACAAATACATCATCCGCTGATTGCCTGTAGAACAACAGGAGTGTTGCCAAAATAGTTAACCTATTGAAAGACGTATATTTTATATGTTTCTCAGTATATTGAAGTTTATGCGCTACAATCTTCAGATAAGAAAAGTATTGAAAGGCTCAATTATTACCAATGCATGCTTTGTTGCCTAATTCCAATGAATTAATTAGTTGTGTTCGATTTTTTCAATGAATTTGAAATGTGAATAAAAAACACACCGCAATTGAATATGGTTTTCTGGCAACCTATTCCCGTAATAAATAGTTATTGCCGAGGAAAGCAAAGTGCATTAATTTTAATTTGTGATTTGAAGCATAAAAACTCAGTATTTTCGAGTGCTTTATAGACTAATCAAAAGTTTAATAGTGCATGTGTGATCGGTGCGTAGCTTTTGTGACAAATTGGTATTGGAGCGGAGAATTGGACATTTCAAAGTGGTGAGTTTTTCTTAAGCTGTTCTTGTGTTGTTTTATTCGGCAGCTCACAAATGACGATAATTTCGTAAGCATTTATTTCATTCAATGATAAAACCCATGTTATATAATATTTTTGTGAAAGATGAGGTTTACATGGAAGATTATAGTTCAAGGAATATATTGAGTATATTGAAGGTAACTCTTGTTCCGTAAATAAATTTTAACAAGGGCGATAAGTGAGTGCTGCCGAAAATACCCTCAGGGTGCCGAGGCCATCATTTACCCTATGGGGTAACACCCATGAAAACAACGTTCGGTAATATTGGAAAGCATTACCGTAATTTCGGGTGAAATTGATCAGTTTTCATGGTTTTTCTGGTCCGTTTTCTATAATGTTGACAATGCCAAACAATTGAATGCAGGAAAACAAGTACGAAGGTGAGTCTCATTGACTCATGTACCGAAATTTTCTAACAAATGTCATTTTAGTGCTAAGAAATATCTCTAAAATAAAAAATCGGAAAATCTCATTTCGGGGTGAAATTGATCACTTGTCAATGCGATTATTGTTAGTTTTCAAACCAACTCTATATAATAAATTTGAGGTCCCTGAATCCGAATATGCTTGCTAAATTCTTAACAATACAATAATTATAGAAAAATTGAATAGTTAAATCTCAAGAATTTCGCGAAAAACGCCTAAATGTATGCAATTCCCTAAGGAATATCTCGATATCTAACAGAAATTCAATTATTTCCACCGAATGACCAAATTGGTACGAGTTTTGGTTATGAAATCTGGTTTGGGGATATATCTCAAGCATCCTCACAAACTTTCAGGTTTATACCATGTTCAAATCCTTGTTCAGAACTAGAAGTTTATGGATGTTCGTCAATATTGCACCGCACATGATATTGGAATTTTACATTATTTTCCTAGAAATAAACATTCTTTAACGCAAAACACTTTACAACACACAATTCAACAAAAATTACGACAAACAACGTTCATTCACTGCAGGTTACATTGATATTTTTGCTCCATTATTAAGAAATAAAATCGAGTGACACGGTGATCAATTTCACCCTACTGATCAATTTCACCCGAATTTACGGTACTCACTAAAATCATGGTCCCTGATGCTGAATATGAAAAACACATTGAATTTTGGAATACGCCTAGATGTAGGCATTTCCTAAGGAAATTTTGCATTCTTCTAAATAATTTGGAAATTCTGCTTAACTTAACATATTTATGAAAGTTTTGATTACGGAATCGTTTTCGGCGATGTCATTTTTAGTAACAACCGTTTTTCTCTTGCTCATATCGTTTTCAGCACTTATGTCAGACACGGTGGCGATTCCCTAACCTCAAATCTACCTGTTCCACGAATAGAAATCCTTGAATTTCAGCAACAAATTTGCATGTAATGAATAGAGATTTGTTAGAAAGGACGATTTAAATAATTAATTTTAGGATAAATTTGCCGAAATAGTCATTTTTAAAGTCGTAGAACAGGTAAAAAGTGAGGTTACGAGTCGCCACTGGTCAGACATGATTATTTAATCAAAGACGGATTAAATAATTACCCTGCGTCGAATCCTAAAATCTGGTAGGTCAACTTATATACTTTATGCATACACTTTGAGCTTCATTGTGTCGGTAACGGTATATTGTTTGTCAAAGATTGACACAGCACTTAGAATCAGCAAATTGTTCAAATTACTTCTTCTTCTTCTTCTTCTTCTTCTTAAAAGGACTTCCGTGGTCCTCAGTCTAATTGATAATGCACTCGAAACATGGCGTGGGCTGCAGGTATTCCAGTTTTTTTTTCTTTTTTAAACAGAGTGTCGTAGTAATTTATTTGTGTTTAGTTAAGGCTAAGTAGTCCATCATTCGTTTTGGCAACAATGATGACATTTCAGCAAGCATTTCAAAATGATAAAACTCAGTCTTGATAGTTTATATTGACTTGAAAATGTATCACTGTACGCGCTAACATGCATAAAGTATGCTGATACTTTTTTCAGCTGTTTCAGTGCAAAACCAACTGATTTTCTTTGATTCGAAATCGTGAGATGAATTAGCAACAATCATCAACGACGCGTACAAATTTCAATGACGGCCTACTTAGCCTTAAATCTATGATGAAGTATATTTTTGAATCCTCTTCTTTCTTAACGCTAAGATGTATAAAAGACTCAGCTCTATGATCATTTCAAAAGAAAAATGGGCTTTCAGAGCTAGTAACAGAACTAATTAGGACTTTGAGGAAGCTTTGATCTTTGATCAACCAAAGTCTTCTTTTTGAGATTCAAAAGCCATAAGGGACGATTCAAATATGACGTCCATAGTTTTTCGGGATTTCTAGACCCCCTCCCCCCTGTGTCACGCTTTTTCCAATACCTTATACAAGAACTGTCACACTTCCGTAGACCCCCCTCCCCCAAATGGTGGACGTCATTTTTGATTGACATTAAAAAAACATCAAAACTGTCCCTGAGCTGAGAAATTCATTGCAATCTCTTCTTCCTTCTCTTCTTCCATTCGAGGACTTAATATGAACGATCGTAGAAAATTTGTCCTATTTCCAATTTTCTAATCTGTAAAGTTAGTTTCAACAACATAAGGAATATAATTGAATTCTAATTTGCTTAAGATGAAGCGGCGTGTAACTCAAAGAATCATTAGAATCATCATTGATGTAGTAGTAGTAGTGTCACCTTTCCATGTACATTTTCAAAACAAACAAACAAAAAAATATAACATTTGTGTTAAGCATATTTTTATGTGAACACTTGGGAAATTCAGTATATTGACGAGTATTGGAAATCAAAATCAACTCTTCAATCGTACATATCAAAAGAAAACATTATAATTTAATAAACGGCAACGGAATTTCTCTGTTTTATATTGGATTTATCGCATATTCAGGGTGTCCATTCAAAACCAGTTTTCAAATTCCCGGGTTTTTCCCGGAGAACAAACGGACAACGCTGTATCGTGTCAGCACCGAGGAGGCAGCCCCTCTAGCACGATGTAGGTAGCGCAACCCCGGTTAGGTGGCCTATCGAAGACTCTTCACCAACCAAGAAAGGCAAAAGTAGAGCAAACGGATTCATTTTACGGCAACAGACCCGGCAACGAATAAAGGACAACAATTGGAAAGTTGGATCTTGGAACGTGAGAAGTTTGAATGAACCCGTGCATCTTGGGCTCCTGGCTCGTGAACTGCGGAATTTCGGCATCAACGTAGCAGCTATCCAGGAAATACGCTGGCCGAGAACCGGAGAACGCGAATTCCGAGCGGTGGACCCCATCGCCAACATTTCATTCAAGTACCGTAGATGTGGTACACCGGTGGCGACAGAGCAGATTGTAAAGTTGGCTTCATAGTGATTGGGAAGCAGATGAAGCGAATTATTCGGTGGAAACCGGTAAGCGACCGAATCTGTGTGTTGAGAATGAAGGGCAAGTTCTTCAACTACAGTCTGATCGGCGCCAACGAACGATAAGCCCGATGACATGAAGGATGAGTTCTATGAGAGCATGGATAAGGCCTACGGAGAGTGCCCAAAACGAGACGTCAAGATAGTCATCGGCGACGCAAATGCGCAGATCGGGAAAGAAGATTTCTTCCGACCCTTCATTGGAACGGAAAGCCTCCATTCCGTTACCAATGATAATGGCCTGCGACTAGTAACCTTCGCTGCTGCTAGAGCGATGGCAATCAGCAGTACCTACTTCGCACGAAAGAATATCCGCAAACACACCTGGCGACACCCGAGTGGCGATGCCTGCTCCCAAATAGACCACGTGCTGGTTGATGGGCGACATTTCCCAGATGTCATGGACGTCAGAACCTTCCAATGCCCTAATATCGACTCGGATCATTATCTCGTTGTAGCTAAAATTCGGGCGCGGTTATCCAGCGTCACGAGTGCCACAACAAATAGAACGCTGCGCTTCAATATACAACGCTTGTCGACTAATGGGGTAGCTGCACAGTACCGTCAGCAACTAGACGAGCAGTTGGGAAGAATCAACGTTGCTGGAGACGTCGACAGCCTGTGGGACCCTATCCACGAAGCTGTGACAACAAAGGCGCGGGAAGTGATCGGCACTGGTCAACGACGAAGACAAAACGTCTGGTTCGATGAAGAGTGACAGACATGAAGAATGTCGCCAGAAGCCGTATGCTTGTGACCGGTACCCGACAGAACAGAGAGCGGTACAGGGCAGCAAGAGCCGAAGAAAAGCGAATCCACCGCAGAAAGAAAAGGCAGCACGAAGAAAGTGTGGTAGCTGAAGCTCAAGAAAGCATAAACCGGAATGATATGCGGAGATTCTATGCAACGATCAATGGTGCGCGGCACAATACCGTAGCAGTGCCCGCCATGTGCAATGATCGAGAAGGGAATTTGCTGACCGATAAAACGGCGGTGGCTGCCAGGTGAACTTTCAGCAATTGTTGAACGATGAAAATGGAAATGTAACGAGGAACAGGATGAACATAGATAATGACGATCAAGCTGTGGACCCACCGACCATAGGAGAGGTCAAAAAGGCTATCAGTGAGCTAAAGACCTGTAAGGCTGCTGGGAAGAAAGAGATCCCGGTCAAGCTTCTCAAGCACGGAAGTGAGCAGCTTTACCAGTCGATCCACCGAGTACTTCTGAAGGTATGGGAGGACGAAGAATTGCCCACCGGCTGGCTGGATGGCCTTATCCGCCCTATCTACAAGAAAGGGCACAGACTGGAGTGTGCCAATTATAGAGGAATTACCCTGCTGAATTTGGCGTACAATATTCTGTCGCGCATCCTGTTTAACAGACTGCGACTGCTCGAGGAGTCCTTCGTCGGCGAATACCAAGCTGGTTTTCGTGAGGGCCATTCGAAAACGGACCAGATGTTTAGCTTGCGAATGATCCTAGACAAATTCCGAGAGTATAACTTGCAGACACACTATCTGTTTATTGATTTCAAGGCGGCGTACGACTCAGTGAAAAGAAATGAGCTTTGGCGGATAATGACTGAACATGGTTTTCCGGCGAAACTAATTAGGCTGATACGTGCTACGCTGGATGGTTCGAAATCAAGTGTTCGGATCGCAGACGAGGTGTCAACCTCGCTCGTGACGTTAGACGGATTAAAGCAGGGAGACGCGCTTTCGAATTTACTGTTCAACATTGCACTCGAGGGTGCTATTAGGAGGTCTGGCGTGCAGAGAAATGGTACTATTATCACAAGGTCGCACATGTTCCTTGGCTTTGCAGACGATATAGACCTAATTGGAATCGATCGCAGGTCGGTGGAAGAGGCCTTCGTGCCTCTGAAGAGGAAGACAGTGAGAATAGGCCTGACCATTAATTCTACCAAAACGAAGTACATGGTTGGAGGTAGAGATAGAGTCAGGCTTGGTGGTGTAGGTGCTGAGGTAGTATTTGATGAGGATGTGTTTGAAGTTGTTGAAGAATTTGTTTACCTTGGAACACTTGTGACATGTGACAACGACGTTTCCCGCGAAGTGAAAAGACGTGTTGCGGATGCGAATAGGGCTTTTACGGACTACGTAAGGGGTCGTCCATAAATGACGTAGCATTTTAGGGGGGAGGGGGGTCTTTACGAGTTTGTGACGATGTGTGACGGGGGGGAGGGAGGGGTCCCAACTAGTGGACGTAGCATCTCGGGGAAAAGAGCAGCGTTGAAAAAAATTTACAAAGTTTTTTTAATCAAACTTTATTGACTTTTTGAACTCGCAGGAAATAAATGCAGGTATTTTGTTGATTTTATTTACTAAAGTCTGTTTCTTTACAACGAATAATTTAAAAAAAAATCCTCCAACATATCGGAATTTCTGTTTAATATATTATGAAATATCTTGTACCCTTACTCATTACTGTTTTCAATGCGAACAAAGATTTTTACTTTTTGCAACATTTTTAGTTGTAGAAAAAAAGCAGCAAAAGTACTACAAATTAAATTCAACCTGTATAAACTCGATACCAAAATTATGTAACTTAAATAGGAAATAAGTTTGCTTGAGCTGTTTCTTAATGACTTTTGAACGCTACGATATATTAAACTATTATTCATATATTGTCAATTGATACCAAACCTTGTTTTGAATTTCTGGATTCTAATGTTCCGTTTAAGCCAAATAACTGAAGAAATAAAAAAATAAAAGGGGGGGGGGGCTCCTTGAAATGCTACGTATTTTCCAAGGGGGGGTATTAGAATTTGTGACGAAATGCTACGACGGGGGAGGGGGGTGTAAAAAATCAGTGAAAAAATGCTACGTCATTTATGGACGGCCCCTAACCAGCTTAGGTCCCGCAGTTTGCAAACGGAAAGAAAATCCACCCTGTATAAAACATTGATTCTTCCGGTGGCTCTCTACGGGCACGAAGAGCTTTGAAAAAGTCAATAATTTATAAATTTTCTACCATTCTCTGACACTAGGTCACTCTAGTGACCTCTATGTTAAAATTTGCGAATTGACCATCCTTTTACTCCCAGCAAAAAAGAAAGATAAAAAATAAACTTAGTTTAGATTAGTTTAGATTACTAACTATTTTTTATAGAAAAGAAAGCTAAATAATGAGTTTCAACAGCATCCTTAAATCAGGGAGTTGTTTTAAAAACTGCCAAGCCTATATTTATAAACAATATGTACCTTTTGTGCATCTTACTAATCTAATTGGAAGTATTTCAATTCCTAATCTATCGATTTTTTTTTTTCAAAGAATGAAGAGTTCGCAGAAGCAAATATGTGTACCTATCACCTTACTTATTCAATTCTTAGTCGATTAGATAACTAAAGACACATTAGCAGCTTTCATAAATAACATTCGGATTTCATTATTATTCATCATTATTATTCAGTGACTAAAGAAAATGTTAAATCCAATTTCGTTGAGTACTTAAACATTGTGCAAGAAGTTTTTAAATTCTGATTCGAAACTTCGAGTCAGATAAGTTAGATAAAAAATCAAATTCTGATAGTAAGAAAAAAAGGTAATAAAATATTTGGAAACATTGATTACCAATGAGACAAGTGAAACATGTCTAAGAAGCATAGTTTCTTTTACCAGTTTTTTTTATTTAAAGACTCACACGCCGTATAGAGCTTTACCGAGCCGATTATCATTGTCTACTATGGATAGAAGGAATATAACTACAGTTAACTCTCCCTTACTTCATATTCCGTATCTCGATATCGAGTTAGAGAACCATAGTAAAAGTTGGTTTTCATGGCTAAATCGATGGTCCCATGGATCGCAGTTGCACTGGTTTTGTGTTCTGTGAGTCGATACCTCCCTAACTCGATGGTCCATTCAATATCAACTAAGAGAGAGTTGACTGTGTTAACAATTATATTTATCGGTGAACCAAGTTTATTCGGCAACAATAAGCTACACGCTTGATTACCAATGGTTTTTAGGGAAAGATCATAAATTCAGCGAAAAATAGGCTTTTATTAGGTATAAAAGGGATATTCTCATTCTTCTTCTTGACATACATTCCCACTGGAACAAAGTCTACTTCTAAGCTTATTGTTCAAAGTGCACTTCCACAGTTATTAACTGGGAGCTTTCTTTGCCAAAGTTGCCATTTTAGCATTCGTATATCGTGTGGCAGGTACGATGATACTTTATGCCCAGGGAAGTCAAAGAAATTTCCATTACGAAAAGATCCTGGATCAACCGATGACATTGCATTGTAGCCGCGGACTCTAACCACTCGGCTAAGGAAGGATGTCAAAACAGTCAAACTTTGCTGACTAACGACGATGCGTCGCATGTATATACTTATTAACTAATTTATGGGTATCAAATGTAAATTGTTCAAAAGTCAGTATACTAAACTTACTTGGCTGTTCACATATTGCTGATATGCGCCTTGTTGAGCCGCATCATACGGATAACCTGGAATTGCAAAACAAAAATGTGTCAATTTAGTATCAACTAAAGATATAGATTGCAGAAAGAATGATGCACAGAGTGATAGCGAAGTTTATATAACATGAGTCATAGCGCCATAATCATTTCGTGTAACTTCATGAAATACTAAACTAAGACATTATTCATTGAAAGAACATTTTTTGACCTAACTGTAGGGCATGTTAAACTAAAATTTCACCAGATTTGTTTTATTTCAAAATTCTAAGCCTAATGACTGTAATTAGAAAGAGTACAGAACAAAGATAAGTGCGAAGCTAATAAAAATAATTGCCCCCCAAACACAATTTATTATGATTGTGGAATTGGTTCTATAGATTCTTTGTTCCGGTCTAGAAAACCTATGTATTTCTCACTTTAAGCATGAGGATGTACATCAGAAACATTGGAATTCCTCCTACGGTTTCCTTAAGCTGAAGAACCTTGTGATTTCTTGTTTTTTTTTATTGCATCAAGTTCATGCATAGGTGCTAGGCCACCATCATTCTAAAACAGCGTCTCGATCGCCACTTACCATTATTTGCTTTGTTGTTCATGTTTTTTAGGATTATTTGCCCTTTTGCTACTATTGTTAACTTGTAAATTTGTAACTATATATAATTTTTAATACTATATAAGTTAAAAATAAATACAAAATTGCGTTAAAGACTTTTCTTGCTCCTTGTGTAGTAACTTTTTAAATATCGATTTGTTTGTCTCTGGTAGAAAATGTCAACTCCGCTTGCTTCCCTTTTTCGCGTTCTTTTGCGCGGTGCGAAGTGGAGTGCAGCAACCAGAGCGGAGGTGAGCGAAGAACGAACGAGAGAGAAAGAGAGCACAATTTTCGCCCAGACGTTTTGATCGGGTTTTTCGCCCGCGACGAGGGTATCAAATCTAGCGTAACATTTGAAAAGGGCCTATCTGCAAAACGTAAACATTGAGAAATTCTCAATTGAAGATTCCGTACCATATTTATAATTCCTATTTTAAACCCATTCGCAATTTTACTAGTTTCATACCTGTGTTCGACACCCATTAAAGTCTGTTGCGTGGCCCATTATGTTTCTAATCTCAAATAACAAAACAACTCGTAAAAATTGTTGAATTCAAACATCATCGGCAGATAGGCCCTTTTATGAATCTTCAAACCAGTTAGGCCCTTTCAGTTAGGCCCTTTGATTGAACATGGTTTCAGTTAGGCCCTTTTATAATTTGCTAATTTTATTGATTTTTGAATTGGTTTGCATAAATCTTGAACAAAATTTAGCGATTATGTGAAAAAACACTATATAACAGCTAAATATTGGAAATTTTCGGTTGAAGATTCAGTACCATATTGATTATTCCAATTTCAAACCCATTCGCTTTTTACTAGTTTCATACTTGGGGAAGATCCAAAAAGACGTCCATCGTTTTTCGGGATTTCTAGAACCCTTCTACCCCCTCTGTCACGCTTTTTCCAATACCCAATCCATGCACTGTCACATTTCCGTACATCCCCCATTGGAGGATTGATGGACTTTTTTTGGGATAATCCCTTGTGTTCGACACTTATAATGGTCTATTACGTGGCTCACAACGATTTGATTTCAAATAGCACAACAACTTGTAAAAATAGTTCAATTCAAACATCATCCGCAGATAGGCCCTTTAACGAATTTTCAAACCAGTTAGGCCCTTTTTGAATTTGCTAATTTTATTGATTATTGAAGTGATTTGCATAATTCTTCGACAACATTTAATGATTACGTGAGAAAACAACACAATATCATACAAGCTAAATATTGGAAACTATTCTATTGACTGTTTAACGAGAAGCTTGTGACGATCGACGCGCCACCATAATTCATATAACGGAGGGTATTAGAACTAATTTGGAGGTGATGATTTCGCAATTTGGAGGTTAACATCACCTCCAAACACTAGCGATTTTGCGGTGGGATGTTGACATTTGATCACGAATACAAAATCAGCAACATGATTATTGATACTTCAAACCCATTCACTTTTTTTTACTAGTTTTATACTTGTGTTAGACACTCATTATGGTTTATTACGTGGCCCAGAACGTTAGTAATCTCAAATAGCATAACGACTCGTGAAATTGGTTGCATTCAAATATCATCAGCAGTTAGGCCCTTTAATGAATCTTCAAACCAGTTAGGCCCTTTCAGTTAGACCCTTCGATTGGACATGGTTTCAGTTAGGCCCCTCCAGTTAGGCCCTTTTATTAAACATAGTTCCAGTTAGGCCCTTTTGGAATTTGTTGATTTTATTGCTTATTGTGATTTTAATAGTTCTTAAATAAAATAAAGCGAGAGGAAAACAATGTAATAGCTAAATGTTGGCTATTCTCGGTTGAAGGTTCAGTACCTTATTGATTATATCTATTTCAAACCCATTCACTTTTTTACTTGTTTTATACTTGATGGCCTTCCTTAGCCGAGTAGTTTAAGTCCGCGGCTACAAAGCAAAGCCATTCTGAAGGTATCTGAGTGGGAATGGAACTCAGATACCTTCAGAATGGCTCGGTCCAGGTTTTTTAGTAATGGAAAATTCCTTTATTTTCCTGAATATAGAGTACCTTCGTACTTGTCACACGATATACGAATGCGAAAATGGCAACTTGTCAAAGAAAGCTCTCAGTTTATAATTGTGGAAGTACTCATTGAACACAAAGCTTAGAAGCAGCCTCTGTCCCAGTGAGGACGTAATGCCAAGAAGAAGTATAAGAAGAATTCTTGCAGGGCTGTTACAAAACAAACGAATTTGTTTTTGTGAAAATCGTGACTTTTGGAACTCAATCCACAACTAGAGGCAACAAATAAAAATTATTCAAATTTTTTAATGTAATTGATTTTTTTTTTCAGGATAAAAAATCAGTTTTTCAACTAACTTCGCATTAAGATTATGATAAAACTAGTAAAAAAGAGAATGGGCTTGAAATAGGAATCAATATAGTACTGAATCTTCAATAAAGAATTTTTATTAATCAATGTTGATTTTCTCACATACCTAATCGATTGATTTTGTTCTAAAACTTTGAAAATCACTTCAATAATCAATAAAATCAACAAATTCCAAAAGGGCCTAACTGGAACTAAGTTTAATAAAAGGGCCTAACTGGAGGGGCCTAACTGAAACCATGTTCAAGCAAAGGGCCTAACTGAAAGGGCCTAACTGGTTTGCAGTCTCGTAAAAGGGCCTATCTGCCGATGATGTTTGAATTCAACCATTTTCACGAGTTGTTTTGTTATTTGAGATTTAAAACGTTATGGGCCACCTAGTAGACTATTATGAGTGACGAACACAAGTATAAAACTAGTAAATAGGAGAAAGGGTTTGAAATATGAATAATCAATATAGTACTGAATCTTCAATAAAGAATTTTTATTAATCAATGTTGATTTTCTCACATACCTAATCGATTGATTTTGTTCTAAAACTTCAATTCACTTCAATAATCAATAAAATTAACAAATTCCAAGAGGGCCTAACTGGAACTATGTTAAATAAAAGGGCCTAACTGGAGGGGCCTAACTGAAACCATATTCAATTAAAGGGCCTAATTGAAAGGGCCTAACTGGTTTGAAGACTCGTAAGAGGGCCTATCTGCCGATGATGTTTGAATTCAACATTTTTTACTAGTTTTTATGTTATGTTAGATTTAAAACGTTACGTGGCCCAGTAATAGACTATGAGTGTCGAACAAAAGTTTAAAACTATTAGATAGCAATGAGTTTAAAATAGTAACAATCAATATGTTACAGAATCTTCAATCGAGAATTTCTCAATTTTTACGTTATGCTGATAGACCCTTTTCAAATATTTCACTAGGTTCCATTATGTGAGAAAAACACTATACAATGGCTAAATATTGAAAAATATGGAGAAAAATTAAAAATGCACGGAAGGGCCAATCTGATTTTGATGGAAATTTTCAGTTGGGCCCTTTTATGACCAGTTAGGCCCTCTTAGTTTTATCATTTTCAGATAGGCCCTTTTAAATTTGAATAAAATTACCATTAATAATGCATTTTGCATGCCCGTAAGAGTATGTAGGAGTAATTTACGTAAAAAAATGATACGAATAATGAATAACCAAGTTTGTTTACATTTTGCAGTTAGGCCCTTTTCAAATGTTACGCTAGAAATATTATAAAGAGATAAATGTACACTCAAAAAAAAACGATAGTCACACTCAAAATAATCCAAACTTCAAGGTTGTATGAAAAATCACGTATGGGGCCCATTCACAAATTTCATAACGCTGAAGTGGGTACACGGAGAAGAACGAAAATACTAGTTAGTGTACGATATAATATTTGTTCAATATAATGCTCTTTTATGCTTTCAGAATCTTAAAAATTATTCACCGAGTTATTATATTTTATCCCTCATCATGCTTATCCGCGAAATATTTTTCACCATGCTTATGTAGTGAATCACGCTACTCTTGGGACTTATTAAGAATATTGAGCATTTTGAACTTTCTTAGACTACTGTGCAAATAATTTTTGCACAGTGAACATTTTCACACCTCACACAAAAGCCCCACGCACAATGTGAGCGGCAGCGCGGCACAGCGGCATGACGGCGGGCCCATCTTGAGGTACACTCTGCTTGTCAAGTCAATGTTGAGAAGGATTTAGTCAACATGGGATTGATAAGTGGAGTGTGGATCAAGATGGGCGTGCCGTCATGCCGCTGTACCGCGCTGCCGCTCACATTGTGCGTGGGGCTAAACACTCGCATAACAGCATGAAAGTTGCTTCGATACCAACGTTTTTCATCATTGTTTTATTTTTTCTTTACGCGAGCGAGGTGATAATACCTAAATAAGACATTAGGTTTTGAGAAAACTAGTGCATTTTTTTAAATTTACATCAAAACTATCTCAACTTATCTCTGGTAAGTGTTTCGTTTGAAACTCGACGTATTTTAGTGATCAATTTTTGACTCTCGAAACGCATCTTGTTCTAGGCATCATTTTAAAATTTCAGAAGGCAATCCGATCATTGCCAGAAATTCCGCTGGAAAGCTCCAGTGAGTAGCGCAGAAACTATACTTGCAGATGTCCATGGTGATTCTGCAGCTCAGTTCGTTCCTGAACGGTTAAGACTGCTTGAAGTACTTCCGATAGAATTCAGTACAGACACTGCAGAAGCAAACCCTCCCGTTTTCCTGTCAACGCACGACCTAAGTTCCTATCGGGATTGGTTGTAGCCGGCCAGTACCGTGAGTAGATACAGTGGCCCAATTTCATATTCGTACAGGATACTGATTCCACATCAAGTTAGTAAAAAACTATTAAATGAAGTATTGAGCTACAAATACTTTATCCACATTGAAGGTAATAGGTGTCATCTATTGTTTGCCAAGTACAAAATATTTCCATTTACATTCATCTTTGGATTAATAGAAAAGTATTGAATTGATGTCTAAAATTCACCCAATTCCATATTCGTACACCTACCAAAATTCAAACGCACAACGTTCAAAACTAAATTTAGAAGCTCTATTTGATTACTGAAGTGCTTTATTATGATGTTCAGATGTAGTGAAATACATTTGGACAATTTATTAGTGGACATATATAAAATTTAGGTAAAATTATGAGAAATGCCAGTTTTCCAATGATTTTTGCTATAAAATCCAATAATTCGAACAATTACGTTTATTTTTGTCATTGGATCCAATCTATAGATTATACTCGTAAGCTCTGATAGAAATTTAGTTGAAATTTATACACTTAACAGAAATCATAAACAGTTTTTATCCCTTTTGAGTTCAGAAAATTGTTGTGCCATAAGTTCAAAACTCTTCTAAAATGATATTTTTAATCAATGTAAACCAAATTTTCATTCTAAACAACAGTTAAATGTTAATTTCGAATTTGTCTGTAAAAATAATTTGAACTACGAACTTCATTTTACAATAAAGTACCCTAAACTACGCTGTACATACCTCCACATAATTGATGTCATCGTAATATTCAATTATCTTTGAAATAATATTTAAATTATATTCAAAATGGCACCCTATTTTGCAATTTATTGATTTTATAAGAAAAATACAAAATAACTTGAATGAGCAGTAAGCATTAATACACTATTTAATAGAATATATCCTGTTGTTTTCATCATTTTAAAAACACGTTTGTGTTGCGGTTATGGCAATAATATTTATTCTATAAATCTCTATACCCGCATAATTATGAACCATACATCTACTGTTTCCCATTCAATCCACAACAATTAACAACAGTATTCGCATAATTCGGTGTAAAATTAAAAATAACAATAAACCAACAGTACCATAAACGGGTTTTACAGTTCGGGGAATGGTAATTGCACAAATTACAATGTGGGGAATAGGCGGTTAAGTTATGTAACCATTTAAAAAGGTCGATTTTGTCGAACAAAATTTTTTCATTACAATCTGCCAAACGGTTCACATACCTTCCATTTTTTGATCAATCTACTGTAATCCAAACAGGTAGAGAATGGTTGAACTTTATAATTTAAATCAAAACAAATACTGTATATGTAATTATCGTTTAATTGTGAGATATGGTATTTAACCCAAGAATTATCCCTGTTGTGATTAATCAATGAAAGATGAATGGATTTAATCTTTTATGCATTTTTATTCATATTAGAGCAATTACACTGTAAAACAGATTGCGCTTCTTATTTCACAACTTTTTTCTGCTCTTTTCGCCGTTCCAAACTCTGGAGGTTTATGCTCACACAATCCTGGGCCTTGGAAGCACGATTTCTCAGCTAGAAGATTACGGGAAGATCGGTAACGGTAATAATTTGTTGGTTTCATTTCTAGGTCACTGCAACAACACATCCTGGAAACAACAATTTGGTGACCGTTAAAACTTGGATCTAAGTTATTGAGGATTTTGCCCTCCAATAGACTCACACCTAAAAAATATTGTCCCACCAAAATATTCTCCCACTATGTTTGCCATATATTGGATGGCGTCGTAGCTAACAAAACCAACAAGTAACGCACATGTAACGCAACATGTTGGATTGTACATTGAATGCAAGTTGCGTGCTTCTATTAAAGTGCCATAGAAACTGACGTGTGAGTATTTATTTTTCCACGTTCAAAATGTGCACGAGAATCTATTCCTCAACAAAATGAACAATACACAGAATAAATTCTTCTTACCTGAGAAATCTGGATATGAAACAGGTCACTTGGGATCTAGCTCACAAGCCTTAAAACAGAGGGAAGAAGCTTGAATCCTTCTCAAATAAAGATCCGCCACTTGAAAATTTATTTCCGCACGAGTTTTTTTTCACTCCTAAACCAAACAAAACAAATGGCGAAAAGATGAAAATATTGAAGGTACTTCGCTCACAAACACTAAAGCGAGCCACTGTTTGCCAAACTGTTAAAAATAGGTTGTATACGGTAAAATGTAAATGTGTTAGTGTTTTGCGATAATGACCGTTTCGCAGAATGTCAAGTAATAATTTTACCATTTCTTGCAGATTTGAAACTCCGTATAATTTTACAATATCTGGACAGTATCTTTTATTGTTACTGTTTGACAAATATCACGCAAACCATTTTTAAACGTCTTAAGCCTTAGACTGAATACAGTTCAACATAAAATCAACTGTTCGGAGTACATTAACCTTAACAGATAAAAGTGATTAATTGTTTCGAATGTAAGGCGAACTGTGATTCTCTATGCGGGTAATCATGTTTGGTAGTAAAATGTAAATTAAAAATGATAATTATGCAATGTTTTGATAGGAACATTAACTATGGATTATGTATATACATTTAGGAGCCAAACATAAAGAAATTGACTAAAATTTTTGGTTTTGGATTTGTTATAAATATTATATTACCTAAGATTCAAAAGTATAAGTTGTCGATATCCACTCTTAGCTACTCTAAAACTGATTATAATTTTTTAAAACTTGTGAAATATTCGCAATTATCATCCTTAAGGAAGTGATGATGAAAAAAATGCAATTTATTTTTCGACTTACCGAATATTTTAGCAAAAAACATGGGAAAACTGGTATTTTTCTTAAATTTACTTAAGTTTCGAATATATCCGTTTATAAATTTTCCAAATGTATTCTACTGCATCTGAACAACACAACGAAGAGCTTAAGTAGTCATCTAGTCCATTGAAAATTAGTTTTGAATGCTGTATATTTCTTTTTTGTTAGGTGTACGAATATGGAATTGGGTCAATTATAGACACAATCTCAATACTTTTCAATTATTCCAAAGATTTAAGCAAATGAATACAGTTTGTCATTGCCAAAGAATAGATGACACCTATAACCTTCATTATTGATAAAGTATATCGAAGTCCATGCACCATTTAATAGTTTTATATCAACTTGATATGAAAACAGTGCCCCGTACGAAAATGAAATTGAGCCTCTGTAAAGATAGAAGTGGCTGGGGTGACTGGAGGCTAAGGACCTCACATGAAAATAAATATGTTTTGATAACATCCATCTTTACTGTTTTGATTAATTCTGAAACGTCATAGCTTTTAAAAAATACGCCTACTGGTGTTAGCGAGTGTGTAAGTTGTATTCAGCAAATTAACAATAATTGTTTTGTTGCGGTGTGCTAATCGCAGACACCAGCTGTGCTTTGTTTTGATTCACTCAATCCTACGACGTCACTTCTTCCCTTCGTCTATGTGTCCTATGTAACAACAGAAGGAGGGGAAACGTTGAACTGTATGTAGGACATTTTGCTCTCTCACTGATTCTCCCTCAATTTTCCCCCCGTTTTTATGACGGTTTCGCCCGCATAATCATGTGTGAGTTTCCCACCGCATGACGTGGTGGTGGTGACGGCTGTGTTGCAATCAGCACCAGCCGTCGGTTGAAACAAGAAATTGCGGTGGGGAATGATGACGATGACGACGCCGTCCATCTTGTTGTAGGAACTTGAGAAAGGAGCCCACGCCTAACAAATACATACAGCTTCTCCTCCCTTCGGTGATTGATCGCTCTGAAAATATGTGTGAGCAAGTCGCAAATGTACGTTGCTCGTGTTGCTGTCGGGAAGCATATTTATATGCTTAATCGATCATGCATCTGAATCAGATTGATACAATGACATCATGATGCTCAATCTTCTGCTCAATATCATTCCCCTATATGCACGCAATGCGCTAATAATATGAAAAGAGAAGTTGCAGCTGATCCAATCCAGCGAAACGGTAAAACATGGTTTGGCAAAATGACCAAAATACAGATTTGTGTAACTCATTCTCTTTTTGTCACTTGAGTGTTTTCAATTTTGCAAGGCAGTGCGACTCTGAAAATATCGACTGAAATGATTGAGAAGCAGTTATTATGGCATTCTATACATCTAAGTAGTGTCTCAGACACGCTTCTACAAATCATTCTGCCTTTTAAACTCCATTCCAAAGCTTTATTCAGGAATGTCCAATGTAACATTAGAATCGTGTTTATTCATAAATGTTACATAGGATATGTGGTTGGTTCTCTGATCAAAGGTCCAATGTAACAATTGATTAAAAGTGATGCAGTTTTGAACATTGGTCATTTTGTTAAGCTTTTAATAGATTAATTTATTGTTAATATATCAGAACGAGTGTTCTAGTGTGCTGCTGAGTGGTGCAACGCAAGTGATTTGCAATGATAATCTCGATTTGTTTACATTTGTTACTTAGGACGTTTTGAAAAGTTACGCGAGAATTGCATTAGAATCTAAAAATTCGTGCAATGGTCAATAAAATACCATTTTGTTTAGGTCAGTATCAACATCACAACGTGTTCTTCAGCATTTTCCGCAATTAAAATAACATTACTCCAAGTATCATGCCAATCCGAGTTTATTTGGCTGTGACTCCACTCAAGTGACACTCGTTGAAAAAAAAAACAGAAATCTCGAAAACTTATTCATACAGACTCAAGTCAAAAAAGTATACAAACTTACTTTATCGATCCTACGTGTTAATCAGGCGGAATTCTACACGTACCGCTCTGTACCAACTCAACTTTTCACTTTTAGAACGTTTAATTTCCGGATTTACAAAACGACGAAAGTAAGATTTTCAACTTTCGCAACCTAACCACTACTTTCGCCGCCCCGCTGTATGGAGAGACAAAGTGACTTAACCACGAATCAAAACAAAACACTACTTGAGCCGATTTTACACTGGTAGAAAAACGTCGAAAGTAACTGAATGAAACGGCTTATCATTTTCTTATAATTATTTTTGTGGGAAATAATAGAAACTACCTAGTTTTTGAACGTGAGCTGGGTGTATGCAAAATTTGAGCGAAGTACACGGCAAAAAAAATGTTAAAAAGGTGATTCATTTTAAAACAGTTTTAGAAGATAGATTGTAATTTTTCCTTATTAATTTTCTCAAAACCGTATAAAAGTTACTTACGTCGATTTGAAAAAGTAATCGAGAAATGTGTATAAAAAGTAGCAGGAGTAGATCATCCATTGCCGCCACAAACCCGGTTTTTCCGCGATTTTCCCGGTTCAGCTCGCATCAGAAACAGCACCCGTAAAGGACATTTTACCACAAACAGGAAGCAGTGAATACAGGTAAGTTTGTTTATCATATTTATTTCGGAATTTTGTTATCATTTTGTCACTATTACAGTTCATAATGCAGGAGACCTTATCCATTCCGGTCATCGTGAGCAAGACGAATTTGCGGCAAATATGGTAGAAATGAATTCTGATCAAAGCAGAACAGGAACAGACTGGCAGAAGCAATGGGTAGCAAAACAGAGAGAACAAGAAATAAATGCGTTACATGCAAAAATTCACATTGTCACATTTTTCTGGTCTTTGTTTACTTTAATTAAAGAAAAAATGCTTATTTAATTCATAGCACAGGATTTTAGGATTTTAAGCATTAAATGCATAGTGTCTGAATAATCATTTACCAATATAAAATCCGTTTATACTAGCCAAGATTAATACGCTAAAATGCATAGCAATGAGTGAATAGACCGAATATGATTTTAGAATTGTATTTAAGCCATCTATTTAGTATAATATTTTCTTAGCGAGAACTGCACCAACGATTTTCAACCGACTACATTAATCCACAGACAAACAGACGTAACACTTAGAACAAATCTCGATCAAAATCATAGTCACAAGAACATGTACGCCCAATGCTAAAATCGGTGTGATTGGCCGACGGGCCAACAGATGGCGGTAGTGTGTAAACGTCAAACACGATCAAAAACGATACGAGCGCTGTGGGTGGCGGATTGGCCACCTACCATATTTTTGAATCGACCGTTAAAAAGGAGGTCGATGAAAAGTGATGGGAGTGTGACGTCTGTTTGTCTGTGATTAATCTGTTATCTCTACCAAAACATAGTTAACACAGGGGGTGAGAAACTCGGCTCATTGTGCCCGGCACATTATTCCACAGTTCCGCACACCTGGGCACCCTTCTCATCAACATTTTTTTATCTTTCTTCTGATTAGATTTGACAACTGAACATTTGTTGTTGTTAACCAGCAAATAAAAAAAAATTGTCGTGCAGCTCAACCACCTTCTTTCATCCAGAATGTGATTTTGTTTGGAACATAAGTACTAAATGCAAAAGGTATACGGTGTATGAGGCATTCTTAAACCACCGAAATACATCACCCGACGATGGCCAGTCTAACGAATGTACCTTTCTTTATAGATAGCTTCCAGTGAAAGGTGGCCATTCCGCAACAATACAACCGCGTCGAGAAATGAAACTTTACCTTGCTCACCAAGGGTCAGAAAATTCTCATCGAGCAAATTTAAACCGACGACCAACCCAACTAACAATTTTAGCGCTATAAGCCAAGATTATTTGCTTTGTGCTGTATAACAGTTGAATTGAAGCAGCAAACGCAACAAAAAATGAAAGCTGTCAAAAATAGAACGATTAGCGTTAATACAGCTGTAACGCAAACGTTTTGCAGCTACAAATCTTAGCTGAATAAATTTCGTCAGTTATCGCTTTTGCTGCTTTCACTAAGCTGTAACTCAACACCGTAAAAGATAGCAACCTAATGATGTGCAATAAAACTCGCCATCGTCAATCCGGCTGCTTCTATACAATATGATTTGTTATGATGCTCAATATATATTTAAGAAGCGCTTTGTCGTTAGTAATTCAGCAAGCATACAGCAGTATGCTGTAAAACAACAACTTGTGGCGCATCTACTCAGCTTGTTGGATGTAAACATTGCGTTTGACGTTTCGCACCCTTTTACAGCCTGATGAAGTTGTGTAAGCGCGGCTATGGCATCTTTTACGATCATTATAAAATATTGTGTGAATAGTTTTCGATGTAGAACAAAACGGTGTGTTTTCTTTGCCTTTCGATATAGACTGTGGTGGCAACAAGGACATCGTCGAGACTTGTGGATGCAGAGATCGTGAGTTCGATTCCAAGCGGTGGCAGGTAACGTTGGGAACATTAAATTCAGATACTTATGATATGAATTCCGGAAGCTGTGAAACAGCTTGAAAATAATATTTAATCGATAATACAGCGAAGCTGTATAATAATTATTCAACAGTTGCGAAATGGTTGAGAAAGCGCCTTCCGAAGATGTTGCACAGCTACTTGTCGTATAACTGTCGAGATAGAGCAATGATCGGTATGAATAAGAGCTGCCAACACAGCTTAAAAGTAGCTGAGTAGATTCGCCAGATTTGTTGGTAAAAGGATCGCATAGAAGCTTTCGTTCGTATGTACAGCGCCTTTACTCAGTATAAAGCCGTATAAAGAGGGCCTAGAGAATGTTTACATTTGCACTAAATGTTAGTTGGGAAGTTTTCTAGATGTCTGTTGTTCCTTTGTGCAGGCCCATCCCAATATAGTGGTGGACTAATTCCAAATCCAAATCAATTATTGATTGTGATCAGATTGAGAAACAAGTTTCCAAATCTCCGCCAAGAGATGCTTGAAAGTGAACTAGAAAATAGTCAAATGAAACCTAGTACAAAGACAAATTAAAGACCTCGATGTCCCTTGCAGTTTCCCAAAATTTTATGGCTCATAAGGTAATCTAGAATGCCGTGAAAAGTGTACTACGATCTGCCAAACTTGGGTACCTTTTGCACTACCGAGGGACCAAATGCAGTACTAGAAGTGGTACCCAATCTGAGCCCGAGTGCGACGGACCTGACCTAGTATTCAAATCATGGCACGTTGCAGATGGACGCGGAAAAGTTTGGACCGTTATTTTATTAAAATACATCAACTCGACGAGACCGAAGCGGAATTTGTCATCAGAGCTGAAGAGTCCACCGGCACAAGGCAGAGATGCACAAGATAAATTCGTTTTTGTATTTATGTGCCGGTCGAGGGTAGGCAGCTGAGAAAGAAGCTGCTGAAATAATCAAATTAGTATATAGTCATACATAGTGGTTCAAATATATGAAAACTAATGAATTCAGGTTTATATTCTTGATGTTGATAGAAGTCACATCCTGAAGGTAGATTTATTGGCAAGTATATAGGTATCACAGATAAACAGACGTAACAGCTATTTTAATACTGCAGCATGCATCTCATATTGTTCCGTCAAAGCTATCACAACCATTTATATATTAGTTCTCCGGAAGCTGGTTTTTGGCGTACAAATTGATGTTAGGATCCGCGATGGACCACGTCGATTTTTGAAGCCCAGCTTTCACTTAGTAGCAATACTAGCGACTTTCCACGGTCACGAACAATCCCGATGGGTCATCTTTCAGCACATTGATGCCAGCGTTGTGGATTAGCCAGTTTGGTCTTGAAAACTTTTATAGAAACGACTGTGCCAGATCAATTCTCAACAATTTTCTTAACTTCCGCAAATGCTATTCATCTGCCACGAAGGGCTTCAGCTCAACCACTCTCTTGATTGCCAGCTTTGCCTTGGGGTTCCTCGGATAGATCCTATAGTTGTAGAGTTGTAGTTAACCGTTTTACACAATCTGTTGGAGAGCAGGTACATCACACACCCTGCAGTGGAGATGTCGATGGGTAAGGGCGATGACATATTGCAGGAGTAGAGAAGGGATAAAAGGAGAGAAGAGAAAAGAGTCAAAGCTCTCTCAATGCAAACTATATGGAAAACGCGCTTACCTGGTATACTGAAGGCGAAGTGAAGAGGTTCAAAGAGATCTGTGGAAATCATTTGCTGCTTCGACGCGCAAGAACGCTAGTGAACGCTAGAGGAATATGATATGACTGCGCTCGTTTTTGGCGTAAATGGAGCACGGATCAGAACGTTTGCTAGTAAATTAAATCCACAAATAGGGAATTTTATAATTAAATGAATTAACTTTTGTAACTTATCATAATTACAACTGATTTATTGATAAACTGTTACCGTGATGAATCAAAATCCGGACAGGACCAATATCCGGACACTCTGGTGAAATTCAATCATTTCAATGGTCAATATCCTTCCTAGTGTGAGAATATTATTCCTACTATTAATGTTAACTATTGTTGACCATTGTAACATGAATCGACATCAAGTTAGTCTTGTAAATCATTAATAAAGACAAAAACAAAAGTCGGTTCCGCTAGGACGCGTTTGCTTTCAAAATTAACGATAACCAAAGAAATTCTACTCAATGTGCCATCGCGTTTCGGCAATTCATCACGCGTTTGCTACGTGCTTATCATATGTGATTCATGTTCTGTAGTGATTTGTTTGTATTTTGTTCTCGGTAAAGTCAATAGGTTCGAAGAAATGAATGAAATGCATGTAATTCTGTGCTAGAAGAAGACTGTCCGGATACTTATATGTGTGGTTTCGAATCCTGACACAGTGTGTTAGCATACAATTTTTCAAAATTCAAAAAGAAATACAACATCATAATTGTTCAAAAACCTGGAAAACTCGTTGAATGTTGTACCGTTGTGATTTTAAATAGTATTAACTGAAAATGTTTGTAAATTATGTGTAATTATTGGGGGAACGATGCACATATCACAAGTATCTTTTGAAGACTTCAAAACCTACGTTTTATGATGTTTCTGTATAATCCAACAGAGGAACAACATTATTTTTACAAATCCATGAATCTTTGTATCGTGATATCAAGGTATGTTTAATGGTTTTTATTTTTTTAAGAACAACTGCGATTTTTTGAATGTCCGGAATTTGATGCACCGATGTCCGGATTTTGATTCATGTGTCCGGATTTATGGACACGACATAATGTAGAATTAACTCAATTTTCATTTAATTCATTGCAAATTTGGTGAAAATTATCAAGTTCTAACCTAAAAGCTATCATCTCAAAGTAATACATAATACATTATGCCACAAAAGTTCAATCCAATGGACGCAGTGGCTTAACCCAACAAAAAAAAAATACATAATAAAATAACGATTAACCAATCGTATGCGAGCATTTGAATATGTGAATCATCTTAGGTGTCCGGGTTTTGATGCATCACAGTAATCAGTATTTTTGTTTTCTATATTATTTTATTGCTTTCTCCAGTTAATAACTACTTCAGAACATCTTTTATCATTAAATGTGGTGGAAGAATCCCTACTTGGTATTGTTGGCGAAAATTAAAAACTGTTTTCGATCGAAATGGCATTTGAATATAAACAAGAACTCTTGTATAATTTTCAGAGTACTCTTGGCTTTATGTGACTCCATTTTGCTGATTTGAAAAGCAGATTGTTCACTGTTAGATGATTTGACAGCAAATAAACAGAAATACAGAATGATAATACTGACATCTAAATTCGAAAAAAAAAATTCAAGGATTTTCCATCGAAAATTGAAATTCAAGGTAAAAGCAATATTCTCCGTCCCAACCTCACCTATCTAAAATAATCTATCCAGCCCAATGTGAAACAAAACCAAAACAACGCCATTATGGGTTCCGGGCAATTCGATCGGATAAACCTTAAGTAATTGTTTGTAAAACGCCTCTAAAAACAGGAAATCTTCCTAAAGTTCTTCTTCAATATCAAGCACCAGTTCAATAAAATTTTGTGAAATATGTATCTAGATATTTTGTGCAACATTATGGCTTACGTAAAACTAACTTGCTCCTTGTGGATCACTTGTCAATGCGGTATATAAAAAATCGACAAGGCATGTTTGATAAAATCTCAAACTATATTACTTAGTACAGACAGAAAGCGAGAATGTGAAAGAGGAGCGTACGCGTTGAAGGTCTCTCCATGCATGTTGTATGAAAATCGCGCTTACCTGGCATACTGAAGCGTTGCGAAGAGGGATGGAAAGTGTGGTCAAGCGTGAAAGCAGTTCGTGTGGTGCTTCGACGCGCGAAAACGCTTGAAGATAATTTGAACTATTATTGGCAGCACTAATATTGCGCGTGAATTTCGAACTGATGAAAACAGTTGGCAGTAAACTAAATTAACAAACACAAAAGAAAAGTTCTTTTTTATATTTGAAAAAAAAAAAATGTGTGCTTTGTACCACTGAACTGATCTTATACATTAAATTCCCCAACGCAAAATTATCACTCGGCCATTCCGTAGAAAAAAAAAAGAAAAACCACAATGTTCCATGACTTATAAATAAGAGAGTCGATTTGTTATCAATCATTAAAACCATAGCTTTTACTTTAATAAAACGGGAAATTGCTCTCAAATTTGATCGATTATTACCCGTTCGGAAAATCAATATTTACTTAAAAATTAACTGCAATTGGAACCATTCGTGATCTTGTTTATAATATCGATGATTCAAGTTAAGAAAAGATTCCCATAAACCATTTAAAGTACTCGTAGAAAAGGTATGCAATTAACATACTATTTCATTCCATAGATACAAACATGATATTATATCTATAACTACACTGAGCCAGAAATTGCGTACGAATTTCATAAGAGAACGCTTGTGAATTGATTTCTTGACTGGTTTTCTCTCTTTCATAAGATTCTTATGAAACACAAAACGTCCGATATTCACAAGAAATTCTTGTCGTTATCATTAGAAATCTTATGAATATCTTTATTTTCCTAAATTCAAAGAGCGATTCTCTAAATACATAATGGTCCTAAAGAATTCCATAATTGATATCTATGATCCTTCATAAGAGTATCTTATGATATTATACCTATTTGTATTATGAACGCAATGATCGATGGAAGTTCATAAGTTTTTCTTATGAGTCTCATTAGATGCTTCTTATGTCTTTATTCCAAAAGAATTTCGTATGAAATTCTTACGTGGTTTTTGATAGGAAGTCGACTGTTTTTCACAAGTGTTACTAATCATTGTCATACGCGCGCTTATGAATCTCAATCGTGTATATTTTGTTATTAGCATCTCTCCACGTTATCCATAAGATTTTCGTATGAAATTGTTAAGAAAATCGTACTCCATTAGATTGTCTTATGAATGTCAATGATCAATGCGTTTGATATCCAAAAAGAGTTTCTTATGGAATTATATCTGTCTATGTAATGAGTGTTATTTCATAAGTCTGTTGTGGAATGTTATAAGATTCTCGAATGAAGAACAAAATACTTCTTATGTCGTTATTCCATAAGAAATTCTTATGTACCTCATACGTTCCGTTTCCTCAGTGTAGTGTATTGTTTAAACTTCCAGTCGTCGCGCGGTTCACCACCGTCCAAACCACCACACTGCTGTTGTGGACGAAAAGCGAGTTTTTTTTTTCAAAAGTGTTGTACAAAATACAACAGCGCGACGACTAAAGTGTTAAGTGAATTTAAAGAAATTTTTCGTTCATAACAGCAGAAGTTTAATAATTTAATTTTGAGTGGAAAAAGGCATTCACTTTCAAAATTCTCGAAAATTATAACTTTTTTTGAAAAAATATTCGGTAGGCTTGATAGATATCATTTTTTTTATTTCTTTATTAGTATCATTTCAAACATTACATTCATTTCTTCTGTGTGTTCTGTGTTATTAGACAACACTATCATCCTAATTCGGTAAAACAAATTTAAGATTTTATTAACAACATATTACATTTCATTTGCCGTAGCAGTTCAGATTTTTTACAGGTGAGTTGATTTCACCTGATTGTAAGAGAAAAAAAACGTTTTCAATTTACTAAACTTAACCTAAAAATATAACGCATTAATCGTGGCAATAGAAGATTGTAACGTTTTTGCCTGAAATTATCAATTATTTTATTTGACATTTGTTCCAATATTTCAATATTGGATATTTTATGTAACACATTAGTACTATACAAGGGAGGAAGCTTTAGAATCATTTTCAAAATTTTATTTTGAATTCTCTGAAGAGCTTTTTTTCCTGGTTACAATCACAACAGCTAGTCCATATTGGTACAGCATACAACATGGTTGGCCTGAAAATTTGTTTGCATATCAAAAGCTTGTTCTTAAGACAAAGTTTTGATTTTCTATTAATAATGGGATAGAGACATTTACATATTTGTTACATTTGACTTGAATGACCTCAATGTGATTTTTGAAAGTTAAATTCTTATCTAGCATGAGCCCTAGATACTTACCTTCATCTGACAAATTTATTGGAACCCCTCTCATCGTGACAACATGTCTACTTGAAGGTTTCAAATAAAGAGCTTTTGGTTTACGTGGGAATATTATTAGTTGAGTTTTGGAAGCATTAGGATTTTTGCAAGTATGAAGAAAAAATATCCAAACTTTTTTGCAATCGACTACAGATGACACGCAGGCTTCGTCTTTTGGCGGAGAGGCCTGTGTCAGCCGCAAACAAAGATTTTTGACATCCCTGACTCTGGTAAGTCAGATGTGAAAATATTGTATAATATTGGTCCCAAAATGCTGCCTTGGGGAACACCAGCTCTTACAGGAAGTCTTTCAGACCTGAAGTTCTGATAATTAACTTTAAATGTACGGTTTGACAGATAACTTTGAATTATTCTAACAATGTATGTTGGAAAATTAAAGTTTTTTAATTTTACGATCAAGCCTTCAGTGCCAAACACTGTCGAATGCTTTTTCTATATCTAGATAAGCAAGACTAGTAGAATAGCCTTCAGATTTGTTGGAACGAATCAAATTTGTTACACGTAAAAGTTGATGAGTGGTCGACTGTCCATGGCGGAATCCGAACTGATCATTGGCAAAAATTGAATTTTCGTTGATGTGGGCCATCATTCTGTTCAAAATAACCTTTTCAAAATGTTTACTGATGGAGGAAAGCAAACTGATTGGACGATAGCTAGAAGCTTCTGCAGGATTTGTGTCTGGTTGCCAAATTGGTACAACCCTACCATTTTTTCATTTGTCAGGAAAATATGCTAATTGAAAACATTTGTTAAAAATATCAACTAAGAATGAAAAGCTACTCTCGAGAAGTTTCTTGATGAGGATGTAAAAAATTCCATCATCGCCAGGAGCTTTCATATTTTTGAATTATTTAATAATAGTTCTCATTTCTTCCAAATCAGTATCCCAGGAATTTTCGAAAACGTTCTCTTGATTGAGAATATTTTCGAAGTCCTGAGTAACTTGATATTGGACTAGTAAGTCCTTAATTAAAATTGTGCGCGCTTTCAAACTGCATAGAAAGTTTTTGAGCTTTTTCGCAATTAGTTAGTAGTAATTTGTTTTCTTCTTCCAATGCCGGTATTGGCTTCTGAGGTTTTTTTTTTTAAATTTTAGATAATTTCCAAAAATGCTTAGAGCCAATGTACAATTGAGAAATTTTATTTTCAAAATTTTTGTTTCTTAATTGAGAAAAATGTTTCTAGATTTCTTATTTATTCTGTTATATTTTTTTTCCAATTTTTATGTTGTTCCATGCCCACGCAGTTACGGATCACCCACAGTGACGGATCACTTTGGCGTTCAACATCGAATAACTTGCCCAAAACATAAACGTTTACGTAAAACATATTGTTCCCATGTTATACTATTTGTCTTCTACCATTTGTAATGTTCAACCGCTAAATAACGGTGTATTTGACAAATGTTTAGTTGGTACCACAAAGCTATCATTATATGGTCGTTTTCTGTAAGAAGTGCCGTCAGCATTCATAAGCTCCCACAGGTGGTAAAATTCAAATGTTATAGCATAAAACATGCTCGTTCGCTTCGATTCAGTATGAAATCATCATGGGAAAACATTTTTCTTGATTGTTGATTCTAAATACCAAATATTAGCACTTCTAACTAGTGATCCATAATATGGACCAGGAAATGATTGTTTACTACGGTTATGGATCGCATCCAAAGAATGTAGATTTCTTCGCACGCCATCGAGAAGCAGTCTTCCTGCTTGATGAGAAATGATTTTAACAAACTTGATGCATTCTACAGAGTCGCCTTTACAGGCCTCTGTTGATGCGAATGGGACATGGGAAAGGAGAAGAAACCGAATAAAGCAGCCGTGCGCGCTCTCTCTCCGGTCGCAGGCAGCATGCTGTTGCCGAAGCACAAATTCAATGAAAACACGGAGCGCATTGAAACTCTTTCGAAACCTCTCCCAGTATGCCATACCATTTTTACCTCTTCTCTTCTCTTTTCGCCAACACTTCACTTCACTTCTCTTCTCTTTCAATATGTCATCGCCCTAAGAAATGTAGAGGTAGTATTTTAAGTGAATGAATAGGCTTTTTCATGTGACAGATCCGTCTATGCATTTATTTACATCGGTGGAGGACCGGTGCTAACACGGGCCTGTCATTTTCATAGAAGAACTGTCAAAGTTCTTCCCGATCAGCTGATTTGAGACGTCATGTGAATGGGCCTATTGTAGAGATCTTTACCCAGACATGAAATAAAAGAGAGGAGCTGGCTGGTAGCGATATCAGTCAGTAGCCTGCGGTGTGGAACAAAAGCCTTGTTTAGTAGTCATTTATTTCAACACAATCCGCCGTCATCCATCAAATCCGTAGCGCATCCGTTGTTCTGGTTGGCATTCAAATCTAAGATAATTTCTGCTCGATTACTAAGTCACTAAACTGAAAGATTGTATAAATGTATCGTTGAAAACATATGTATTTATATTATTCCTAAAACTTACCATAAATATGTTCAAAAATCTAAAAAGCCGCCTCCGCCAAGAAAAATTAACAATTTCGGTGATCTCAAACATAAACAAAAAAAAAACAAAGAACGATCAGAGTTGCCAGTTATTGCAGTGCAACCAGACAAATATGACATGTCAACTAGATCGCTCACTTCCGCACATTCGGCACAAATCGGCACAGTTTAGTGGAGAAAAAATCACTGTTTGTTCCAGCTTGATCGAAAGAGCTCATCTCTCTAAGTATAACCCGATTTTATTGCACTTCAATATCTTAATGTTGATATTATTAATGATTAAAAAAGAATTCAATCCGTCGAATCAATGACATTTCAATTTACACAATGACAGTTCGTCCCGAAGTAAAATTTGCCGAGGGGTTATTCAAAAGTGATTTCCATACTAATTTCAAATGTGTTTTAAAAATAGTTACAGGTAACGGAAAATTGTGAAACTTTGGATTCTAGTTTAATTTTTAAGCTAAGTATGCTGTTCCGCTCAAGAAAAGTAAAAATTTCTGCCCAAGAAATGGTCAAGAAATTTCGTACAGTGAGCTCCATTTGAATTGACATTTCTTTTCAACTGCGTACTGCGATCAAAGAAGAATGCTTTTCTTGAGCATTTTTTGCAAGACATTTCCCACGCATCGAGATAGGCGATTACTTTTCTGTTGAAGTGCATACTTCGCTTTAACGTAGATTCAGAATATGTAAGAAAATCGATACCCCTAAACAAGCCAATTTTAGGTGAGCCGAGTTTCCCACCCAGGGCTGCCACATATACAGATTTTCCTGTATTACACAGATTTTCTTATTCTGACACAGATTCAATTTGTATGGAACACAGATTTTCTTTCGACAATTTTTGTATGGACACAGATTTTTTGTATGGGACACAGATTTTCTAACCTGGTAGATACAGGTTTTTTATCAAATCATCTGGCAGCTCTGTTCCCACCCCCTATGGTCTAATCCACCGGTGTACTAAATTCACTCGGTCTGATAATTGTGACACTTGAGCGGGGCACGCTCCCGTATGATCTCCACGGGATCTGGACCCGCTCTAGTGTCAAAATTCTTCGACCGAGTCAGTTTAGTACACCAGTGGATAAGACCATATTGACACAGACAAACAGACGTAACACTTAGGCCCCAAGCACAATGTGAACGGCAACGCGGTACAACGGCAAAATGGCATGCCCATTTTGATCTACACATTACTTATCAATCCCATGTTGACTAAATCCTTTTCAACATTGACTTGACAAGTAGAGTGTAGCTCAATATGGGCTTGCCGTTTTGCCGTTGTACCGTGCTGCCGCTCACATTGTGCTTAGGGCTTTAGAACAAATCTCGATCAAAATCATAGTGACGAAGACATGTATGCCCAATTCTAAAATCGGTGTGTTTGGCCGACGGTCCAACAGATGGCGGTAGTGTATAAATGTCAAACACGAACAAAAACGATGGGAGCGCTGAGGGTGGTGAATTCGGTCCTAAAGCCCTGTCTCAATTTTAGTACCAAACGCTTAAGTTTAGGGCAGAAACACATGTTTACTCAATTTTTAATTGATTTTCATTGGTTTAAGTACAAAAAACATTTTTTTATGATTTTGTCACACCTTTTGGTTTAAACTCAAATGTTGGGTATATTTTGTCCCTTCCGAAATGTCAGACAGGAACAACCCCAGTGTTCAAACTATATGCCCTGTGGCATTTTTGTCGAAAAAGTGAATGTCAAACAAGATCACAAGTGTCAAGGTTCATATTCGAAACCATTTTTAAAATTGAAGTTTAAAAATGTTATAGCCGTTATTTGAGCTGGAAAACTTGCTAAAGTAGTTGCAATAACATGCTCTTTCGTATTATTAAATAAAAACAAGAATTCATTAAACATTTTAGGACCCAATTGGCCACCTACCATATTTTTGAATCGACCGTTAAAAAGGTGGTCGATGGACAATGATGAGAGTGTGACGTCTGTTTGTCTGTAATATTGGTTTCTGCGCTCGTGTACATACACGTTACATGTCACCAACACTACTTAAAGATTGCTGGTTTAAAATATAAACAAAGATCAGCTGTTCGCAGCAAAATCAAACGGCAGTATTTTCAACCAGCAATTTTGCGCGAGTGTTCGTGACACCGCTTGGCGAGAGCTCACATCCATTAAGCCCCACGCACAATGTGAGCGGCAGCGCGGTACAGCGGCATGACGGCACGCCCATCTTGATCCACACCCCACTTATCAATCCCATGTTGACTAAATCCTTCTCAACATTGACTTGACAAGCAGAGTGTAGCTCAAGATGGGCCCGCCGTCATGCCGCTGTGCCGCGCTGCCGCTCACATTGTGCGTGGGGCTTTAGGCATTTCACGGCGAAATTCTCTCTCTTTCGCTTTTCAACAAAACTTGAAAACAATGGTGCCAGTACCTGTCAACTTTGACAGGCACTGGCACCGTTGTTTTCAGATTTTCTAAAGGAGGGAAAGAGAGCGAGTTTCTGATGATGTCACCGTGCAATCGAGGGGGACGACACATCCAGATATTTCAGATCACAAGGATATCCTTCAATAATATTTGCGATGACCATTTATCTTCTTGCAGCATATATCTTGTTTCATCTGTGGTATTCCATAAAACACCTTTTTCCATCTTCATAAATCTAGCATATCTTTCCGCATCTTACATGAACGTTTTGACAGATTTACTCAGATGTCGTCGGTAAACAACAAAGAAGGAGTACGGAGCTGCGTCATCGGTGCAATCTTTCCGAGCATCATGGCGAATTCTAAGACCAGCAGATTCTTGAACACCATATAGATTTTCTCCTTTTCAGTAGGATGCTGGTCATCGATTCCATGATGGGACCAGACAGGATGGATAGAATGGATACCGTGATGGAGGAGTGGTACACGAAACTACCCGAAAAGCTGAGGAGCCGAGTATGGAATGTGCTTGCCAGGTTTCCCGGCAAAAGTGGTTATTGCATGATTCGATCAGTGATTGCCTTCGAGAGCGTCAAGTTCGGCTCCAGGTCCGAGAATTGCAGAATGACTAGAAGATTCCGTACGGTTGGAGGGATGAATAATCTGGATCATTCGGTGATCGAGAAGCTTTGTTGGTGGAGTTTGGCGGAAAACGTTTCCATTCGTTTATTAGTTTATTGACTCCGTCAGGGTCAATTCCTAGCTGCATTGAATCGGGAAGGGTAACTAAAGAAGCTCAGAGAATACACGCAATGTGTTTTGTTCGATCTAGAGAGGGGGATTTTGTGACATGGATGGTATTGGTAACTTCAAATTCGAGGCAATTAATAAAATTTTATATTACTAAGTCTTGATGCGTATTGTGAATCAATAAATTGGTACTGGTTTCTCTGTACACGCGCTGTACACCCACAACTCCTAAATAATGTATTGGTCATTTAATTGGGTTTCAATAGACCATTTCCGTCAGATCTAACCCCCAGTTTATGTATTTTTTTTCGAAAGACAATCATTTTTAATGAATATTAACGCTTTCAGATTTTGTTTATATGCACTCCTGATTTTCTTACAAATTTTTGAAAACATGGATACTCACCACATTTTGAAATATAATTCGAGATGCGGCACAGTGTGTTCAACCCTATGGGTATCAGCGTGGTGATTTTGCAACAGTTTTTCGATTCCACCCCTGCATTGGGATGCTTGTTTACACTTGCAAACGTCAAATCAGGTGCGCGCTCAAACTGACCGTGATCCCAGTCAGGGCGCCCCACCAAACAGGAGCGCCAGCGCGGTACAGCGGCATGACGGCACGCCCATCTTGATCCACACCCCACTTATCAATCCCATGTTGACTAAATCCTTCTCAACATTGACTTGACAAGCAGAGTGTAGCTCAAGATGGGCCCGCCGTCATGCCGCTGTGCCGCGCTGCCGCTCACATTGTGCGTGGGGCTTTAGGAAAGTTTGTTCAGCAAATTGACAGAAAGCATATAAGCCAATCAAAATTTTTCACGGAAATGGTCTATTCGTGATCAAACGTCAACATCCCACCGCAAAATCGCTAGTGTTTGGAGGTGATGTTTTCTTCCAAAATACGAAATCATCCCCTCCAACTTAGTTCTAACGCCAACCGTTATATGAATAATGGGGGCGCGTCGGTCGTCGCAAGTTTCTCGTTAAACAGTCAATTGATTCATATTTACAAAAAGAAAACTTATTGCCTTTTCGCTTTTCGGAAACTAAAGATTTCATAGGATCCATCAAATTTTTCAGGTTTACGTTGATGAAACTACGCTCACCATAATCAACATAATTATTGATTTGCGGTGCGCAGCCAAACTGGCTACACTGCGGCATCCATACCAATAAAACCTCCACCAAGCTCAACGCAGTTCAGATCACATTGTTCACACGATAACACCACCAAATAAATTGCTCCGTCTAGAATTAGTTGTAATCGCGGCGTTTTTATTCTCCACACCTTATTGGTGACCCCGACGTGATTCCGGCTCGAGTGTCCGAACGTTTTTCCTGCTCAATAAGTAAGAAAACACACAAATTAATACACTTGGGCGCAACTGGCTGTGTGTCGATTTTTTGCTATCGTTTGCAGATCGCCATTTTGACTACCTACACGACGGAATTTCGCCAAGGCGCCCATCCACAGCGTTTACAAAATGGCGGATGAACAGCGCTTAAAAGATGAAATCGTCCATCTACAACAACAACTGCAAGCCGCACGAGCAGCCGCTGCAAACAACTCCGCGATTGTGAACAGCGGTATTAATGTAAACAATGCTCCTGACAGCTCGATCAACAAAGTTGCCATCAAAATCGGGCCGTTCTGGAAGCGCGATCCGACCCTCTGGTTCGCTCAGCTGGAAGCGCAATTCACGCTGAACCAAATCACACGAGAAGACACCCGTTATTATCATGTCCTGGCCGCCATAGATTCGGAAATATTGGCATGCTGCTCGGACATCATTCGAGATCCACCAGTCGACGGCAAGTATTCGGCGATTAAGGATAGAATCATCAGAGAATACAGCATCAGTGAGCAGAATCGTATGCAGCAGCTGCTGCGTGGGTGTGAACTCGGCGATCGCAAACCGTCACAGCTCCTACGTGAAATGCGGGATCTAGCCAGAGATGTTATCACCGATGAAAAGATTATCAAATCTTTATGGATGCAACAACTTCCCGAAACTACTCAAGCCGTCCTGAAAGTATCAGAAGCTAATCTACAACTTTCGCAGCTTGCCGAACAAGCAGATAAGCTCGCTGACATCACCATAACAAGAACAGTTTCATCCGCTGGTGCCCTGTGGGATGAAAACAAAGATATCGGCTTTGAGGAACTGCGCAAGCAAGTTTCTGTGCTTTCCGACGAAATCGCTGCTTTTCGCCAAGGACGAGGTCGTTCCCGGAACAGGAGTTTCGGCAGACAACCTGGTGCCCGAAGCAGCTCCCGAGATAATCACCCGTATTGTTTTTATCATCGAAAGTTCGGCGCTGACGCAAGAAACTGTCGAACGCCCTGTCAGTTCAAAGCAAAAAACTAAGACAGCTGCATTCGACGACGGGCGAAGGCAGTGAGATTCTACAATCCCGTCTAATCATCCAGGATCCCACGACAAACTACAAGTTTCTCATCGACACCGGCGCAGACCTTTCGGTTCTGCCGTGCACACCGTGCAAGAAGCTTAAGCCTACACCAGGTATGAATTTGTATGCAGCTAATGGTTCCCGAATTGCTACGTATGGAACCGAAATATACAAACCAACTTTCGGCCTCCGCCGAAGTTTTCCGTGGCGGTTCATATTGGCGGACGTGACTTCTCCAATCCTGGGTGCGGATTTTCTGAAACATTACGGGCTAATGGTAGACTTGCAAGGCAAATGCTTAGTAGATAGAATGACCAACATCAAGGCACGAGGTCAAATCAATTTGATCACTGGAGGACTTTTCGGATTGAAAACATACTCTTGCAGTAGCGACTATGGCGGTTTACTAAGCGAGTTCTCCGATGTTACTAGGCCACGCCTTCCCAAGCAGGAGGTAAAACACGGAGTCAAACATTCCATCAAGGTTGACGGGCCTCCCTGTCATTCTAAGTTCCGCCGACTACCACCGCATAAGCTCGAAGCTCTTCGGAAGGAATTGAAGCTGTTTCTAGAGCTCGGGTACATCCAGCCTTCAAAAAGCCCGTATTCGAGCCCAGTACATTTGGCCACCAAAACGTTGCAAAACGGTGACGTCAAATATAGACTTGTAGGTGATTACAAGCGTCTCAACGATTCCACCGTCGCAGATCGGTATCCATTACCGCACATTTACGACATTTGTCAAACGCTCAAAGGTAAGAACGTGTTCTCCGTGATTGATTTAGAACGGGCTTACTATCAAATCCCTATGCACGAATCCGACATTGAGAAAACAGCCATAATAACGCCACTGGGATTGTATGAATTTCTTGTAATGCCTCCTGGACTGAAAAATTCCGGCCAGACATTCCAAAGATTCATCAACAACATATTCTTTGACATGCCGTTCGTTATAGGGTACCTAGATGACCTACTCATCTCTTCGTCATCCGAAGAGGAACACAAAAAGCACCTACGTTTGGTTTTTGAAAGATTACGGGAGAATGGACTACAAATCAACGTAGACAAGTGCCAGCTAGGTAAAGAAAAAGTACGGTTCGTGGGGCAGCTGATAACTACCAGTGGTTGTCAACCGATTCCTGAAAAGGTGCGTGCAGTGGCGGAGTACCCGAAGCCCGACACGGTACAGAAACTGAGACGTTTCTTGGCTCTAGTAAACTACTATCGTCGATTTCTTCCACACGCCGCCGAAGCTGAAATTCCACTGCGCAAACTGATGCCTTCAAACAAGAAGAATGATAAAACTCCTATCCTCTGGAACGATGAAGCTGAAGATGCCTTCCAAAAATGTAAACATCGTTTAGTAGAAGCAACGAAGCTAGACTTTTATGATCCGGATGCTCAGCTATCCCTAATGGTCGATGCGTCGGATTTAGCTGCCGGAGCCGTGTTGCAACAGAGATCCAGGGGTGCATGGAAACCATTAGGATATTTCTCCGTCAAATTCAATGACCGTGAACAGCGATATTCTACATACGATAGAGAGCTTCTAGCTGTATATCTCGGTGTCAAACATTTCAAGGACGTCATTGAAGGGCGTAATCCTGTAATATTTACGGATCATAAACCACTAACGTTTGCATTCAAACAAGATGCAAATAAGCCAAGCCCACGACAACAACGAATGTTGTCTTTTATAAGCGAGTACACTACAGATTTGATTCATATCTCCGGCGTCGACAACATTCCAGCCGACGTTCTCTCACGAGTGGATGCCATCTGGTTACCGTCTACGATCGACCATGCTGATTTTGCTAGAAGACAGGACTGCGACGAAGAGTTGCAAAATTGGCGAAACAGCAATCCTGATGTTAAATGCTTGAAACATTCTCGGCTCGCTGTCGAATTGCTTTGCCAGCAACAAGGAGATAAAATACGCATTTGTGTTCCTAGCATATACCGAAAAACGATCTTCGAACAGGTTCATCGCCTAGCGCATTCGGGGGTAAAGGCCACACAAGCTCAAATTTTGCAGCACTACGTTTGGCCTGGAGTTAAGAAGGACGTTTCAAATTGGATACGAGCTTGTAACGAATGTCAACAGAACAAAGTCTCCAGATATACGAAGTCGTTTCCTGATCAAATCGAAATTCCCGATGATAGATTCGAGCATGTTCACATCGATATAGTTGGTCCCTTGCCGATATCAAACGGGATGCGGTACATTTTGACAATGATCGACCGATTTAGCAGATGGCCTGAAGCAGCGGCTATTCCAGACATGACCGCAGAAACAGTCGCCAAAACCTTCGTTGAGGTGTGGGTCGCACGATTTGGAACTCCATCAAAACTGACATCAGATCAGGGTCGACAATTCGAGTCGCAACTAATGAAGGAACTAAACGTACTCCTAGGGCTCGAACGGGTGCGCACCACGCCCTATCACCCACAATCGAATGGGATGATTGAGTGTTGGCACCGACCACTCAAAACAGCTTTAGAATCACACAAATCAAGTTGGACCGATGCGTTGCCGTTAGTTCTGCTTGGTTTAAGAACTGCGATCCGAGGAGAAACATCAGCATCCGAAATGCTATACGGTACAACAATTCGCATACCTGGAGCTATGATAGAAAAGCAAACACTTCGAGGCCCGACAGAATCCTTTGTAGCCAACCTACGGGAAAAAATGAATTCAATAGTACCTCGCGCTGCATCTAATAACGATACAAATCGACAGATATTCATCCCGAAGGATATTGGAAACTGCACACACGTGTTTTTGAGAACAGATAAGGTTCGAGCCGCTCTGGAACCACCATTCACCGGACCATACGAGGTCCTTTCAAGGAGCAATAAAATGTTGACAATTAAAGTTAAAAACAAACCAGTAACAGTCTCAATCGACAGAGTTAAGCCAGCCTACTTTGTCAAGGATCCTGAATTAGCGTTAGATCATCACAGGGCTAGTTCGGACCGTATAACTAAAAGCGGACATCATGTTAGATTCCGGATCCAGTAATTTTCTAGGAAGGGGGAGTACTGCGGTGCGCAGCCAAACTGGCTACACTGCGGCATCCATACCAATAAAACCTCCACCAAGCTCAACGCAGTTCAGATCACATTGTTCACACGATAACACCACCAAATAAATTGCTCCGTCTAGAATTAGTTGTAATCGCGGCGTTTTTATTCTCCACACCTTAGATTCTTCTTCCACCCATTCACATCTTTGTACATCTCGTCAATCTACGCGAATCGTTCAGAAGAAGATGTCAGCGCGTGAAGCACACAAATCTAGAATAGTACACTGAATCTAAAATATCGGATTTTTTCCAGAAGTGCATCTAAACGGTAATCTGGATGTGTTGTTCCCCTCGCGTGCAATGGGCAATTGAACTTCGACGCTGGGTCGGTGCGTCTCTCTCTGTTTTTCTCTTGATGTTGCAAGAGAGGAAAACCAGGGGGGGGGGGGTATACGCAACGAAGTTCGCCTACCGTTCATGTTTTGTGGGTGTATTCGTTTGGCTCACAACGCTGCTAGGCATCCCGCTGTTTGAGTGTTGAAATGCATCAGCATTTGCTGTCTAGCATGGCCCGCGTTTCGACCTGTGCTGTTTGGGTCGGCCCGCGTAATAGATGATGCTGTTTGGGACGGCCGCCCGAGAGATGATTGTTAGGCGAGCTTTGTTTGTAGTTAACAGCCGTACACCCGCCCTGAGGAAAACAACCCAACAGTGGGTAAAAACTAAATACATTTACCCAAATTTGAGTTTAATAAACTTTTTTTGCGGTCTGATTTCTCAGTGTGGGGTCAAACGTCATCTGAAATTTAGTACACTCTCTTTCTTCGATTCCTCTCTCCCTCGTGGCAGTATTTTCTCTCTTCGCTCCGGAAAACTAACATCTCCCTCTCGCCCGCCCCCGGCAGACGGTTGCAATCAATCAATCAGCCGCAGGAGCGAGCGAGCCGACACTGGGTTCGTTTGCGGCATGATCCCAAATGTATGGGCGAAACGGCAACACCATTTGCGGTGGCCTTCAACCTGGATGGCGAGCGAGCGGAATCGACTTGGGGAGAGAAAACCGGATTTCGGCCGCAACTTGACTCGCGACTCGCAACTCGGCTACAACTAGCGCAGCCATCCGGCGTTCATTCTCTTTGGATTGTGCCCTCCGTTCGGTTAGGAAGCTCGCTGCCTTTGATTGCGCTCTGCTGCGTGTGTGTGTGTTGCAAGACTAGAAAGAATCCCCGCAGAAAATGTCTGGAAAGAAGGCTGATCCCTATGGCTTCGCCAAGGATTTCCTGGCTGGTGGAATCTCCGCCGCCGTTTCCAAGACTGCCGTGGCCCCAATTGAGCGCGTCAAGCTGCTGCTCCAGGTTCAGGCTGCCTCCAAGCAGATCGCCGCCGACAAGCAGTACAAAGGTAAGTCCAGCCCTCCGTATTCCGGGTAGTGCGGTTTGCGCTCACTTCCCCTTTCGGGTCCAACATGGCTGCCGCCATCTTTCTTTTTCGACGAATGTGCCAATTTTTTTTCGCGAATTTTTCGGTGGTCGCGCTCGGTGCCGGGAGTGGACGGATTTTAACGGGATCGCGGACGTTCGAATTGCGAAAGCATACGGTTTTCCTGGTGAAAAAGTGACGCAGTTGGGCGGGGTTGATTAGATAACTCGAGCGGTTTCACGTGACGGGGGTGAAAAATTGTAGGGGTTATGTAACTAGTGCCCCTATTCTGGTGGTGTGTCTCGGCGACTGGAAAGTTCTAATTTCGGTAAGAACGGTTCCCGTTCGTAGATTCTGATACATATTTGACTCCGGTGGTGATTTAGGTGGAATTACGTTTGGGATGTGAGCGAGCATACAGAAAACCGTTAGAATCGAGGTTCGAAGTTTGCAATTTAAACTGAAAGGTGGTCAATCGAATTTGGTTTTCCAAGGGCATCACTAAATTAGAGAATATTAGCCAAGGATTTTGTTTTTAAACATTAATTTGCTCGAAACATCAATCAAATTGTTTTGAAAGCTGTTCAGGAATGCAAATTAGTCCAATAAGGTATTGATATTTGAAACTTTTAGTATATGTTAAGATCACTCATAATTACTTGCCACGATGTTTGAAAAGTTTGAGAAAGATTGTACGAAGGCATCGTAAATATGTTTGGGATGAAAACTTCTAAACATTAGATAACACGCATTGTGTTACATAACGCGTATTAGTCATTCTTTAGAATGAACATTGTTCTCAAAAGAAGCATTTAGGAAAACCTTAAATTGAGGAAAAGTAAACCTACTTCCTGCTAATGTTCCAAATTGCATTACGAAATGTTGATTCTTTTCAAAAGTATTTTTTTCTTCAATCTAGTCGTTCTTGTTTAACTTATCTGCTGCAAATTTATCATCTTAGTTTTGCGACATTAGTTGGAAAATTGTTCAAATGTATGTTTTTTGATTATGGAGTCAAAGTTTCAATTTTCGAGTAAAAGTAGTGATTCAGGATGGGTAATCAATCGATGGATCGATTAACTACTTATGCCAAGCCTTTATTAAAGTACCATTCAACTGAGCTGCTTTAAACGTTCCGGCTATTATGGTTTTCAACCCAGTTTCGAGTTTGCATTCCGGTTAAAAGTTAAGTTTCAAAGAAAACAGGATTTAAACATTCATATCTTTGAACAGATGATTGTGTTCAGTCGTTCTTTTGTTGACGATAATGTTTGCAAACAATCTTTGATTGAAAATCGAAGATACCTAAATTATTATCTGACAACAATGCTTTCTACAGGGTTCCGAGTCAGCTTTCGGTGATTTGGACTGATTTTTAAAAGCATAATAACTAAAGTCTTTCCTGTCAATATAGTTTTCAATTTTTTCTGAGCGAAAGTTGCGAAAGAAATCTACGTATGAGCCTTTTTTATTCTCGAAGTAAGACCATGTTTAATGTTATGTCATCTCCCCGCATCTTATGATTATTTCTAACAAGTTAATTGTTGTAAAGCGAATGGTTTCGATCTTCAATATCCTATTTGAATGTCTCGCAGTATTCTTCTTTAATAAGAACTTAGACATCTCATAATGGGCAATGGAACATTTATCTTCTATTGTCTATATACGCATCCTAAGCATTTTTTTCATTTATGATATACGATCAATAATTCAAACGATCCTACATTGAGCCAAAAATCACGTACGAATTCCATAAGAAAACGCTTGAGACTTGATTTCTTGACAGGGTTTTTCTGTAAGCTTCTTATGGAACACGTCCGATATTCACAAGACATTTTTATCGTGATTAGAGATTCTATGAATGTCTGTTTTTTCTCAAATTCAAAGAGCGATTCTCCAAATACATAGTCTCAAAGAAATCCATAACTAATATCTTTGATTCTTCATAAGAACATCTTATGAAATTATACCCATTAATATTATGAACGCAATATTCGATTGAAGTTCACAGATTTTTCTTGTGAGTCTCACTAGCTACTTCTTATGTCTTTATTCCATATGAAAATTCCTACGTGGTTTTTTTGGTAGGAAGACGACTCATTTTCAGTGTTACTAATCATTGTCATATGCTTATGAATCTCTATCTCAGTGATCCTCAGGCCAGTTTTTTCAATCATTTTTATTTTTGATCATTATCATAGTAATTTAGTTTCAGGTTCTTGATAACTTTGGCAGTAGAACAGTTTTCCGAAGAAAAATTTAGCGAAACTAATCAGATCTGAGAGATACAGACATCATGTGCGGCCCGCGGGCCTTTGGTGACAACGGATCTATGTCATTGCTCATGAATCTCTATCGTGAATATTATGTCATTAACATCGATCATCGAATTGCATTAGTGTTCCTTATGAGATTATTACGAAAATCGTACTCCATTAGATTGTCTTATGGATGCCAATCAATGCAATTGATTACCACGGAGAGTTTCTTATGAAATTATATCTTTTAAGGTAATGTGTATTATTTCATAAGTCTGTTGTAGGTTTTTTTATAAGATTCTCGAATTGAAAAACAAAATACTTATGTCGTTATTCCATGAGAAAAGATTGTGTAACGGAAGTATGACTTCTGTTTCCTCAGTGTAGAACTTCCCATGTTCACAAAGGGCGCTTACGTCATGCGCCACTGACGTTTTCGGAATATTATTGTTATTTTTACGACAAATAACGAATCCTTCAAGATTTTTCCAATAAATCATATTTTTTGCGAGCATACGCTGAATAATGTAGCTAGAATGCTGAAAATTTATATGGAGCTTACGCGTCGACCTTGCGCATGGACAAAGTAATCCATCATATCTATTTCTAAATTTAACAAAATCCTCGATGAGCATTATAATTGTTGTTTTAATATGTTGTTTTGTTTTTCCCTCCCCCACGTAACAGCTTTTGTATGGACCCTAACACTATGTAAGACCCCCTCCCTCCCCCTATTGCGTTACGTAATATTTGTACGGTCCTTTATCTTTTTTGATTCTTCTCAATCAAATTGATTAAATGAATGACTCGATCGAAACATCCAACAAAACTTTTTGCTCTATGTGATGCACAAAACTGAGTTTCTAACTAGAATGAACAAATTTTGTAGCAAATCGGCTAAATACTAAGAGAGATTCATGTAGAAACCTAGGTAGTGTTCCAATTAACATTAGGTAGAATTTTTACAAAATCATCTTGGTCAGAATTCTCACAAGGTTCTGAACATAATTTTCAAGGAAAACATAGACAGAATTCTCAAAGAGTAGCATTTTGCTTACGGGTTTTTTGATGATATTTCACAATCTTAAGGCGGATGTTCTTCTGTTCGCCGTCGTTAAGGTGAAACATGTCGGAATCCAAAAATTGCTGTCATAATTGCCGACGTGTGCCTCTACTCATGATTTCAAGGCACTAATCTGCAGAAATACTGAACGTACGAAGTCGTTTTTAAACATCCTGCTAGTGCACAAAGCTAAAATGAAAATTGTTCTGTCGTTTGATGCTTCTTTCACGAGATTTATACCTTCAATGTTTAGGTACATCATTGAATTGTTTTATTCAAATTGGATTCCAAGCTGTTTCATCTTAATAATTGATGAATATTGCTAATCCATCTCAAATAATGAATACTTCATACTTTTTCATATCATGAAGACGGAGTTTTATTACCATTTATCACATTTGTTATTCTCAAAGTAATCATGGATGACTAAACAAATGATAGGCTGCTTAACCTTAAGTAAACTTCAAACAAAATTCAATTTCACGAATTTTTGGACAGCATTTTGCATATTTCAGAACCGAATTTTGAAATAAATTCTGGCCAGATTTGTGGACTTCGTAACCGTGCGGTTAGTGTTACCAAGCATTTAGCCGCATCGAGTCAAGGAATGTGGGTTCGATTACTGTTTCAGTCCGAAAAAAAAAACTTTTCGTCAGGAACGTATTTCGACTGTGCCTCTGGGCGTTGCATGAAATTCTTAGATAATCGTCCTTTTCATGAGATAGGTCCGTGTGAGTATGCAACAATTTTAATGGCGAAATATCACGTTTTCACAAAATATTGGCTCATTTCGGAGGACGTGTTAGCTTCGCAAGAAATTTAAGAGAGTATGAATCAGGGTGATCAGCGAACCAGGAAATCGGGAAAACCAATAAATACTTGGGAATTTTATATTCATTTTGGTGTATGGCCTAGAAATTCTTTGATCATGTCTTTGCAACTGGAAAAATAGTTTGCTTGACACTTGTTTAAGAACCTCAAATATATTTAGCTAATTACTTTCAAAATTTTATTGTTATTACAGGTCGGACTCGATTATCCGGAGTATCGATTTTTTTTTTCATTCCGGATAATCGAATCACTAAGGGAAAAATTAAAATCAACGATAAGAGAACTTAAATATTATCTTTTATCACTGTTTTATTTATATGATGCAGTGGCGTTGCCAGAAATTATTTCTCGGAACATTAGGGGGCTTGAGAAGAAACAAATTGTTTTGACCGACATACACAAAAAAACCCTTTTTAAGCCCCCTTTTTCTTACCTACGTCCAAAACTGCAAAAACATTCATATTGTATATTGCAATACCAAATTATCTCAAATTTATGCATAAAAACTGAAAAAAAACATGAACATCAAAAACCAAATTCCGGATAATCGAATCCCGGATAATCGAGTAGCCGGATAATTCAGTCAGACCTGTATAACCATATTTCTAGCAGCTATAATAATTAACATTGATTTTTAGATTCGGACTGGATATGACTTTTTTATATCAGTCTGGTAGGGAATCGGTTCCTACTCTTGGTAGTTTAAATTAATTTTACCACTTGTTATAAAACAGCTACTGAGTTCATATTAGACCACAATGTGCATTTTATCACACTGTTTTTTATGGCAAAGCTTCAGACAATTAAACCAAAACAAAATCCACGAAAGTGACCAAGTGGGTTTTTTTTTCACTACAATGTTTTTTTTTTTGTATTACGCGTCGGGCGGAATTTCCCCAAAATAAAGAGGCAATTAATTAATTTATTAAGAACTTTTCAAATTAACGAATCGAAAATCCATCCTTGACAAAGGGGCGCGTGAACTAAGCGTGAACTAGGACAACAAACAATGTAACTAATTCCAATTTGTGTTTCTCCTCTCCCGCCATTTCTTCCCCCGTGCAGGTATCGTCGATTGCTTTGTTCGCATCCCCAAGGAACAGGGCTTCGGAGCTTTCTGGAGAGGTAACCTTGCCAACGTGATCCGGTACTTCCCAACCCAGGCGCTGAACTTCGCCTTCAAGGATGTCTACAAACAGATCTTCTTGGGTGGCGTCGACAAGAACACACAGTTCTGGCGCTACTTCATGGGTAACTTGGGATCCGGCGGTGCCGCTGGTGCCACCTCGCTGTGCTTCGTCTACCCACTCGACTTTGCCCGTACCCGTCTGGGAGCCGATGTTGGCCGTGCCGGAGCCGAGCGCGAGTACAACGGTCTGATCGACTGCCTGAAGAAGACCGTCAAGTCCGATGGTCTGATCGGTCTGTACCGTGGATTCAACGTGTCGGTCCAGGGTATCATCATCTATCGTGCTGCCTACTTTGGTTGCTTCGATACTGCCAAGGGAATGCTGCCCGACCCGAAGAACACCTCGATCTTCGTCTCGTGGGCCATCGCTCAGGTAAGTTGGCTCTTTATTGCTTCCAGCTATCACTGCTTTCTGTTACATAAGAAGGATGACCCAAATCGATGCATTGCATAACGACTTCCCTCTCATTGTAAGCCATACAAGGCTGCAACAATCGATTTTTACAACGAATGCTGGCCTTTTCATGGCGTCATTTAGCGAGCGTGTCCGCTGGCACGACCAGCTAAAGGATAGCTTTTTGACTTCAAAATATGTTATTTTTACCGTCCAACAGCGTCAATCCTGCTATTCTCTCAAGGTGGAAAGATGCTGATTGTTGACGCTTTACAGTACAAGTGCCTTCTTTCTAGCAATGTACGTGTCGTAATTTGCCTTGGCCTCTACAGGCGAATGTGACACGGTTCTTATCGAACGCGCACATACAAAAAGCGGTGGTTTCTGTCGTCCGCCGCGCAAGAATATTAGTGAACTTTGCTGCATATGAGCATCGTTGAAAAGTCGTTACGTAAACTCGGACAAGTGCGTCTCAATTTTCGGAAGATTCGTCTCCCGGATGACGCTAAGTGTCACAACGGGAGGCGAATGATGGATAACGGCCGTGATCGAGGTCGAAATCCATCACGGTTCTGGTATTCTCAGTCGAAGGTCACGATTGTTACATAACACTTTTCCTCTCGCAATGGAATACACCGGACGTTGGCTAAAATTAGGATTTTTCCTCTGAATGACTCTTGGTTTTTCCCATCATTGACGCAATCTTGAGATAAATAAGATGTTCTCGAGAGTCACGCGGTGGAAATCCGTACGCAACGCGTGTCTACCACTGACTTACAACACGCTGTCTAATGGAACAAGGTCATTTCAATCAACGCCGCTTGTTAAACAATTCCAACGAATCGTTTCCAGACCTATGCAGTTCCAATTTACGGCATTACGCAAAACTTGAAAGGGAGATGTTCTCTGAAATGCATTGCTCTTCCCTTAACCTTACGTAACCCGAAAGAAGTTCAGCAGACTGTGAAACGTCAGCTGATATAACCTACAAAATACCGTTCCACACGGGGAAGATCGAAATTTATTCCATGCCATAGCAGTAGTCGTGGTGTGGAAACGGGATGCCAGTGCGTCATGAGCAGCACGAAGAGAGTTTCGCAAGCGAATGCGAGTGCGAATGGGAAGAGCAACAACGAGGAGAGTACAGTCACCCCACAGTTATGGATAATACACAGATATGGATCAGTGCAGGATTGAACACAAAGTTTCTCATCGAATAGATTTGCAATTACGCCAAAAACATTTTACTTACGTGAACTATTAATCTCGAATGCTTTTAAATCAATTATAATGAACTTTCACACATGTTTTCCTGTTCCTGGAAAATAAAACGTTAAACCTACCTTTCACACGTAATTAACTCGAGAAACTGCTGAAAAAATGTCAAGAAACTGCAAAGAAATCTTCAGCTGATATTAACTTCATGTACATAATTTTGCCAAAATACGTATTATTGAAGACACTGAACCTCATTAAACGTAAACATATATGGTGAATATTACCAGAAACGCCTAAGGCGAAATATAGCTATGCTGCACACAATACAAGCAAAGAAAACCGAAAAGCAACCCAAAGATAGAACTTGCGAAAAGAGTTCTTGTCAAGAAAAATGAAGAACCTTGTAAGAGCAGGCATGTTGGTTTGTCGGATGATAAGATAATTCCGAAGGAACGCCAACACTAATGCCTTCATTAACACACCATTCATTTACCTCGCAGATAAATTGCTGTTATAATGTTCTGATCCATAATGTGAGTCGGTTTGATCTATAAGGACCCTCCTGTCCCACTGATTCACACTTCTGTTGGATGGACAACGTTCGAAATTTCTATCGAAATTGACACTTTTTCGTAACCGCGAATTTTGAGTTGCATTCCCAAAAACAATTATATTCTCCAGTGCCAGGGAGGTATTTTTGGTTTGTACAGCGTCGCCGTGATTTTTAATCATATTTTGTTCTGAAAAATGACCCTTCTAGTTGATCCATAACTGTAGTCCGACTGTACATCGCTTGCCACATGTTCAACCTCGTGAGAGAACGAAGAAGCAACTTATAGCGTAGCAGCGCAAATAAAATCGATAATCCTCGTTGCTCTGTCGCTGATTGAAATCGCGGCGCTGGCAGTTCAGTTCAGAGCCAGAAGGTGCACATGTGTAACATTCATTGAATTTCCGATTCCTGACCTCGCGCTGCTCGGGTGATGTTGTCGAATGGCGACCCGACCGAGATAAGCGGAGATTCCTTTCGTTGCTCAGTCTCATGCCCCGACGAAGAGTTCAAATGTCACCCGTCAGAGCGCATTCAGAGGCCTGGCAAAGCACATTTCGAAATGTGATGCATGCGCTTGCTCGCGTTTAGGTAGATCACGCTATTTTTATAAACTGGTTTAGCAGCGTGCTCAAGTGCCAAGAAATCTGGGAAACAAAGTCTCCTTTGCGAGCGAGAATTTTGTTTGACGGGAACAGATGGCCTTCCCCGCCCAAGAACGGCACCTGGTGTGGGAAAAATCGATTTCATTGCCGTTCGTGTAATTGGTGGCACGTGTTGGTCGAATAACAAATCGGTGACGTAACACTAATGTTTGTACGCCCCTGCGCCTTAGAATGGTTCCGTTCGAGACGTCATAGACGTACACTTTGAATCCGTTTTTGATCTGCGGCTGAGTGACGTAACCAGTGTTTTGTTTCGTAACACATCGCTTAGCCTTGAATGATTATTCACGCACGCACTCTTTACTTGCTGCATGGAAGAGTACTTCCTTGTCGAGGAAATACCGTAAATTAACGCGTCTAATTCTAGACCGCCCTTCAAGGTCTCTGTCAATGTCCATCGACAGGCACGTCGAAGAAAAAACAGACGGGCTGAGTTAGGCGCCTATCGCGCTCTTGAAGTGTCACATGTAGTCGAGAGTGTCACACGTAAACACGCACCCGCTCGTGTGAACCGGGATCGAGCGGCTTAAACCCGCTCCAAGGCCTCTCGGTCAGCAGTTGTGGTTGTTATCACCTCTGCACGATAAGCGGCGATAACGTGATAATCGCATCGCAGCGTAGGAATATAATAACTGGACCGTGTGCTGTCACGTAACAGAAATATTTCAAAGCTATCCAGTTTTTTTAAATGTATTACTTGTATGGGCCGTGGAGCTGAAAGAGTAACGCAAATTTAGTTGGTAGTCCTCGGCAAGCTTACAATAATCCTTCAAGGAAGCATTGCAAAAATTGTACAACATTTTGTAGGGTTAAGTTTCAATATCACTGCGAAATTTCAAGTAAAACTGAATAATCGTGGCAGTCGCATTTAATTCCACAGTGGAAACAATGAGATGAGATGTACCTATTGGTGAACAATACCAAATTACGATCAAAATCCTGACAAGTTTCAGTCAAAAGAAGGCTATTGACTGCGAGCCTCCTGTATTTCACAATGAAATAACTTTTGTCCAAACGGTTCAGTTTCTCGACTGAATGCGAAAAATCTTTCAGCAATTCAATGCTGCTTCCTAATATAATTTCTATTTTTTTTTAAAATTCCCCAAGAGAATCCTCTTTGAAAGCAAAATTTGTTCAGGATTTTTTTCGAAAAATCTTACTAGGATTTCTCTAGGACTTCCTACTCGATTTTCCAGTAAGAGAATTGCTTAGTTTCCTTCAAAAATTTCTTGAAGGATTTCCTAGCTATTCAAAGCTAATTATTTCTGCGGACTCTTCTGAAAATATTTTAAAATATTTTGGCGAAAACCAAGACCACTATCTGACAGACTTGCTAAATAAATTTCTAATCAAGCTTCTGCAGGCCATAGAAGGAATCATAAACCTGCTTTCTGAAAGAACATTTGAACCTTCGGAAGATAAGCCGAAGACGTTTAGGAATAACAACAACAAAAATCAAAGAGTGTGTCAGAAACTTGTCCAGCACTTCAAAATCGAATACTAATTTTGCTAGAAATCATTTCAGAAATTACATTTTTCCACTGATTAATCCTTGGTATTGTTTTTACACAACTATTTCTATACAAAAACAAGTTCATATAATCCTATAATCAATATAGATATCAGCAGCTATTCCCTAAAGTAAAATTCCCCTGTTCATGAATTTCAGCAACAAACATTAGATTTGAATCGTTTACTGTTTGCTCTATAATCTTCATAGTATGCAAAATGAGTCAGAGTCGTAGATCATATGAAACATGAGTATACGAGTCGCCGCTAAGTGATATGATAGTTTTCAACAATTCATTTATTAGAACGTTCAGTTGAAACGCATGAAATCATTTTTTTTATTACTTATGTGAAAATTTTATCGTGAGTTTGTTTACCGAAGTTCATGTTTTTTTTATAAACTTCGAGTTTTTTTTTCTACAAAATTTAGAATAATAAAAACTATACCAAGCTAATATTCGTGTCGTAAAAACATATGAAGTGAAATCTCTGATGCTGCATCTTGATCATTTATGGCAATCAAGTCTTATCCTAGATAGATAACTGTTCAAATTTCTGCAGTTATTTACCCAATGTGTAGTTTGGTTAATATACTCAAAGAACGTATTTCCATTTCCAATCATTTTTATGACTAAAGCTAGTTTTGAAGTCACTTTCAGGTCACTTTTGATTACTATTTTGATCATTTTGGAACTAAAATCTTTGAATTGTTAGACATTATGAAAAACTAGTTAAGTTAGAGTCGTACTTTTCCACCTTATCCATGGATCGCATCACCGACCAAAGGTGACCAGACCTTTTTCCTCCCTCACTAATAAACACCCTTCCCGTGGTGATTGTTGAGATGCAGAGGTATTCTCGGTCTTTAGAAGCAACAATCATTATACTCGAATTTTCCTTCCCCATTCCAACATTCCAAATGACAGTAAAGAATTCGCCGGCGCCGTTTTTGATCAACAATATGAATGATAGCTAAATGTGCACTTCGAGAGTAAACGGAAGTCCTATCTCTAATTATTTGGATCGATGTGCAATTCTTACCAGTTCCGATCAATCACAGAGTAGTAACCATTGATTGACATGCACAGTCAGTCTATTCTATGCTATGCTTTCATGAGAATTTTTTTTCCTGGAAGTGTTGATCATAAATGGGAATAAATTCCCCCAGGAGGATGTTTCTAACAAAAACTAAGTAATTTTGAATAATTCAGATTATTTGCCACAACTTTGTTCAAGAAATTTTCTAGAAACGTCGTTTTGACAGTCGATCAAAGCTGTAAGATAGAAAGAGTTAAACCCAAGTAACCAAATAGCATTTTTCCCTCGTGCTCATATAGTGCTATTTTCTGCTGACGTGTCCTATATTAGTCGTATAATAGCCCTATAAGGTCAAAAAGGCGAAATAGTGGGATTGTCATGAATGTTTTTGTTAGGTCATTCAAAAGTTCCACAGGGGGACATTTCTCTAATCTAAAAACAAAAATGCCTTATTTTAGGTTGACTGCGACGGATATAGAAGTCTTCAAACTCGTTATTTTAGGAAAATTATCAAAACACAGTTCAAAGTTACGGGGAACCCCAGCAGCACATAATGACCAAATGGAATCAAAACATCTGGACCGATTCGCCATACATATTGAAGTGGCGCTTATTATTAGCCACATTGCAAATTAATCATTACGCCAAAGCGCTTAGAACCTGCTCTTCAGTAGTGTAGAAGCGGGCATGTTTACCATCTCCGTTATCAGTCTGGCGCATGTTTATCAAATATACGTCCATGGCGCTAATGCCTAAGCCATGTGACGAAGCAAAACCTTATCAACCGCATAAATCACATGCACTCTCGATACAAACTCGCACCTTACGAAGTCGAGACCATGTGTTCCAAGCAATTATCATCTGTGATGTAACGCAGCAAAACATCCATGGGTCATCCTTCTTTCGGAATTCTGTCAATCTGCCTAAATCGGAAACTGACCATTCTTTTCCTCTCTTCCCACACAGGTTGTAACGACGGCCTCCGGCGTTATCTCCTATCCATTCGATACCGTCAGAAGACGTATGATGATGCAGTCCGGCCGTGCCAAGTCGGAAATCATGTACAAGAACACCCTCGACTGCTGGGTCAAGATCGGCAAGACGGAAGGTTCGTCGGCCTTCTTCAAGGGCGCCTTCTCCAACGTTCTGCGTGGTACTGGTGGCGCTCTTGTGCTCGTGTTCTACGATGAAGTGAAGGCTCTGATGGGTTAGATTTAAGTTTAGCGAAAAAAAAATTAAACTAAAAAAAGTTACAAAAACCAGCTAAAGTAAACTAAACCAATTAAGGTGGAAAATCAGCAGTAAAACCAGTGATCTATTTATTTGACGCTAGAAAGAAATTCACAAGCAAGCACATCTTGCGCGTTATTTGTGTAGAAAAAATAGAACGAAGCGACGTAAAAACCACTCAAAACTGAAATGATGTTCTTACTACCAACCAGGACAAAATTGTAATCAAGCCATACGAAAATAAAAGTGTTCTCACAAATCGAACGAAACAACAGACGAAAACCATTCGTATTTGAGTTGAAAATAGGAAAGAGATGTGCACATTCCGTAATATTTCCATCCGACTCGCAACCCGAATGCTGCAATGTTGTTGCACTCGAGAAATCTCACCAATTTGCCGTGCGAAGTCATTTCAGAGACCGATTACAAGACAGTAGCTGTGAAATAAGAAAAAAAACGAGCAAACACTCTTTAAGAGTTCCCAAAGACCAGTATAACAATTTACATGACATGCGATCAAGCAGGGCTTGACTTAACCGAACGGGCACGATAAGGAAAACAAGTAGCTTCTGTTTTATGATGCACCCTAACAGGCGTTAATTTGCTGAAGAGAATCGAATTGCGAATAATAGTTACAACCTGAGTAAAAAAAGAATGCGACCGATTGTTGTTCTATTTCGGAAAAGCCTCAGGATCTTTCCGAGCAGAAAGAAAGTCCCTTTTCACTTAACTCGTGCGAAACTCTTGGTTAGGAACTTAATTGGTGCATTGTCTCATTCTACTTCTACATAATTTTCTCATTCATCATTTCGACACCTCATTATTCTAACAACAAAGAAAAATCCGCTGAATATTCTTTGTTAAGATTAATTGGACCACGGTATCCTATTGTGCAAACTGTTTGAAGTTCATATGAATTGGCTGTACGTAATACCGTAGTCGGAGAAGTATTTCCATTTTTAGAATGATGAGCCTCTTTGATATATGGAAGCGAATGGTAGACTGTAGGTAGAAGGCATTGCCACAGTTAAAATTTATGGGGATAGGTGGGTGTAGTAGAATAACACCAAAGACAAATTAAAGACCTCCATGTCCCTTGCAGTTGCTCAAAATTTTATGGCTTATAAGGTAATCTAGAATGCCGTGAAAAGTGTACTGCGATCTGTCAAACTTGGGTACCTTTTGCACTACCGAGGGACGAAATGCAGTACTAGAAGTGGTACCCAATCTGAGCCCGAGTGTGACGGACCTGATAACACCCTTGAAGAACGTAGCACTTTAAAAAGACGTCCGTTCATCTTAAAATCCGTCTAAGGAATCATGACATCAGGCTGAAAAAGAGTGCAACGAACCCGATAGTCAGCATCTCGTACTTCGCCTACCCGAATGTTAGTTTCGTAATTCTCCTCGGTTACCCGAGCGTCGCATACTCTCGAGAAAGCCTACGATCATCGGGAAAGCTCGTTGCGCATCTTTCATTTTCTTAGGTCGTATGAATAAATTGAGCAAAAGCTTGTACTTTACTCAAATCCACCTTATAATTTTCTTGAGCATTTACTCAAGTGGGTATGATAAAACTGAGCATTTGAGCATTTACTTTTTGGACATCTAAATTCGTATGAATAAAGCGATAAAAGCTGAGTAAATGCTCCATCGGTGGCCTTAAAACAAGACCTTATCAAGCTGACTCGGCGGCAGGGGCAGTTCATGCTGGCTGGCGACCTGAACGCAAGGCACGAGGCATGGGGAAATACCCGGCGGAACAGGAATGGCCTCATCCTACAACAGGACCTGGAGGAAGGCCACTACACCATTCTGAGCCCGGATTCGCCCACCCGCCTGAGCCGGTCCGGGGCCCACTCAACCATCGATGTCTTCCTGACCATCGTTCATCAGGTTCTCAGCTCGGATAACTATTCGGTGGTGGCCGAAGTTGGTTCCCTGGTCAACCGGCGCAACTATCACCGTGTCGACTGGGGTCGATTCCAGCGGTGAATCGACTCCAATATCGCATACGAGGCTCCCCTGGCGTCCATGGAAGACGTTGGCTGCAGAGCATCGAAGAGGCCATCTCCGTGGGCATCTGGTCAAATATGCTCACCGAGCAACACCCTTTCGATCGATCGAGTTACCAAAGAACTCATTCGTTTGCACAACGCCAAACGTAGGCAGTACGAACGGTACGAACGCACTGGTCTGCCTACGTTGATCAAGGCCAGAATGGTGGACCTTAGAAACGAAAATTTTTCAAACAAGCACCCCTATTAATTTTTTTTAAAGACACTGACACGTTAATGCTTCCAGTAGGCATTTTGCCCTTTGAAGGAAGCACCACACTAGACAACGGACTAGCATGCAACGCCCTTGTTTACGTTCGAATGTGCTTTCGATCGAAAACCGTTCGCATTCTCGTTTAAAATAAAAAAATCAAATGGGCCATGGATTCGAACGAATAGGATTCGATCAAAAGTTGGATCCGCCGTAAACAAGAATGAGGGTGAAGGTCCGCTCTCTCCTACACTGAAGCCAGAATTTGCGTACAATTCATAAGAGAACGCTTGTGAATTGATTTCTTGACTGGTTTTCTCTCTTTCATACGATTCTTCATGAAACACAAACGTCCGATATTCACAGAAATTTCTTGTCGTTATCATTAGAAATCTTATGAAATCTTTAATTTTTCTAAATTCAAAGAGCGATTCTCTAAAATACATAATGGTCCTAAAGAATTCCATAATTGATATTCTATGATCCTTCATAAGAGTACTCTCTGATATTATACTTATTTGTATTATGAACGCAATGATCGAGTGGAAGTTCATAAGTTTTTCTTATGAGTCTCATTAGATTGCTTCTTATGTCTTTATTCAATAAGAATTCCGTATGAAAATTCTTACGTGGTTTTTTGATAAAGGAAGTCGGAAACTGTTTTTCACAAGTGTTAACTAATCATTGTCATACGCGCGCTTATGAATCTCAATCGTGTATATTTGTTATTAGCATCTCCACGTTAAATCCATAAAGATTTTCGTATGCCACCCAATTGTTAAGAAAATCGTACCCATTAGATTGTCTTCGATGTCAATGATCAATGCGTTTGATATCCAAAAAGATTTCTTATGAATTATTATCTGTCATATGTAATGAGTGTTTTCATAAGTCGTTTGGAATGTTATAAGATTCTCGAATGAAGAACAAAATACTTCTTATTCGTTATTCCATAAGAATTCCTTATGTACCCTCATACGTCCGTTTCCGTCAGTGTAGAATTATGCTGGGCATTCCCTGGAAGACGACCAACAATTTAAAAAAACCAAACCCAGACCCATTCTACCGTTATCCGCTAGACAACACGATCGTCTGATAACCAGGGCTGTTGCATTTTCGAAAGCATTTGTGAACCCGAAAGGCTCGGTTGCGTCGTCTCGAGGGAACAAACAATCTGCTCGCTTTCGTTCTTCTTTCACCAATCATTCCGTTCCGTTACCTGATTGAAACAGCGACAAGAAAAGGTGACATGAAGAGTAAGAACTTCGTTCAATTTGATTTCATTGAAATCTATCCAAAATGTTCGAATTGGATTTTACCTATTTTTTGCAATAGTAATGTCAATAACTTGTTACGGTAATAAATTAAAGATATGAGAAAAGAGTATGCGGGCCACCACGTTGTTCATTTGAATTAATCAGCTCCTAAAGTTAGAGACTAACGATTGAAAGACCAGCTCGCTGCGGTAAGGCTCTGATATATGACGCGCGACGCACAGGCAGCACGAAAGAAATGAAAGACTACGCTTGCTGCGATGAAAGGATATGTTTGTCGGATTGAAACGAAACAGTAGAGTTTCAATCGAAAGGGAAGCTTGAGTCAGTCAGTTGGGGACTGAAAATGCTTTCAATGAATTGAAAATGGACGGCCCTGCTGATAACCCCTGCGGAGAAGACTGCTGGTCGGCATTTCGTCAGCTCACACAATCTAGGGCTAAACATTACTAGTCCACACGAAGCTGCTGTTTCCGAACACGCAGCTAACCTACACCGATCTCCCAACGACTTCTCGGAGGAGTTGGAGATTACTGCTGACGAATTGCTGGCCTATGGCAAAACACCCAAAAACATGAAGGCCCCTGGTTTGGTTTCTATCAACATCCGGCACAGATTGTTAACCCGTGGCTTCGACTTAGCTTCCCCTCGTCGTGGAAGTCAGCAAAAGTCATATGTCATATAAGGAAACCTGGGAAGGATGCTTCTTCCTCCAACAGCTATCGACCCATTAGCCTTCTTTCAGGGTTATCAGAGCTTTTCGAAAAAGCGATCAACAGACGGCTGCTTTCGGCAGCCGATAAAAATAACATCTTACTCGAGGAACGATTTGGCTATCTACGCGGTCGCTCAACCGTGCACCAACTGACTCGAGTAACCAACATCCTCAGGGAACAAAGTCCCTCGTCGAATCCTCTGCCATGGCGTTGCTTGATGTTGAATGAAAAAGCATTCGACAACGTCTGGCACGATGGCCTGGTGTACAAGCTGCACCGATACAAGCTTCCCACCTATATGATTGAAATCATCAAAAATTATCTGTACGACAGGACGTTCAGGGACTCAACATCCCCGCAGGTGTTCCACAGGGAAGTATTTTAGGTACCCTACAGCAGGGCGTCTACTACCTGAAAAAAAACTGGAAAACCTGGAATTCTCAGGGAATTTTATTCAACCTGGAAAAAACCTGGAATTCTCAGGGAATTTAGGCCACAGTCAGGGAAATAATTTTGAAACAGTAATTCATGGTTGAATTAACTATTTCGAAACTATTTTTGCACACGGGCGCCGCCTCAAAATGCAACTTGACCGATTAAGTTCATTAATAAACTTGGACGTTTTCCATGAAATGCTTTCAAATAATTCACCATATATTTATTATAAGATACTAAAATCATCAATTATTCGTAGTTCCGGAAAAAATGTCTGTTTGTTGCTGGTTATGAATCAGCATGATTGAAATTTTCAAAGGTGGCAGTAGTATTACACAGCTTAACAAACATAACATTTTTGCGTGTCTCAAAGATCAAATCATGTGCCTAGTACATTTGGGGTTGGTGAATTTGAAGCTGATTTCGAAAATGTTCCAGCACGTTACGATTTTGAACTATGGGTCCTCAAAGTAGTATAAAATGCTGTGTTTTAATGTTGAAAGTTAAACAGCATTTTATGCAACCTTGAGAACCCGTAGCTCAAAATTGTAATATGCTGGAACATTTTTGAAATCAGCTTCAAATTCACCAACCCCAAATCAAATAATCATCAGATTAGGATTATGTAGGATTTAATTTGGTTTGAATGCCAAATAAATGTTGAATAAATCGTTGTTTTTTTTCACCATGCCGCCATCGTCACACAATATTATTCATTCCTATTATATGGCAAGATACCATACTTTTCAGATACATCAACAAATAACTTTTGAGCTTTGAAAGTATTATGAAATTTGTTGAAAAGTATTCTCTAACACTTCTTCTTCTTTCTGGCGTTACGTCCCAACTGGGACAAAGCCTCAGATTAGTGTTCTTATGAGCACTTCCACAGTTATTAACTGAGAGCTTTCTTTGCCGATTGACCATTTTTGCATGTGCATATCGTGTGGCAGGTACGAAGATACTCTATGCCTTGGGAATCGAGAAAATTTCCTTTACGAAAAGATCCTCGACCAGCGGGATTCAAACCCACGACCCTCAGCATGGTCATGCTGAATAGCTGCGCGTTTACCGCTTACCGCTATGGGCCCCATTCTCTACACTGAAATGAATTTTATTGTAGAAACTACTGAATCCATGGTAAAATTAAGAACTGCACCAACGATTTTCAACCGACTACATTAATCTGTTAACTCTACCAAAACATAGTCAACATCACTACACAAGAAAATTTCTTCTGTTGATTTAACCAGAGTTGTAGTATTTATGACTAGAAACATTCTTGATTTGAGAAGTTTAGCATCATGCTTTTGACCACACTGTGTTGTACGGTGCGTGTCACGGATTGAAATACAATGCTTTGTAGTGGATGCTACTATGGACATAGTCAAATTTACTGCACTGCTCAGTGATTTTTACCAGATTATAGTAAACTTAACAGATTTTTGTAGTCGGTTGAAAATCGTTGGTGCAGTTCTTAATTCTACCATGGATTCGGTAGATTATATAACAAAATTTGTTTGCGTGTAACACATCAACCTTAAATTATGTAGTAAACTAAGCAGATAAATCTTCATATAAGCTGGTTCTTGCATGTAAGTTGAATGTAGTCATTAAAGAATGCATTTCATCTCCCAAAATCTTAAAAACTAAAAAAATATTTTTGAAAACGGTCATGGTTTCAGTAACTCTAATTTAAGTAAATAGCAGTATTTTGATGCTTGATACAAAGAAAATGTTCCGCAGTGTAATTGATTAATGTAAAAGATTGACACACACACTAGTAAAACAAAATACTTGTAATGGGACTTCTGAATAGACCTTTTTCTCCAGACCAGACAAGCTGTTCAGAACCCACTCTCAGAAAACATTTTAAGCATTCCTGTTTTTCGTAAAAATTCTAATGAAATACAAAAAAAAATGTTGTCCTTCGCAGAGTTGGTAGCAGGTCTGTTTTAAAATACTTGGTGTCTGTTTCAATGCAAGTATTCAAAAAGTTTCTATTTTTGAAGGAAGATCTCTAAAGACTCTGTTTTGAACAAAATGGTCTCTAAAGTTACTATATGCATTATATTGCTTGCAATTAATCCTAATGCAAAATTATAGACAGTAACATTCAGAGACTAAAATGCGACTATTCAACAGGCTCATCTAGATTTTTTTTAGATCCCTCGAGGAAAAGCTTCAAAAAATATCCCAGTAATTCCAAGAGATTTGATCTGGAATACTTTCAAAGATGTTCTCTAGATTTTTTTTATAGAGTTCTCTCTACCAATTATCCCAGAAACTTATCCAGCGACTTTTCGAAGGATGTTTAGAGGAATTTCTCCAGATTGTGCTCTCGTAATTTCTACATTTATTTTTTTGATATATTTTTTCGAAAACTATACCAAACTATGCTTTAATTCTTCAATTGATTCCTCCAGCTGTTGCTCTAAAGAATTTTCCAAAGATTCATATAAGGTACCGTGGGGCAAGTGGGTAATGGAATTCGCATAGTTGAGATTCTTCAAATTCTAGAGACTTTAAATTGAAACAAATGAGGTCGTGTATATTTTTTAGCTTGACTCTCACCAAATATAAGCAGCATGCTGAAATTGATTTTTATGAAAAATTGAAGAAAAAAATACAGAAAAAGTTTTTGAAAAATATCTCCTTACTTTTCACTTGCCTCAAAAGTGGGGCAAGTGAAAAGTTTACTGTTTTGAACAATAAATTCAAAAACAAACAGTTATATTCATGATTTCTATTAGCCTTAACATTTGTTAAGGCTTCCCAATGAACAATAACATAAGTAAAATGTAAACAAAGAAAATGTTATTCTTTTCACTTGAATTTTCTTCTGTTCAGTTATGTTAGTTGAAATGATTCGACAACATTATAACTGCAACATTTCTAATGTTAGTTCTTACATTATAGGACAGCAATTGCATTTCCGCTCTGTAGAATTTCCACCGCTCGTTATTTGTTTTTGAGAAAGTCGGATAACTCTTCGGGAGAAATCAAACGGAATCCTTCAATAACGTATTTATATTTTTTTTTATGTGGATAGACCTATTGACTGTTTAACGATAAACTTGCAACGATCGACGCGCCACCATATTTCATATAACGGAGGGTATTAGAACTAACTTGGAGGTGATGCTTTGGAGGTTATTTGGCAATTTGGAGGTTAAAATCCCCTCCAAACACTAGCGATTTTGCGGTGGGATGTTGACGTTTGCTGACGAATACACCGTTTTTAGATTGTATAACATTTTGCGGTAATCCACTTCGCGGTATACGATTTCGCGGCGTGCCATTTCGCGGTACGACATTTCGCGGTTGGTACCATTTGGCGGCATGTTATTTCGCGGTCAGTATTATTTCGTGGTGTACCGTTTCGCGGTTTGTACCGAGAAGTTTCATATATCTTAACAGTGCAATTTGAAGGACTGCCTGTGTTCAAAAGAAGGGTAAATCACCGATGAAAATGTTATTAGTGATAATGCCAACAATTTTCAGTGCAACTCATAGGAAAACCCACACCGCGAAATGGTATAGACCACGAAATGACATACCGCGAAATGGTACTAACCGCAAAACGGAAAACCGCCAAATGATACAAGCCGCGAAATGGTACACCGCGAAATGGTTGACCGCGCAATGGTTTACCGCGAAATGTCGGACAACCCCATTTTTATGTTTTGAACTAGCTTTACATAGACATTTCTCGAGATTTCCGTGTGTTCTCTAATATTGCAACTTTTCAGTCAACGTCTTCCTTTTAATTGGCTGCCCGAAGTAGACATATTAATATTGTAATGTTTGGCAACATCTTTTACAGAAGTTCCATGATTTCTAAAGCGGGGGCCACAATGGTCTAATCCACCGATGTTCTAAATTCACTCGGTCTGTGACTTGTGACACTTGAGTGGGGCACGCTCCCGTATGATCCCCACGTGATCTGGACCCGCTCTACACTCTGAAAAATATCTAAACTATATAGTTTAAAAGCCACTCTAAATCGCTATTTGCCTGGTTGGGTCTAAGCCCCGTATAGGTGCAGACTATACAGGCTTATTTATCCTGAGCATAAACTGACGCTAGTATAACTCCACCGCATCAATGCTTTTTATAGCATGCTACCGAATTCCCCGACGTTGCTACAAATATAAACAAAGAGGAAAACATTGAAAAAAATCAAACTCCCCGTTTTTATTTTATTATCTTTAAAACACATGGAAATGAAATCAGTAGTTTGCACTTAACATTAAGACCCATGCCTTATTTCAGATAACTAAAATTTTGATTCTGCGTAGTCTGCCGTTCACAAAACTTCCGAGCCGCTCGTATTTAATTATCCTGCAAATATTCAATAGCATCCAGATCCGAAATGATGGATTCTTCTCATGTTTCTGCTTTCTGGACCGTGTTTTCTGCATTGAAGTAGTACTTCATGACGCTGTTTCCGTTTTGCACGTGCAGACACTCGGTGTTTTCGAGCTTTTCTGAAATAAATGAAGGAAGAAAAATTAAACTGAGATGAAGGGAATTTAAACTTGTATTACATTTCTTACCTACTAAACAGTTCCTAGCCATTCGCCATTCGATTGATTCGCAATTTCTAATGAAAAGCAGTCCACTTTTGAGAATTTTCTAATGATAGTTAATCGAATAGTAGACAAATTAATGAAACGAATTTCGCGAGTCAAGCCGTCTTCACCGACATTTTTGTTTTTGTGAACATCTGCGGTCGCTAAAATACACTGATAAAAATAGTTTTGTGGAAGTCCAGCTTAGTTTAGTTTATTATACCAAAAATGTATACCACTTAAACTGAGCCTAGTGTATTCTTTAAGTATGACAAAAATGTATGAGTTTTAAACCGCTTATGATTTCTATTATTTCTGAGTGTAGTGTCAAAATTCTACGACCGAGTTAGTTTAGTACACCAGTGGATAAGACCATGGTCCGTCAACTTCGACTTCGACTTCAGCGTTAACGCATCCGTCAATGTACTAAAAACGTTGACGGATGCGTTAATGCAACACATGCGCACAATACTGCGTTGCGTCGTACGTTGTTATTATTGTTGAATTGCGTCATTCTCATCGTAGTCTTGTTTACCTACATCAAGTTGTGATCAATTTTTCCTCGGAGTTGAACTTTTGTGTGATGTTGACTGCATTTCTAGCGGAATCCGAAGTTTTGCCATTTTTTTTGTTTTGAATCTTCCGTCACGCGTTGGCTGCTGCGTCAACTTTGAAGATTTTCAAAGTTTAGCACAGCGTCAGCGTTTTTAGTACATGCGTGCGTTAGACGCAACGCATCATTGTGGGGTGCTGCATTGAATATCATTACTTTAAACTTAGCTGTCAGTTAAAGCTGACGGTGAAGTCGACGCTAACGGACCATTGTGGCCGCAGCTTAATAGCTTTTAACGCTTAAGTATCCACTTCTAGCGTAACATTTGAAAAGGGCCTAACTGCAAAATGTAAACAAACTTGATTATTCATTATTCGTATCATTTTTTACGTAAATTATTCCTACATACTCTTACGGACATGCAAAATGCATTATTAATGGTAATTTTATTCAAATTTAAAAGGGCCTATCTGAAAATGATAAAACTAAAAGGGCCTAATTGGTCATAACAGGGCCTAACTGAAAATTTCCATCAAAATCAGATTGGCCCTTCCGTGCATTTTTAATTTTCCTCCATATTTTACAATATTTAGCCATTGTATAGTGTTTTTGAAATATTTGAAAAGGGTCTATCAGCATAACGTAAAAATTGAGAAATGCTCGATTGAAGATTCTGTAACATATTGATTGTTACTATTTTAAACGCTATCTAATAGTTTTAAACTTTTGTTCGACACTCATAGTCTATTACTGGGCCACGTAACGTTTTAAATCTAACATAACATAAAAACTAGTAAAAAATGTTGAATTCAAACATCATCGGCAGATAGGCCCTTTTACGAGTCTTCAAACCAGTTAGGCCCTTTCAATTAGGCCCTTTAATTGAACATGGTTTGAGTTAGGCCCCTCCAGTTAGGCCCTTTTATTTAACATAGTTCCAGTTAGGCCCTTTTGGAATTTGTTAATTTTATTGATTATTGAATAGATTTTCAAAGTTTTAGAACAAAATCAATCGATTATGTGAGAAAATCAACATTGAATATTGAAAATTCTTTATTGAAGATTCTGTACTATATTGATTGTTCATATTTCAAACCCTTTCTCCTATTTACTAGTTTTATACTTGTGTTCAACACTCATAATAGTCTACTAGGTGTCCCATAACGTTTTAAATCTTAAATAACAAAACAACTCGTGAAAATGGTTGAATTCAAACATCATCGGCAGATAGGCCCTTTCACGAGTCTGCAAACCAGTTAGGCCCTTTCAGTTGGGCCCTTTGATTGAACATGGTTTCAGTTAGGCCCCTCCAGTTAGGCCCTTTTATTGAACTTAGTTCCAGTTAGGCCCTTTTGGAATTTGTTAATTTTATTGATTATTGAATAGATTTTCAAAGTTTTAGAACAAAATCAATCGATTATGTGAGAAAATCAACATTGAATATTGAAAATTCTTTATTGAAGATTCTGTACTATATTGATTGTTCATATTTCAAACCCTTTCTCCTATTTACTAGTTTTATACTTGTGTTCAACACTCATAATAGTCTACTAGGTGTCCCATAACGTTTTAAATCTTAAATAACAAAACAACTCGTGAAAATGGTTGAATTCAAACATCATCGGCAGATAGGCCCTTTCACGAGTCTGCAAACCAGTTAGGCCCTTTCAGTTGGGCCCTTTGATTGAACATGGTTTCAGTTAGGCCCCTCCAGTTAGGCCCTTTTATTGAACTTAGTTCCAGTTAGGCCCTTTTGGAATTTGTTAATTTTATTGATTATTGAAGTGATTTTCAAAGTTTTAGATCAAAATCAATCGATTAGGTATGTGAGAAAATCAACATTGATTAATAAAAATTCTTTATTGAAGATTCAGTACTATATTGATTCCTATTTCAAGCCCATTCTCTTTTTTACTAGTTTTATCATAATCTTAATGCGAAGTTAGTTGAAAAACTGATTTTTTATCCTGAAAAAAAAAAATCAATTACATTAAAAATTTTGAATAATTTTTATTTGTTGCCTCTAGTTGTGGATCGAGTTCCAAAAGTCGCGATTTTCACAAAAACAAATTCGTTTGTTTTTGTAACAGCCTTGCAAGAATTCTTCTTATACTTCTTCTTGGCATTACGTCCTCACTGGGACAGAGCCTGCTTTTAAGCTTTGTGTTCAATGAGTACTTCCACAGTTATAAACTGAGAGCTTTTTTTGACAAGTTGCCATTTTCGCATTCGTATATCGTGTGACAAGTACGAAGGTAAAGAAAAAGTAAAGGAAATTTCCATTACGAAAAAACCTGGACCGACCGGGAATGGAACTCAGATACCTTCAGAATGGCTTTGCTTTGTAGCCGCGGACTTAAACTGCTCGGCTAAGGAAGGCCCTCAAGTATAAAACAAGTAAAAAAGTGAATGGGTTTGAAATAGATATAATAAATAAGGTACTGAACCTTCAACCGAGAATATCCAACATTTAGCTATTACATTGTTTTTCCCTCGCTTTATTTTATTTAAAAACTATGAAAATTACTTCAATAAGCAATAAAATCAACAAATTCCAAAAGGGTCTAACTGGAACTATGTTTAATAAAAGGGCCTAACTGGAGGGGCCTAACTGAAATCATGTCCAATCGAAGGGCCTAACTGAAAGGGCCTAACTGGTTTCAAGATTCATTGAAGGGCCTAACTGCTGATGATATTTGAATGCAACCATTTTCACGAGTCGTTATGTTATTTGAGATTACTAACGTTCTGGGCCACGTAATAAACCATAATGAGTGTCTAACACAAGTATAAAACTAGTAAAAAAAAGTGAATGGGTTTGAAATATCAATAATCAATATGTTGCTGATTTTGTATAGAATAGTTTCCAATACTTAGCTTGTATGATATTGTGTTGTTTTCTCACATAATCATTAAATGTTGTCGAAGAATTATGCAAATCACTTCAATAATCAATAAAATTAGCAAATTCAAAAAGGGCCTAACTGGTTTGAAAATTCGTAAAAGGGCCTATCTGCGGATGATGTTTGAATTGAACTATTTTTACAAGTTGTTGTGCTATTTCAAATTCAAATCGTTGTGAGCCACGTAATAGACCATTATAAGTGTCGAACACAAGAGGTTATCCGAAAATGACGTCCATCAATTGGGGCCTCCTCCAATGGGGGGATGTACGAAAATGTGACAGTGCATGGATTGGGTATTAGAAAAAGCGTGACAGAGGGGGTAGAAGGGTTCTAGAAATCCCGAAAACGATGGACGTCATTTTTGGACCTTCCCCAAGTATGAAACTAGTAAAAAGCGAATGGGTTTGAAATAGGAATAATCAATATGGTACTGAATCTTCAACCGAAAATTTCCAATATTTAGCTATTATATAGTGTTTTTTTCACATAATCGCTAAATTTTGTTCAAGATTTATGCAAACCAATTCAAAAATCAATAAAATTAGCAAATTATAAAAGGGCCTAACTGAAAACATGTTCAATCAAAGGGCCTAACTGAAAGGGCCTAACTGGTTTGAAGATTCATAAAAGGGCCTATCTGCCGATGATGTTTGAATTCAACAATTTTTACGAGTTGTTGTGTTATTTGAGATTTGAAACATAATGAGCCACGCAACAGACTTTAATGGGTGTCGAACACAGGTATGAAACTAGTAAAAATGCGAATGGGTTTAAAATAGGAATTATAAATATGGTACGGAATCTTCAATTGAGAATTTCTCAATGTTTACGTTTTGCAGATAGGCCCTTTTCAAATGTTACGCTAGACTTATCCGCGAGCGGGAATGGCGTCTTGTGGGTGCTGCTTGATGCTGGGTGGGATTTAAAATTTGACGTTTGTTGGAGGTCGTCAAAGCAAGTGCACCTACCGGAGACAGCAGTCTTGCCACCCAGAGGAAAAAAAGGAGCATCTACCATCGAAAATTTGGATGGCTGTAAATTTGGCAATTGTCTTAATCCATGATAATTTTGGGGAAAAAAAATGTAAATTTAAATGTGTATATAAAATGTAAAAGGCATCCCGGACACAGTGTCGTTCCACAGATTCCCATCCTGCCCCAATTCTAAGTAAACTGAGTGATGCCGGTGGTACAAACAAGATCCTAGGGGAAAATGAACGGACTTCTTGAGCTATCCCGAAGCTACGTTCCTGCGGAACAAATATTTCAGAGGAACAGGATGTTAAGCTAGAGAAGGTTCTGGATATGCTATAAGAAGAGTGTTTTGTTTCACGAGAGGAGCTTGGTGTGGTAGTTGTTGTTATAGCTTGAATTCTTTCAAGTTTATTTCTTGATGTTGGCTTGGTTGGGCGAATTCCTGGTTTAAAAATAAACTTTCTTCGGACAGCGTGCTCACTCTAGCAGATGGTATTTCAACAACTTTTCTGCGATATAATCCGAATTGATCAAGTTATCAAAACGTAGTGCTCTTTCACATTGATATTTTGTAAACATCAAACTCAGCAAAGATAAAATTTTCGCTGGTAGGTGCACTTGCTTTGACGACCTCCAACAAACGTCAAATTTTGAATCCCACCCACCATCAAGCAGCACCCACAAGACGCCATTCCCGCTCGTGGATAAGTGGATAGTTCTTAAAATTACTATTCAGGATTATGTTAAAATTTAACGTGTTTGTCTTTACAAATACTGCAATATTGTTAAAATTACTATGCCATCAATCGATAAATTTTACTATCATGAGAAGTCAAGAGCACTGTTGCACTGCATTGAAGATAAATACAAGATCGGTAATTTTTAATGAACAATGTTGTCATTTTTACTATGTGCATGGTAATTTTAACAACAAAACGTAGTAATAATGACCCCTCCAACTTGGATGTTTTTCTCCGTCAACTTGTGAAGGATTAACATCAGCGCGGATATAAAAGACTTTTGTTTTGTGTTTTGGACGTAATATTAAGCAATGTTTTTATAGTAACTATTCTACCCATGCTGCTATTAATCCAGAATTTCCAGAATTGGTAAGAAATATTCACAAAATATACAACAATTCGCTCAGCAATTTATTTTCATTTTGCAGATTGCATCGTGCAATTTCCAGACCCAAATAAGTGATCCAAAATATAATTTAAGACTACTTCATTCTACTTTTATTGGTGAGTATTCCATTATTGATCGTTTTATTAATTAATGCGATATTAACCATGCACATGTTTTATAGAAAATTTGAGCGATGGTGAGCAGATTCTGCATGTGCCGCCATGTTCCATCAGAGATCAATGCACTATGGTCCAGGAATCAGTTTTACGCGGAAAGATGCATTTTGAGCTTTAGAATGAAACATTAGACAAAAACGGACTTCTACAAAGTTGTTTGTATTAGTTAAGCCCTTTGTTTGGTTTTATTGAAAATTAGGGTGGACCACATTTTCATGAAAATGGTGTAACTAACTTTCTTATTTGTAGAAACTATATTATACATGCTTCAGCAAAGTTGTAGACCATTCAATTTCAAGCAACTTTGCCAAAAAAAGTTTTTTTGTATCTCTTAAATTGACCGATTTAGAGCTTTTTTCCTACGGTGACATAGGGTGGTCCGAACAAAACTGGTTTTCTGGCTCTAGAGTTTTCAATTCAAATTTCTCATCAAAGTAGTCTATGAAACACTTTTAGAGCTTTGAAAAATGCGTAATTTGGTGAGTGAAGAAACTCGCTATCTCCTTCCGTTTAGGAGTTATTGTTGTTTTTCTCTCAAAAACATGCCTACTTTGATTGTGAATATCTCTGATTGGGGCAAACATAAAAAATATCTTTTGACGGCGTTCAAAAGACAAAATAAAATTGTATATTATATCAAAAAATTACAGATGTGTTATTTTTGTAACTCTAATAAAACGTCTTGAAAGTCAAATATTTTTTATCGCAAAAACTTTAATAACTTTTGAACTAAAATAGATATCAACAATCTTTTTGCATGAAAATTTGCGTTTTGTTAAGTTCTAAAAGTCGTTCATAGACGACTTTGACGAGAAAATAATATTGAAGAAACTAGAGTTGAAAAACTTATTTTTGTTGGACCACCCTGCGATTATTAGGAAAAAATGCCCTAGATTGGTCAAATTTTGAGCTACATAAAAACTTTTTTTGGCAAAGTTGATCAAAATTTCAAGTTCTACCGCTTTGCCTTAGAGCATATACCAGTATTTTTGCAAATAAAAAATTTGATTATATGATATGCGTGATATTGTGGACCACCCTAGTTTCAAATGACACAGTATGTAAGCTTACATTTTTAGAAACAATTTTGTAGAAGATCATTTTTGTCTAAAATTTCATTTTCATGCTCAAAATGCAAAATAATAAAGAAATACATACTATGAAAATCTTCAAAATAGTTTTAGAGCCCTATCTTTTTTATTTCAGCTTTCTCGTCAAAGCGGTCTATGAACGACTTTAAGAACTTAACAAATCGCAAATTTTCATGCAAAAATATTGATAATATCTATTTTAGTTCAAAAGTTATTAAAGTTTTTCTGCTGAAAGTCCTTTGTTTTTCAAGGCATTTTATTTGAGTTACAAAAATAACACATCTGTAATTTTTTGATATAATATACAATTTTATTTTGTCTTTTGAATGCCGTTAAAAGATATTTTTTATGTTTGCCCCAATCAGAGATATTTACAATCAAAGTAGGCATGTTTTTGAGAGAAAAACAACAATAACTCCTAAACGGAAGGAGATAGCGAGTTTCTTCACTCACCAAATTACGCATTTTTCAAAGCTCTAAAAGTGTTTCATAGACTACTTTGATGAGAAATTTGAATTGAAAACTCTAGAGCCAGAAAACCATTTTTGTTCGGACCACCCTATGTCACCGTAGGAAAAAAGCTCTAAATCGGTCAATTTAAGAGATACAAAAAAACTTTTTTTGGCAAAGTTGCTTGAAATTGAATGGTCTACAACTTTGCTGAAGCATGTATAATATAATTTCTACAAATAAGAAAGTTAGTTACACAATTTTCATGAAAATGTGGTCCACCCTAATTTTTAATAAAACCAAACAAAGGGCTTAACTAATACAAACAACTTTGTAGAAGACCGTTTTTGTCTAATGTTTCATTCTAAAGCTCAAAATGCATCTTTCCGCGTAAAACTGATTCCTGGACCACTGTGCAATGAAGGCAAATACTTAGCTTAGCTTAGCTTAGCTTAGACTGACTACACATATCAATGGTTGCTATTCCGTGATTGACCGAGGTCAGTGAAAATGCACAAAGAATCAACTAGAAGATCGGCTGGGATTGGCCAAAATCTTCTTCAGTGTGCATAATTCAGTGCCTCTACTTATTCATGGTCAATAACGGCGCCGGCCACGTCCTTGCAGTCAGGTGGGATTGGGGGAAGGAATGTTAGTGTGTAACCTTTGCTATTTGGAGACCGTGTTTGCCTCTGCATCTCCACAAAGGTTACTGGGAGGGATGTTTGTTAATGGGGAGGATCGTTGGGTCACAGGATTCACTTCGATAAGCGATTAGACCATGATAAATAATTATTTGTGAGCTATAAATATGCTTATATGTAAATATAAAATTTTCTATTTGATGTGAACAATATCTATGTAGAGAAAAATTATGCCGACACTTGAGGTGACGAACCTATCAAAGTTTGTTGAATAAAGTGAACCTAACCTTTCGCAAGTCTACACTCGTAGCACAGACAAACAGACGTCACACTCTCATCATTGTCCATCGACCATCTTTTTAACGGTCGATTTAAAAATATGGTGGGTGGCCAATCCGCCATCCGCAGCGCTCGCATCGTTTTCGTTCGTGTTTGACGTTTACACGCTACCGCCATCTGTTGGCCTGTCGGCCAAACACATCGATTTTAGCATTGGGCGTACATGCCCTTGTGACTATGATTTTGATCGAGATTTGTTCTGAGTGTTACGTCTGTTTGTCTGTGCTCGTAGTGTCGAACCATTCAAAGTTTTTTTTTAATTACAAAAATAAAAGTAAAAGGAAAAAAGTGTTTTGAATAAAACAAATTTGACGTAAATAATTTATGAATCAGAGTTTATGTCGACACTCACAGTGACGAACATTTCATAGTTTGTTGAAAAAATATTAAAGGTGCAATCATACATATTTTATAGATTAGATATAGTAGCATGAAACGAGCTCACCAATTGATCCGTCATCCTTGAGCAGCAACAATCCACTTTCAGCTTCACTCGTTTGCTCGGCTATATAAAAACACACAGAGAAAATAGGCGCGCGACCCGAGAGGGAAAACAACTGACGACTGCTCGGGCTTTCTTGACGCACTTCCAAGGAGCAAGCGTCAACGTCGAAAGATCAAAAAGAACTTATCGAACGCGGCACTTTTTCACTTTACTCGACCGATGCGCGACATGTTTGATCCTGCCCTCATCGCCGGCCCCCGCAGGAACAAGCATTAAGGTCGAAGGATCAAACACAACTAAGCGATCACGCCACTTTTTCACTTTCACTCGACCGACGCGCGACATGTTTGATCCTGTCCTCATCGCCGGCCCCCGCAGGAGCAAGCATCAAGGTCGAAGGATCAAACACAACTCCCACTGTGCAATGAAGGCAAATACGGACATAAAGTCCTCTGCAAGACTCCACTACGATCGCCGTTTTTGAAATCCAAAAATCCTGTTTTTAATGGACTAGAAAACACAATACATTATCAGAGAATTTATTCTTCAATAAATAATTACGATTGATGGAATTGGATAGTAGTTTTTTTGATGGGTTGGAATAAATATAAAGAATACTCAAATTTACTGTACGATAGCTGTCCTTTTAAACGCATCGCATGGTAAAATAAATGACTATGAATTGTTGTCAAGATTACCATGCAGCATGGTAATTTTGACTGATGGCTCAAATATCGTCGACATGGTAAAAAAGACCACACTTTCCGTTTGAGATGAATGAGTAACGTAGTCTGCACAAATCAAGTGGTGCAGCGCATTTAATTTAAACCACCAACATGGTATTTTTTACCGCAATGCTGTTGTCAGTGTAGCGTTTCTTGAATTATCAGCACGTTATGTTTTTCTATGATAATTGCGAACCATGTTTATTTATGGCTACTTAAAGAGAAAACACAAATTCAATCTCTAATGATAAACTTTTCACTTGCCCCACCTGATAAGAAAATTGACGGTGTTTAAATTTAGTTATTTTTAGATCTACGTCGAATTAATTCTAAATTTTTTTATTGCAGTTTGAAACTGTCACAGAGGACAACTAAGAAGTGGTACAGGAAATTATTTTCCGCAACTTTTTTCCACTGAAAATATTAAAATAAGATTGTACGCCGCCAACTTGTTACGGAGTAACAGTTGACAGGTTAACTCTTTTTAGCTCTATTATGCAATAATGGCTGAAAAATCTCAGAAATCTCTTAGAGCAACTTTAACGGTGCGCGACTAAACTAAATTACATTGCGCAGCACCATTACGCTGATCCGTACCGGGCGCTACTAACCGGGGAAGCAAAAAGACAGCGCTGCTTTCGGTAAGCATCGGGTGAGCAAATTTAGTTGCGCGATAGTAGCGCTGCTATTCGATTTAATTTAAGCATACAGTGGGAGTGCTCAGATTCTGGTGGAAATTTTGAAATTATGATGCGCATAAAGTGGAAATTATGAAATTTTAGGAATTCTGGTAAAATTTCAAGATTTTGATAAGAATACTAGGAATCTGATGTAAATATTGGAAATCCGGGAGAAATTTTTGAAATATTCGATTTCTCGAAAGAATTTGTCTTTCAGGATTTCACCTTGAATCTTTGGGATTCCAGCCGGAATCCTTGAGATTCCAACTGGAATCCTTGAGATTCAAACCGGAATTCTTGGGATTCAAACCGGAATTCTTGGTATTTCAACCGGAATCCTTAGGATTCCAACCAGATTTCAACTGGAATCCTCTGGATTCCGACTGGAATCCTCTGGATTCCGACTGGAATCCTCTGGATTCCGACTGGAATCCTCTGGATTCCGACTGGAATCCTCTGGATTCCGACTGGAATCCTCTGGATTCCGACTGGAATCCTCTGGATTCCGTCTGGAATCCTCTGGATTCCGACTGGAATCCTCTGGATTCCGACTGGAATCCTCTGGATTCCGACTGGAATCCTCTGGATTCCGACTGGAATCCTCTGGATTCCGACTGGAATCCTCTGGATTCCGACTGGAATCCTCAGGATTCCGACTGGAATCCTCAGGATTCCGACTGGAATCCTCTGGATTCCGTCTGGAATCCTCTGGATTCCGACTGGAATCCTCTGGATTCCGACTGGAATCCTCTGGATTCCGACTGGAATCCTCTGGATTCCGACTGGAATCCTCTGGATTCCGACTGGAATCCTCTGGATTCCGACTGGAATCCTCTGGATTCCGACTGGAATCCTCTGGATTCCGACTGGAATCCTCTGGATTCCGACTGGAATCCTCTGGATTCCGACTGGAATCCTCTGGATTCCGACTGGAATCCTCTGGATTCCGACTGGAATCCTCTGGATTCCGACTGGAATCCTCTGGATTCCGACTGGAATCCTCTGGATTCCGACTGGAATCCTCTGGATTCCGACTGGAATCCTCTGGATTCCGACTGGAATCCTCTGGATTCCGACTGGAATCCTCTGGATTCCGACTGGAATCCTCTGGATTCCGACTGGAATCCTCTGGATTCCGACTGGAATCCTCGGGATTCTGACTGGAATACTCGGGATTCCGACTGGAATACTCGGGATCCCTTGAGATTCAAACCGGAATTCTTGGGATTCAAACCGGAATTCTTGGTATTTCAACCGGAATCCTTAGGATTCCAACCAGATTTCAACTGGAATCCTCTGGATTCCGACTGGAATCCTCTGGATTCCGACTGGAATCCTCTGGATTCCGACTGGAATCCTCTGGATTCCGACTGGAATCCTCTGGATTCCGACTGGAATCCTCTGGATTCCGACTGGAATCCTCTGGATTCCGACTGGAATCCTCTGGATTCCGACTGGAATCCTCTGGATTCCGACTGGAATCCTCTGGATTCCGACTGGAATCCTCTGGATTCCGACTGGAATCCTCTGGATTCCGACTGGAATCCTCTGGATTCCGACTGGAATCCTCTGGATTCCGACTGGAATCCTCTGGATTCCGACTGGAATCCTCTGGATTCCGACTGGAATCCTCTGGATTCCGACTGGAATCCTCTGGATTCCGACTGGAATCCTCTGGATTCCGACTGGAATCCTCTGGATTCCGACTGGAATCCTCTGGATTCCGACTGGAATCCTCTGGATTCCGACTGGAATCCTCGGGATTCTGACTGGAATACTCTGGATTCCGACTGGAATACTCGTAATCCCTTGGGATTCCAACCGGAATCCTTGGGATTCCAACCGGAATCCTTGGGATTCCAACCGGAATCCTTGGGATTCCAACCGGAATCCTTGGGACTCTGACTGGAATTTCAAGAAAAGGATCCAAAAAATCCCAAGGATTCACGTCGGAATCCCAAGAATTCCAGTCGGAATCCTCGAGATCCCAGTTGGAATCCTCGAGATTCCAGTTGGAATCCTCGAGATTCCAGTTGGAATCCTCAGGATTCCGGTTGGAATCCTCAAGATTCCGGTTGGAATCTTCAGGGTTCTGGTCGGAATAACCGGAATCCCTAGGATTCCAACCAGAATCCTTGAGACTCTGACTGGAATTTCAAGAAAAGGATCCACAAAATCCCCAGGATTCCAGTCGGAATCCCCAGGATTCCAGTCGGAATCCCCAGGATTCCAGTCGGAATCCCCAGGATTCCAGTCGGAATCCCCAGGATTCCAGTCGGAATCCCCAGGATTCCAGTCGGAATCCCCAGGATTCCAGTCGGAATCCCCAGGATTCCAGTCGGAATCCCCAGGATTCCAGTCGGAATCCCCAGGATTCCAGTCGGAATCCCCAGGATTCCAGTCGGAATCCCCAGGATTCCAGTCGGAATCCCCAGGATTCCAGTCGGAATCCCCAGGATTCCAGTCGGAATCCCCAGGATTCCAGTCGGAATCCCCAGGATTCCAGTCGGAATCCCCAGGATTCCAGTCGGAATCCAGAGGATTCCAGTCGGAATCCAGAGGATTCCAGTCGGAATCCAGAGGATTCCAGTCGGAATCCAGAGGATTCCAGTCGGAATCCAGAGGATTCCAGTCGGAATCCAGAGGATTCCAGTCGGAATCCAGAGGATTCCAGTCGGAATCCAGAGGATTCCAGTCGGAATCCAGAGGATTCCAGTCGGAATCCAGAGGATTCCAGTCGGAATCCAGAGGATTCCAGTCGGAATCCAGAGGATTCCAGTCGGAATCCAGAGGATTCCAGTCGGAATCCAGAGGATTCCAGTCGGAATCCAGAGGATTCCAGTCGGAATCCAGAGGATTCCAGTCGGAATCCAGAGGATTCCAGTCGGAATCCAGAGGATTCCAGTCGGAATCCAGAGGATTCCAGTCGGAATCCAGAGGATTCCAGTCGGAATCCAGAGGATTCCAGTCGGAATCCAGAGGATTCCAGTCGGAATCCAGAGGATTCCAGTCGGAATCCAGAGGATTCCAGTCGGAATCCAGAGGATTCCAGTCGGAATCCAGAGGATTCCAGTCGGAATCCAGAGGATTCCAGTCGGAATCCAGAGGATTCCAGTCGGAATCCAGAGGATTCCAGTCGGAATCCAGAGGATTCCAGTCGGAATCCAGAGGATTCCAGTCGGAATCCAAAGGATTCCAGTCGGAATCCAAAGGATTCCAGTCGGAATCCAAAGGATTCCAGTCGGAATCCAAAGGATTCCAGTCGGAATCCAAAGGATTCCAGTCGGAATCCAAAGGATTCCAGTCGGAATCCAGAGGATTCCAGTCGGAATCCAGAGGATTCCAGTCGGAATCCCGAGGATTCCAGTCGGAATCCAGAGGATTTCAGTCGGAATCCCGAGGATTCCAGTTGGAATCCAAAGGATTCCAGTCGGAATCCAAAGGATTCCAGTCGGAATCCAGAGGATTCCAGTCGGAATCCAGAGGATTCCAGTCGGAATCCAGAGGATTTCAGTCGGAATCCCGAGGATTCCAGTTGGAATCTGGTTGGAATCCTAAGGATTCCGGTTGAAATACCAAGAATTCCGGTTGAAATACCGGAATCCCAAGGATTGTAGTCAGATTCACAAGTATTTCCGATTGAATTATAATGATTCCGCACCACAATATAATAGATATTCCAGTAGAGTTCCAAAAATTCCCAACCTGAAATGATCACCATTATTTTCACAACCCAATATGTTGACCCAAAAGGCAACGACCGGTACGGAAACGAGTCACTAAATATAGTAGCGACCGGTGTGAGAATGAGTGACTAAACTAAAATGACAGCTCTGTGGGTGATCATTTTACTCACCGGAATAGTCGCCCCCGTTAAAGATGCTCTTACCTATCGTAATAAGCCATTTTATGAGACGTTTCGAATCATATGGTTTCCGTTTGTTTACCAGCTTTGAAAGTTTCTGGCGGGCCGATGTATTTACGTTTCTTCTAGCGTTACATTTGGAAGGAGCTTATTCAACAATGGCGCTGGTGGCAATGAAACAAAGTTTTTAATTTTCGCATGTAAAATTGAAATCAGCAAGCAGGGAAGGTATTTTTCATTTACAGGTAACATAATACATGTAAGCCAGGTAGAAACATGCGCTGAAAGAGACGGGGACGTCATCGCCAACAAAAATGTGACCAGCGCCATTCAGATATCATGCTAGTTTTTTGAACAACAACAATGAGCGGCCCGCCGGAAAACGTCAATCGAACGTCTCGTAAAATGGCTTATGTTCTCAATGGCCTCAAAGGTTTACGCATGAGTTTAAAATGTTAATTCACATATTCAGTAAAATATATCAATTGTTTTCACTTACCCCATTTACCCACTTGCCCCGCGGTACCTTACAAAAATTTATTCGAGAAAACCCACAAAGATTTGCTCCACAGTTTTGAAGAAATTCGCTTGGATATTTTACCAAGAAACCCCACAAGAATTTCTACGCTTTATCATGTTAATTCCTTTAGAGTTCATTCATGGCTACTTCCAGGAATCGCTCCTACAGTTTCTCGAGGGGTTATTCGAGGAAATCTATTAGAAAGGAAGGATTTCCCAATAAACTCGATCGTCGATTTATCATAATGCTCCTATAGATGTTTTTCTAGAAGTTTCTTCAGCATTTCATCCAAACGTTTTCCAATGAATTTCTCGAATAAAAAATGGAAAAAATGGAATCTTCTAAAGTTTATTCAAGGTTACACACCAGTCAACACCACTGCAAATTTTCCAATAATTACTCCGATCATTCTTACACAAACTTCTTTGGGAATTCCTTCCGATTATTCAAGGAAGTAGAATTCAAAAAATCTTACGGGATAAGCTATTCGATTGATTTTTGTTCGCAATATCTTAACAACTTGTTCATCAAGCGTTATGTACTTTAAACCTTAAACAAGCTTCATCAGAGTTTACTTGAGGTTTTCTTCTTTTAATCTTTTAATAATGTCTGAAAATTTTTCATGAAATTTCTTTTGGAGATATTCTTTTAAAAATGCCTGAAAAAAATATTCGAAGACTTACTTGGGAAATATTTCAATGAATTACTGGAGTAATTCCTTAGGAAATCTTAGAAGGAATCTCTAGGGTACATCCAGAAAGTATCCATAGAGAAATTTCAAGTTGAAATGTTAAAGATATCCTGAAAAACAATGTTGTAGGGAATTCTAAGAAAGACCCAGAGGTGCTTTCTGGAAAATATACTATTTTTTAGATGTTCTAAACGGGTATTTTTTAGAGTGCCCAAAAGGAAGCGATGGAAGAATCATTGCATAAAAGTCTGCACGACTTAAGACTTTGTTGGAGAATCTTTAGAGTAATTTTTAATGAAATCTCTGATGTGTTTTCTGTGGTTCTCCTTCAAAAAATCCATATTGTATTCTTGAGGTTTCTAAAATGAAATTGTAGGTGGAATTTTTTGGGAAATAATCACTAAAAGAACTAAAGAAATCTTTGTTTTTTTTTTTGTTTAAGTGTTTTAAAGCCACCTACTGTTAGAAATGAATTCAAATTCATTCAAAATTAATAATTCGATAATCATTAGTATTTAAGAGTTTTTCTTGAACCTGGGATTATTTCTTAAGACTTGGAAAAACCCTGGAAATATCAGGGAATTTCATTTCAGTAAACGAGTAGACACTCTGCTCAGCTCCCTGAAGGCGGCTCTCTATCGCTGTTCGCTGACGATACCTCAGTCGTCTACAGCGGTAGATACATCAGAGCGTTAACATCTCGACTCCAGAGAGGCCTGAATGTCTTGTCAGATTACTTGAACAGCTGGAAGATCTGTATCAACGCGGCGAAGAACGTAAATTCACCCTTGGTGGATTAACGGTGGAATGGTCTGATGTGGCTGACTACCTTAGTTAAACGTTAGAAAGCCAGCATATTGTCTCTTAAGAGAATAGGTTGACAAAACGGTCATCAAATGCAACATCTTGCTCAAAGCACTATACTGCCCATAAACGCATAATTGTCCCATGTGAATAGGAATCCAAGCAAACAGGGGACTGACATGCGTTTATGGGCAGTATACCCACTGACCAACCGAAATTCAACCTTGTCTCCGAAGAACAAGCTTGCTATTTACAAACTTCCGGTCATTGAATATGGTGTACCAATCTGAGAGAGCTGCGCCAAAAGCCACCATCTTAGGCTCCAAAGGACCCAGAATAAATTCCTTCGGATGATCCTTAACAGTCCTCCGGGAATAAGAACATCCTCTGGCTGAGATATAAACACTTGATGAGCGCCTTGTTGACTCGATCGACAGATACAAGGCTCGTTGCCAACAATCGCAAGGATTGGATGTTTAGCTTTAGGAATTTTAAGGTATGGTGTCGGATCCTATTCTTGGCACTTTTGATTCACTTCGGCGGTGAGGTTTTTTGAAAGTTACTGAGCTCAAATTTGGCCTCAATATGCGTCATATCGGAATGCTTCTTATTGCAAATTATTATTATTATTTATCTTTATTAGAGTGGCTTTTCGCCCTTGGCGAGTTCACCACTAGTATATCTTATTGCAAAGTTTCAGACAATTCTGCTGAGAAAAAACCCCCAGGCCAAAGTGAATCATAGAAGTGCCCAAGTAGCTCTGCACCCTATTTTAAAGTCTTTTAAAATTTTAATAGATTTTTGAAAATATATCTTCTATCCACATTTTATGATTTTTTACATTCAAGGGATTTTCTTGACCCCTTAAGAAATTTCAGGAGTTATCTTCCGATGAATTATTTAGAAAATTTTCTAGAAGTTCTTGAAGTAATTTTAAATAAAAACTCTGAAACAATGACAACATACATACTTGCAGTATTTTTTACCTAATTTTATGGTTAATAAGAAATTATCTGGAGGAATCCATCGAAGTATTCTTAAAAGAAACCCGATGTAAAGTTCAACTAACAGGTTATCGTTTATAATAAAGTTCAAATTACAAAATTAAAAAAAGAAAGAATTTCAAGTAAAATTATTATGAAATTACATCAATCTGTTTCACAAGAAGCCGACCAAGGAATGGAACTGATGGAATCGGTTTTCTTTAACATACCAATTCACTAATTTTATTGAGAGAAACATTCACCAATTACATTTAATAAAATCATAATCCAAATCAACCAGGAAGCATCAGTTACGGAACAGTTGAATAATGTCCGCTTCCTGAAGTGGTCGCGAACACATCGGACATTTCGGGCGCACTTTGATCTCCACGGTGATGCATTCGTGGCAGTAAAGATGTCCGCAGATGGTCGACGCTGCCGGTCCCTGGAAGACGGGATCGAAGCATATGGGACAGGAAATGCCCTCGGAAGCAGACGCCGGCGCTGACGATGGCACCTCTGAAACAGCGGACGTTTTTGTCGGAGGTTTCGATTCCTCCGAATCAGGAACGACAATAACGCAGTCGGAATCGTCCGAAGGAATTCGTTGCACTCTGGTGGACGGACCCGGCATGTTGATGCTGGCGGCTGAAGGTTCTTTTTTGGTTCCGGTGGCTCTTCTCTTTGCGGCTGGTTTCTTCGCTGCTTTCCGCACGGGCAACGATGCTAGGAGAGCTTCCGCTCGCTCGATTACATTGACCATGGTGTCATCCGGATCCGGATCCGTATCCCCGGTTAAATCCTCGAAATTTTCCACGCTGTTATCCATAGTAAAATTAATCAACAAACTTGACGAGCAAAACACTGAACAACAGTTTTTTTTTTCTTTCCTTTGCGTGTGTCACTGATGTGACAGGCTAAGGCCAGGGTTGGCCCATCTCGCCTGACACTCTGAAAAATATCTAAACTATATAGTTTAAAAGCCACTCTAAATCGCTATAGGCCTATTCACATGACGTCTCAAATCAGCTGATCGGGAAGCACTTTGACAGTTCTTCTATGAAAATGACAGGCCCGTGTTAGCACCGGTCCTCCACCGATGTAAACAAATGCATAGACGGATCTGTCACATGAAAAGGCCTATTTGCCTGGTTGGGTCTAAGCCCCGTATAGGTGCAGACTATACAGGCTTATTTATCCTGAGCATAAACTGACGCTAGTATAACTCCACCGCATCAATGCTTTTTATAGCATGCTACCGAATTCCCCGACGTTGCTACAAATATAAACAAAGAGGAAAACATTGAAAAAAATCAAACTCCCCGTTTTTATTTTATTATCTTTAAAACACATGGAAATGAAATCAGTAGTTTGCACTTAACATTAAGACCCATGCCTTATTTCAGATAACTAAAATTTTGATTCTGCGTAGTCTGCCGTTCACAAAACTTCCGAGCCGCTCGTATTTAATTATCCTGCAAATATTCAATAGCATCCAGATCCGAAATGATGGATTCTTCTCATGTTTCTGCTTTCTGGACCGTGTTTTCTGCATTGAAGTAGTACTTCATGACGCTGTTTCCGTTTTGCACGTGCAGACACTCGGTGTTTTCGAGCTTTTCTGAAATAAATGAAGGAAGAAAAATTAAACTGAGATGAAGGGAATTTAAACTTGTATTACATTTCTTACCTACTAAACAGTTCCTAGCCATTCGCCATTCGATTGATTCGCAATTTCTAATGAAAAGCAGTCCACTTTTGAGAATTTTCTAATGATAGTTAATCGAATAGTAGACAAATTAATGAAACGAATTTCGCGAGTCAAGCCGTCTTCACCGACATTTTTGTTTTTGTGAACATCTGCGGTCGCTAAAATACACTCATAAAAATAGTTTTGTGGAAGTCCAGCTTAGTTTAGTTTATTATACCAAAAATGTATACCACTTAAACTGAGCCTAGTGTATTCTTTAAGTATGACAAAAATGTATGAGTTTTAAACCGCTTATGATTTCTATTATTTCTGAGTGTACATGTCACGAACACACACTACACAAATCACATCAAGATTTTCACTGACGGGAGCAAAACGAAAGATGGAACAGCGATTGCTCTGTATGATGAGCATTCACTCAGAAATAATAGAAATCATAAGTTCTTCTTCTTCTTCTTCTTCAGGTTCCTAAGGATTTCATCCTCTTTTAACGCAATTTCAAAGCCCTCTAGATTCCTCTCTGTTTCGACCTTTGGACAGCTCACCGGAGACAGTTTGTTGCCGAAGTAGTAATTCATGAATTCAGCTCCTTTCTCGTAGCTTAGCTCCGTTGATTTCCTGTGATTCCCATTCAGGTTGGTGTCTATTCCCTTAACGATGTTCCAAACTTGTTTTGGAGGAGTAGTCTCGTCAATTTTTTCCGATAGATCCTTAATGTACGCTCGTTTGGTCTTCCGGAATTCTTTTTTGAACATGGCTCTTCGTTTTTGTAGATCTACATAGTTGTTTTGCGTCTTGTTTCGGTTGTATCTTCTTAGCGCCTCTCTTTTGCCATTGTACAGGAGTGCCAACTCGTTGTTCCACCATCTTTTGAGGTAATTTCCCTTTTTGTTCTTAACTATGTAAGATGCCTTTTCAAGAGTTTCCTCGAAGATTTCCTGCATCTCCTCCGGATTGTAGATGTATTGTGGCCTCATTTCGTTGAGTGATTTAATCACCCTATCCTGGTTGACCCGTTTTGAGGTCTTCTCGATGAGCGGGATCTCGTCCCCTATGCCTATCCGGATCGTGAGATGCGCACTTCCGAATTCCTCGTCTAGTACTTCCCACTTCGCTTTTCTTGCTAAACCTTCTGTTACCCATGTTAGGTCAATCGCTGACCGGCGGTTACCTGGTGCCAGACACATTGTAGGGCTTCCGTCGTTTAGCAGGATCATTTTCGAGTCCATGGTGATTTGACTGATGAGTTTTCCTCTTGGGCATTCTGGAAACTCCGGGCTCCAACTATCGTGATGGGCATTCAGATCCGCTCCTAGAATGATTTCGCCTTCAAGTTGCTCCACCCACTGAAAAAGGTTTTTCAAATCCTCCGTGACGTGCTTGCTATTGCTTGCTGGAAGGTAGGCCGAGATTAAGGTTATGTGGCTTCTTCCACCGCCGGTCATTTTAACTCCTACTGCTTCCAAGATGGAAAAGTGCGGCAGACTTAAACTTTTCGTTTCTGTTCCTTGTTTCACGAGTATTCCTACTCCTCCATACCCCTCAGGTCTTCTTTTCGATTCCAGTCTATAGTTTTTCATTCTGAACTCCTCATTTTCTTTTAGCCAAATTTCTTGGAGCAGAGCTACTTCGACATTGTTTTCCGTTAAACACGTGTACAGTTCTTCTTTGGTTTGCGATGGTCTAATACTTTGTATGTTGTGTTGTATTATCGCAATTTTATTAGCCATTTCCATTCGCTTCTTCTATTCTTTGCTCCTCCGATGGGAGTCTCGGGATCTGCTCGATTATTTCGGTGATTTTTCCAAAGATGTACACTATCAATTGGTCCGTATCTAGTTCGTTGCCTCCTCCTCCTTGTGATCGTTTGGCGATTTCGTCTCTCAGCTCAATTAACGGTTTCAGCCATGTCCTTAACCTAAGTAGTTTAATTAGGTCTTGTCGCAGCCTTGTGAGTACCGTTTCGACAACGATGACGTCACAGCCCTGCATCTCGTTCTCGGCTGTCGGCTGCAAGTCTTCCCAGTCGTTGCGGACACTCCTTGGGTTGCTCGTTTTGCTTCGATGGGCTCTGTTGACAGGGCGGCCTGCTCCTGCTCTTGCAACTCGTCTTGCTTCTTCAGCTAGCTCCGGGAATTCCTCATCTGATTCGATGTTCAGGATGTCGAAGCGGTTGCCTGACTTATGGAAATGCGACTCAGCTTCGGCGTACGTGAGCTTCTCCGTTCTCATTGTGCTGAGGATTCTTTCCCTGCGTATTCTCTCCTTGCAGAGTTTGTCGCTGGCTTGGTGCCTCCCTCCGCAGTTAGCACATTTGCTGTCTTTCGCGCAGGTGGTTCCTTGGGGGTGCTCCTCTGCGCATGTCCGGCATCGAATCCTTCCTCTACAGAATTTCTGTGTGTGCCCGAACCTCCAGCATTTCTGACACTGTTTGACAGGGAACACATATAGCTCTCACTGGGCAGTCGTACATCTTGACGGAGTCGGGCACCTTTCCACCCTTCACGGTTACCTTCACATTGTTCGTAGGCTCCAGCTCCTCTCCCGTCTCTCGTTGTACCTTTCGCATGATTCTTTCGACTTTGACTATCGGCGCGCTTGCTGTAAGGCTCTTCAGTATTTCCTCCTCATCATAAGCTTTTGGTACCCCTTTCACGAAGCAGATTGTTTCCGTTGCTGAAGACGGTGCAAAAATACGCAAGTTGTACTTCTCGAACTCGATTTTCTCCAGTTGTGGGTAGTGCTCCTTCCTTTCCAGGTGAATTTTGTATCGCCATCTTCCCAACTTGGTGATGTCCTTTTGTTTCATGAAACCTTCCTGCGCCAGGATCTTCCCGATTGCGATCGGATGGTTGGGTGTTTCCTTATCGTAATCGTGGGGCTCGAGGAAAGCTACTTCCGAAAGCGTTTGGAAATTCGCATCCTTGTTTCTCGTTGACGTGCTGGGTTTGCGAGTGGCTCCCGTTTTACTCGCGAGCTGGTTTCCGGCTGCTGCCGAATTTTGCTGGCTACTGCCAGAGCGCAACCCCCTCTTCAACATTTTATTTTTTTTCTGCTCGTTAACACTAGTTTGGTTTTCTATTCAGATTTTCTTTTTTTTTCTTCCAAAACTTATAACTACACTTTATTTTGTATTTGCTTTTCTTTCTCTTTCCTGAACTTAATACTAAACTAGGTATTTATTTTGGCTCTTCCGCCGGTTTATTATTCTATATTTTTCTTCGGGTAAACACTTTTCTTCTTCTTTTCTTCTTTTGTTCCCTATTCAATTGGCCGGCGCCATTTGCAATAAGATCTGAAGCTTCTTTTCACTATTTCAGGATTTCTCTTGAATTTCCACTTCCTCGTAACTTCATCCACCATCGGCGTAATTCTGCCCACTGTATCACTTTCTTCTTTCTCCAAAGTTGAAAAAAAAGCCCCAATTTTCACTTTTCACTTGAATTTTTCTGCGCGTCTGTGCGTCTCACACCCAGATGTATTTTATTGTTGCGTTTTTTGGAACAACCTCCCCAGTTTTCAAAAGTTTGGAAGTTCTTGTTGTTATAGGGGAGGTTGGGTTTCTTCGGTTTTGTTTTGCACTATACACGCTTAACTTAATCCACCCAAAATTATGTGCAATTAACACAAAATAAGCCTTTTCACTATACACGGGAAAAAGTCTGTACAAGGCAGGCTATCAACATGATGGAGACACCATCTTCTATGGTGACAGAGGGCTCGATTGGCTTGTCAGATAGATCGGGCCCGGGACATCCTGTCTACTGCAAATCGCTGCAGTTGATATAGGGCATGTCCATACACGCTAACATAAAAGTACTCATTAAATGGGTTTCTTGTACCCATTTTTATCGTCAGTATGGAGTTGTCAAAAAAAGAGTATTTTCCAATGACATAAAAAAGGGTACTTTAGCCTCATTATGAAGTATCCTAACTGGTAGCAATAATGGGTAAATAGTACACATGCTTGTTCGCAAAGCAAAAGCGCCATTTTTTCAATTTCAATTTGTTATCGTTCAAAGTGAAGTGAAAACTAATGAGATTTGTGAACTTCTCAACATGTAAGTAACGTTAGTAGACAAGTCACTGTGCACTAAATCTAATGATTTGAACAAATATTTATCTCGTTGCAGATTTTTGGATGACGACGACGATAATTTGCCCCTTCAAGGTTTTTGCCCGCTGCAGCGATTCCCGTGATGGATGGTCGCCTAGATGCAGAGATGTTTAATTTGTTAGGAAACTTCGGCCGAGACGTCGGCGGAACAAATTTATCGATTGAATAAATTGCATGATAATGGGAAATCCATATTATACGTTGCAAAATATGTCTTTTATTTCTGATTTTCCTATTTTGTATTGTTATTTATAACCTCAATCTACAGCATCGCTCATAAAATAATGAGGTTTAATTACCCATTTTCATGTTAGGGACCAAGAGTGAAAAATACCCATTATCTGAAGTTTAAAGCGAATACTCTTTACACGGTGGTTTGCGAATACCCTTTAATGGGTAAAAAAATACCCATTATCGAATAGCAATCATTTCTGTCATGAAATGGGGGAATTTTGTAATCATGGAAAGGGTAACAATATACTCATTCTTTTAACTCGCATTCAGAGTAAAAACGGGTAAAATTTTACTCATTAATGGGTGAAAAATTTGTTGGAAACGAAAAATAAAACAATTTTGCGCGACCATCATCAGCTGACGGAAAAAGCCATTTAATTAGAGTTAATAGTAATAATATCATTTTCCAGGACGTCAAGTTCCCACAAGTAAGTATAATACTGTTAAGGCCGCACGGGACGTCATCATATCACCCTATCCATTTCAAGAAGCAAATCACAAGAACCACTCCATATATCGATGCAAAAATGTATCAGTATGATTCTATATGTGTAGTGCACAACCCGATAAATTTTCATCTTCATCGGTTCACTAAAACTCGAGATTTGCTTCCACAAAGTTTTGATGATTATTGTTAGAGTGAGACAAAAGATAGGAAAAATAACACGGTCTCCCGTGTCCCCTTAAAGAAAAACAATTCATATGAAAATATTACAATTGTACTTTAAATTTCTTTCATTTTTCAGATCTTCAACCGAAAAAATGGACGAACCTAAGCTGGATGCTGTGAATGCTGCATATGTCTTTTGCAAAGCAATGTATTAAAGCAAGTGTTAATGATTGAATTTGATTAAATAAAAGCGGCACAAATAAATGTTTAGAATCCATAAATTTACTTCACATGACCAAATTTCCTTATATTATATTGAAACGCCCAGCTAAATATTTTTGCAAAAAAAGGGTATTTTTTTACCCATTTTGTAGAACATTCGACTCCTCTACAACGGGTAAAAAAATACCCATCCATTGACAGAAACCGCTTTTACCCGTTAAAGAGTAAACCGTGTTTACTCATTAAATGTGGAGAGGCACTTCTAGCGGAAATGGGTGAATTTTTACCCATTAAAGGGTAAACGCAAACTACCGTGTAATGAGTAAATCGACTTTACTCTTTTAATGAGTTAAACCACTTTAGTTGGAAATGGGTACGAAATTACCCATTAATGGGTATTTCCGAGTTAGCGTGTAGGCCTATTCACATGACGTTCCAAAACAGCTGATCGGGAAGCTCTTTGACAGTTCTTCTATGGAAATGACAGCCTCGTGTATGCACCGGTCCTCCACCGATGTAAACAAATGCATAGACGGACCTGTCACATGAGAAGGCCTATTGCCTGGTACAAGGAGAAATTTTTTAACCTACACTGAGAAATAAAAATAGTCAAAATTACTAAAGTTTATGCATTAATGACTATTTTCTATCTGCCTCTCTTTCATTCTGCTGTGAATTTTCACACTAACTGTCATTTCTACTGGGTTGAAGCTTAGCGATGCTTCAACCAGGGTGAATTGACAAATAGGAATAAAATAGGGTCCTAAAGCCCTGTCCTAATTTTAGTGCCAAACGCTTAAGTTTAGGCCAAAAACACATGTTTACTCAATTTTTTAATGTTTTTCATTTGTTTAAGTACAAAAAAACATTTTTTATGTTTTTTATGAATTTTAGCACACCCCTTGGTTTAAACTCAAATTTTGGGTATATTTTGTTTTCCGTGTCCCTGCCGAAATGTCAGATAGGAACAACCCCAGTGTAAAAACTAAAACCCCTGTGGTATTTTTGACGACTAAGCGAACGTCAAACATGATCTCAAGTGTCAGTCAGTTGCAGTAACATGTACTTTCGTGTTATAAAATAAAAACAAGATTTCATTGAACATTTTAGGACCCTATTCCCTGCAGGGTAAAAGAGAGGCAGATAGAAAATAGTCATAAATTACTAAAATTTAGTCATTTTGTGACTTCCCGCGTTTCTGAGTGTACCCCATTAAATATTTGACAGTTCTACAGCCGACTAAATAGGCCTTTTTATGTGACAGGTCCGTCTATGCATTTGTTTACACCGGTGGTGGACCGGTGCTAACACGGGACTGTCATCTCCATAGAAGAACTGTCAACGAGCTTCCCGATCAGCTGATTTGAAACGTCTTGTGATTAGGCCTATTGGTTGAAAAATCGGTCGATTGTTGCACCGACGCTTATGGAAGATTAACACAGGGATCAATCGAATATCACCCGATTTAATCGGGTGGGCCGACGTAATCCTACTTAATAGGTGGATAAATCGGTATTTTAAGTAAAATCCGAGCAAGCTGTCCTACTAAACACCAGATTTCGTCGGTCACCTAATTTAATCTGGCGATTAGTCAGTTGATCGCTGTGTTAAACTTCCATAAGCGTCGATGCAACAATCGACCGATTTTTTGTCGATTTAGTCGGCTGTTGAACTGTCAAATGTTTAATGGGGTAAATTTTGAGTTCACTCAAAATTAAGCACAGCTATTCAAAGAGGATACTTTACGCGCAGTTATTTTTTATGAATCGATGACGATCGCTATCGATTTGTTATATGAGTGTCTTTGAAGCTCGATATAAAGGAATGTGAAGAAATTGAAAGATAAATATGGTTAACCGGGAACGAACATTTTTAGACCTCTTTGGGACGATTCAAATATAACTTTCATCGTTTTTCGGGATTTCTAGACCCCCTCCTCTGTCACGCTTTTTCCAATACTTATTACACGTACTGTCACACTTCCATAGACCCCTCCCCCCTCCCCAAAATGATGGGCGTCATTTTTGAATGACCCCTTTTTTGAAATTTGCTCCATGTCTTCGTTTGGTAAGATGAGACGTGGTTGAAAGTCACGCTGGATTTTAACAAAATCCCAGGTCTCCTGTCAATAGACGCCGTTGTGACGATCTGCTGTTTCGAAACGTCTCATGAAATGGCTTATAGCGGAATCATTCCTAGATCGTTTCTTGTCCTATCCTTTTGCACAACTTCACTCAGGTAGATGGGCAATCGAAATACATATAGGAACCACTAAATCGAGTTGAAATTCAAAGCACAGACAAACAGACGTCACACTCTCATCGCTGTCCATCGACCAACTTTTTAACGATCGATTCGAATATCTGGTAGGTGGTCAATCGACCACCCGCAGCGCTCGCGTCGTTTTTGTTCGTGTTTGACGTTTACACACTACCGCCACCTGTTGGTCCATCGGCCACTGCACTGCAGTGTTTTTAGCATTGGGCGTATATGTTTTCGCGACTATGAATTTGATCGCAATTTGTTCTAAAGCTAAGTATGCTGTTCCGCTCAAGAAAAGTAAAAATTTCTGCCCAAGATATGGTCAAGAAATTTCGTACAGTGAGCTCCATTTGAATTGACATTTCTTTTCAACTGCGTACTGCGATCAAAGAAAAATGCTTTTCTTGAGCATTTCTTGCAAGAAATTTCCCACGCATCGAGATAGGCGATTACTTTTCTTTTGAAGTGCATACTTCGCTTAAGTGTTACGTCTGTTTCTCTGTGTTCAAAGCTTTGCCTTATGAAAGGTGGAACGATTTCTGCAAGGCGTCAATAAGCCTTTTCATGTGACAGATCCGTCTATGCATTTGTTTACATCGGTGGAATGGGGCCCAGATAGCCGTAGCGGTAAACGCGCAGCTATTCAGCAAGACCAAGCTGAGGGTCGTGGGTTCGAATCCCACCGGTCGAGGATCTTTTCGGATTGGAAATTTTCTCGACTTCCCAGGGCATAAGAGTATCTTCGTACCTGCCACACGATATACACATGCAACAATGGTCATTGGCACAGTAAGCTCTCAGTTAATAACTGTGGAAGTGCTCATAAGAACACTAAGCTGAGAAGCAGGCTCTGTCCCAGTGGGGACGTTAATGCCAGAAAGAAGAAGAAGGAGGACCGGTGCTAACACGGGCCTGTCATTTTCATACACTGAGAACAGCGTTGCGGTTGAAAATACTATATCAGAGGGTTAAATTGAATACACAATGCCACTTGATTTGTGCAGACTAAATTTGCATTTATTTAGAATATTTTGTGCATTCAATTTTACCATGGCACCATTTGTACAGTAAAAATTACTATATCATGGTTAAAAACTTGCAGCAGACCAGAATCGAACCGAGGATCTGGCGATTGTCAAGCGCGAACGCTAGCCGCTCGGCTATCGACGCGGTTGGATTGAGAGAGAACAAAACGCAAATAAAAAGCGTTCATGATAGCTCAATCGTGGTTGGAATAGTAAATTTAAAAACACGTTCATGGTTCTCATTACTGCAACGCTTGTTTCAGTGTAGAAGAAATCTCGCGTAACTTTTCAAAACGGCCTATCTAACAATTCACACATTTCGAGTAAATCGAGCTTGAAGGTTGTGAAAATATATTTTGAAACTGTATCAAAATGAAACAATTTTTCCCCACTGTGTTGCTTGTAGAGGGAAGCAGTGTAATAGAGTTCAACGTATGAAATGAAATTTCGTCAATTTATTTGGAAATTACACTGAAACCAATAAAAACATCAGATAGGACGTTTTGACCAAAAATATGTACATAGGATAAATCACATAGGTTGTTCTGTTTCAACAATTCTCGCGGAACATTACTAAAGGACCTATCTAACATTGAGAGGCTCTCTTTGTTTACTTTCTCTTTCATTAATAACTGTGTCACATTAACCTCTTTTGTTGCGTTTGTTGTATGAAACGCTAGTCAAGGAAATTGACTTTCGATCTATAGTGAAAAACTTCCCAAAATCTTTAGTATTCCACTGTTATAATCGAAAGAGAACGAGAGAGAAGAGAACCCAAGTAACCACAAGCATTATAACATTGCACGTATTCTACTGCATATCAACACCATTGATGCAACATTGCTTCTATTCAACAAATTTCAAGAGCTGTCAAGCAATAAAGCTTTAACCCTACATTACAAATGTATCAATGCACTAACATCACTTTATAAATTGTACTGCTGCATTAATATTACTTTACAAGTAGCTTCATTGCTTTATCGTTCTTTTTGCATTAATTTAACTGTAAAAGTGTCCTTTTCCACTTTTAAACTACTTTAATGGTAGGCTTACGGCAATGCAGCTGCATTATATATGCAATTATATAATGCTCCATGGTTACTTGGGAATCTCTCATTTGTACATAGGTCCTTTAGTAATGTTTCGCGAGAATTGTTACATTGGACATTCATTTCGGTCATTTTGTTTCAGTTATAGTAACATCGGACATTTTGATTTGAGCACACAACAAGCATGTTTTATTTTATTTTGTATCCACGTGCGTTGAACTGCTTCAACATTCAAGTTGAACTGCTCATTTTGTTGCGGTGTGATAATCGCAGGCACCAGCTGTGCTTTGTTTTGATTCATTTGAAGAAGGGACGAATGACCTTCGGGTTAAAGTCTCTCACGAACAACAACAATTTGATTCATTCAATGCCACGCCGTTACTTTTTCCCCTCCGTCTATGTGTCCTATGTAACAACAGAAGGAGGGGAAACGTTGAGCTGTATTTGGGACTTTTTGCTTTCTCGCTGTTTCTCTCTCAATATATTCCCCCCCATTTCAATGCTGGTTTCGCCCACACTTGTTCGTGTGTGAGTTATCCACGACGGGTGCCCGGATAAAAACGTATCATTCAGTGAATGGAATAAACCATTAATGTACAATATCACGTATTGGATACAATACAGCGTATTGTAATTGAATGTCGAAGCAATATTATTCTTGTTTGGATATACAATTCAAAAACAGTATAATATATTGTAACAAAACATTGTATGGTTTTTAATTGGTTTTATACCTTACAATTTTGGTCAAATTCCTATTTTCGCGTAAAACAACTGTTGCTTTTTTCTATGTAGCTTTGCTGAAAGAAATAAACAAAACAAGTTCAGAAAGCAAGAAATGTTGGGTGAAAAATATTCAAAAAGTAAAAATAAGTAGTTTTTTAGAAGTCACTTGACATTAGTTGTAACGACGAATGCAACCATGATACAGTTCGTTGAATTGTTTTTGTATTGTACAACAATACACGAATTGCAAATCAAGACAATACATGAACATTATATCGTATTGTATTTTCAAAATGTTTGTATGAGAAAATATCTATATTTGTATTGTTACGATACTTAACCACTCATACATTATATTGCAAAAATCTCATATACCATACAGTGAACTGTTCAAAACAATATATTGTACTGTAATTGTATTGTCATTTTACATATACTGTATTGTATTTCCAATATATTGAATGGTACTGTTACAATACGTTATATTGTTTTTGTATTGTATTTTTTATTCGGGTGGTGACGACTGTGTTGCATTCGGCACCAGCCGTCGGCGCAAACAAGAAATAGCGGTGGGAAATGATGACGATGACGGCGCCGTCGATTGTGTTGTAGGAAACCAATGCCAAACAAATACATACAGCTTCTCCGCTCTTCGGTGAATGATTGCTCTGCAAATATATGTGCGCAAGTCGCGCATGCACGTTGCTCGTGTTGCTGCCGTGAAGCATATGTATATGCTTCATCGACCATGGATCTCAATCGGATTGATACAATAAGATCATGATGCTGAATATCATTTCCCTACATGCACTCAATACGCTGATAACATGAAAAGAGAACTGGCAGCTGAGCGAATGCTGATCCAATCCAGCGTAAGCCTAAAACATAATTTGGCAAAAAGACCAAAATACAGTTTTGTGTATCTCGTTCTCTTTTTGTTATTTGAGCGTATTCAATATTGCGAGGCAGAGCGAGTCTGAAAATATCGACATTTTGTTGCGGTGTGCTAATCGGAGACACCAGCTGTGCTTTGTTTTGATTCATTCAATCCCACGACGTCACTTCTTCCCCTCCGTCTATGTGTCCTATGTAACAACAGAAGGAGGGGAAACGTTGAGCTGTATGTAGGACATTTTTCTCTCTCACTGATTCTCCCTCAATTTCCCCGCCCGTTTTTATGAGGTTTCGCCAACATGATCATGTGTGCGTATCCCACTGCATGACGTGGTGGTGGTGACGGCTGTGTTGCAATCAGCACCAGCCGTCGGTTGAAACAAGAAATTGCGGTGGGGAATGATGATGATGACGACGCCGTCCATCTTGTTGTAGGAACTCGAGAAAGGAGCCCACGCCTAACAAAAACATACAGCTTCTCCTCTCTTCGGTGATTGATCGCTCTGCAAATATGTGTGCGCAAGTCGCGCATGTACGTTGCTCGTGTTGCTGCCGGGAAGCATATTTATATGCTTGATCGACCATGTATCTGAATCAGATTGATACAATGACATCATGATGCTCAATCTTGTGCTCAATATCATTCCCCTATATACACGCTATGCGCTAATAATATGAAAAGAGAAGTTGCAGCTGATCCAATCCAGCGAAACGGTAAAACATGGTTTGGCAAAAAGACCAAAATACAGTTTTGTGTAACTCATTCTCTTTTTGTCACTTGAACGTTTTCAATTTTGCGAGGCAGTGCGACTCTGAAAATATCGACTGAAATGATTGAGAAGCTGTTATTATGGCATTCTATACATCTAAGTAGTGTCTCAGATACGCTTCTACAAATCATTCTACCTTTTAAACTCCATTCCAAAGCTTTATTCAGGAATGTCCAATGTAACATTAGAATCGTGTTTATTCATAAATGTTACATAGGACATGTGGTTGGTTCTCTGATCAAAGGTCCAATGTAACAATTGATTAAAAGCGATGCAATTTTGAACATTGGTCATTTTGTTAAGCTTTTAATAGATTAATTTGTTGTTAATATATCAGAACGAGTGTTCTAGTGTGCTGCTAAGCGGTGCAACGCAAATGATTTGCAATGATAATCTCGATTTGCTTACATTTGTTACTTAGGACGTTTTGAAAAGTTACGCGAGAAATGTCAAAGTCTTCCCGATCAGCTGATTTGAGACGTCATTTGAATAGGCCTATAGACGCGTGGTTGCAGCTTTTTTTGCGTGTAGTGGAAAGGCCTATGTAAAGTAAGCTGGACAAACAATTCAAAAGGGCACATCGACATTGGTAAACATTGGCTTTGCAAGCCGCTGTTGAGTCCAATTCAACTCGATCACGCTTACCAATACCACTATCATAAAGAGCCAACACCAATCTTTCTGATAGTGGTGTTAGTTTGCGTGGGCGGGTTTAAAAAGGCTCAACAGCAACGTTTCTGAAAAAAAGGCTCAAGACCTCTTGTGCCCATTTCAAATGTTTGTCCAGAGAAAGTTAAATAAAATAAACCAATCGCATTGACTAATTTGCCGTTTTTGTGTACTTTTGACAGCGAAACTCGCACACATGCACATTTCTCGAATGCGCGTATACCTTTCTTCGTAAAACATTGCTCCACTGATAAGGAAAAGCCGAAAAACAAAACTCGAATGTAAATAACACGTCAACTGTAAAGTTTTTGTCGAGATCATCGTACCGAAACGGAAGTTTTTACTAGCAGAAAATAGTTTTCTTGAAGAAAAAAACAGCATCGCAGAAATGTCCCTTGAAAACGGATCGAACAAAAAGCGAAGGCTATCCCTGGAGAACCATTTGGCCACCGAATCCGAAGGTAGCAGCTCATCGGATCCAAATCGCCGGGTAGCATTGATTACCGGCATTACCGGGCAGGTAAGTTCTGTGAAATACGGCAAGTTGTTTCGTTTTAAGTGACTGAAATTTATTGTTGTTTCGATTCCCAGGATGGATCCTATCTGGCAGAGTTTCTCCTGAAGAAGGATTACGAAGTGCATGGCATAATACGGCGGGCCAGCACATTTAACACGTCGCGAATCGAGCATCTGTATGCCGATCCCCATAGCCACAAGCAGGGCAAAATGAAGCTCCATTACGGCGATATGACCGACAGCAGTTGCCTGGTGAAGATCATATCCAGCGTCCGGCCCTCGGAAATTTACAACCTGGCGGCGCAGAGTCACGTCAAGGTGTCGTTCGATCTCAGCGAGTACACGGCGGAAGTGGACGCCGTGGGGACATTGAGGCTGCTGGATGCCATCAGGACCTGTGGGCTGGAGAAATCTGTCCGGTTCTATCAGGCAAGTACCTCAGAACTGTATGGAAAAGTCGTTGAAACGCCACAGAATGAGAAGACGCCTTTCTATCCACGATCTCCGTATGCCTGCGCCAAGATGTACGGATACTGGATTGTGATCAACTATCGGGAAGCTTACAATATGTTTGCATGTAATGGTATTCTGTTCAATCACGAGTCGCCTCGTCGAGGAGAGAATTTCGTGACCAGGAAAATCACCCGATCGGTGGCGAAAATATCCCTGAATCAGATGGATTGCCTGGAGCTGGGCAATTTGGACTCGAAGCGTGACTGGGGTAACGCTCAGGACTACGTGGAAGCCATGTGGATGATGTTGCAACAGCCCCAGCCTCAAGACTACGTAATTGCCACTGGCGAGTGCCACTCGGTGAGAGAATTTGTCGAGCATTCCTTCAGGCACATTGGGCGCGAAATTGAGTGGCGGGGAGAAGGATTGAACGAGGTCGGAGTGGAAAAGGGAACCGATACCGTGCGAGTCCGGATCAATCCGAAGTTCTTCCGGCCAACTGAGGTGGATTTGCTGCTGGGTGATGCCAGCAAGGCCAAACGAGAACTGGGTTGGACGCCAAAGGTGTCTTTTTTGCAGCTGGTTTCCGACATGATGGTAGCCGACATTGAACTGATGAAAAAGAACCCAAATGCTTGAAGATTTATAGAAACGATTGACGTCAAAGTTGCAGGGCAACAATATACATCAACCTTTCAAGATGGACATTCCTTGTGCAAAGTTTCAAAGCAAATTAAATTTCACATAATTTAAATTTTTGTAAAGTATTTTTTGTGTTTAAACTTTTTTTTTTCTATTGTTCGGCGTCTGGTAGAACTAGCAAAAGTAGTTCCAATTCGAGCAAGGATCGCGCTTCTAATTTTGGATCCACATTTAAAATATAACGACGCAGCAAACAGAAACAAGGGTTTACAACACTAATATTCATATGCAAAGTGTACCTATTTTATAGTTTAGCTTTTCAAGGCTTTCTTTCGATTCTAGATACAATCTATTGTAACTAATTATCTATAGTTTTTAAACACTTAACAGTGTCACATTTTAGTGTCATAATAATCACATTTTATGTAAAAATAAACCAACTAGTATGCAAGATCGAGAAAACAATAAACACTTTTACCATACTTACCTCAGCTGTGTTAGTGTTCTGACAAATATGTTTAGCTATAAGCAGTGATTGCGGAAAGCTACTTAAGGGGGCCCTCCGATTCCTGGTGGTAGCTCTTGACGCGCGAAAAGTAGAGCGGAGGATATTTGTTCGGCGCCAGCTCAAAGACAGTGGTTCTCTCTTGGTCGTTGCGCACTTGTACCATCTGCAAAAATGGAAGATAGATTAGAAAACGCTGAGTAAAGTTGAGATTCTCAGTAGATGGGGATAAAATACGCTGAATCAGGTATCTACTCGTTTTTAGAAATGAAATTCCATGGCATTTCCAAGTTTTACAAAATAATTCCAGTAGGTGAATTCCGGCGAACAATTTCTTCGAAGAGAAGAAATTTTCTTCCATTACTCACCAGCAAGAAAATTTTCTTTTCTTCGAAGAAAATACGCGCCGGAATTCGCCTACTGTTTCGAGAAATAGGCACTCTAATTTCAAATTTGTAGATAACAAAAAAACAACATGACAAAATAATATTGATTCAATATTGTTTCAAGCTTCCCGATTTGTTTTTAAAATGCATGTTGAAGCTATTTCAAGGTGCAACAATATCAAAGCTAAAGTTTCATTCAATTTAATTGTATTTGAAGGCTTAATCACTTTTATAACATTTGTAAGAGCTCTGATCATCATTGTGAACCAAACGGTACCCTAGTAGCACACATGTTATAATTGAGGCAGAATAACTCTTATATGACCAGATCTGGTCATATAAGAGTTATTCTGCCGCAATTATAACATGTGTGCTACTCGGGTACTTTCAAGTGCATTAGTATGCTTCATCCTTAAACGAAAACGTTCAAATTTTCTAAATTGCAGGGCTAGTAGCGACTGAGTATCCTGAAAATAGAAATTTTCTCAAAAAAAGAGACATAAGAAAGATCAAACCGGAACCAAAAAGATACCAAATAGAAATTAAAAAAAAACGATCAAAACGAAACCTAACAGAAACCAGGATTAAGAGATTGATTTCTTATGGAATCAGACCAGAGATTTTCTTTTTTTTCAATTCCTCGTGACATTACACCAAATAACTCTGCTCGTATTACTGTATGCATTTTTCAATAATGAGAGATTTTATCAGAAATTATTTTCTCAAGAAATTTCATCAGAAATTATTTTAGGTATTTGCCCAAAAATTCAGATATTACTTGAAGATTTCATCAGGTTAGGATCCCTCCCCTTGGTTATGCGACCTTGCCGCGATGGGAGGGCATAATCCATTAGCCCATATGATGGAAACCAAAGGCGTAACCTATAGTGGTGGTATCACATTTTGGCATTTTTTGCTTAAAGCCTCGTCATAATTCATATGGCATAGACGCAATAATATCTCGGATGTGATCCAACGGGCATTCTGCGTCATTGATAGAATTGATGCCCATTTCAAATAATTATTCTATTCGAAGTGGACATTACTACTATTGGTGACGATCAGTTTGCCTTTTGCTAACCTGAATGATCCGTAGCCACTCTTACTATAAGCTAGCTAGACACATCGTTATCATATTCGACGTAGGGAATATTACTCTGAGGAAAATTACTAGTAGATTCACTGAGTAGAAATAAGTGGCGAAAATCTTATTTTAATATGGTTTTTACATTGCCATAATAAGAAATACCTCTTTTGTAACAACGGTATAAATAATCTGATGCCAGCTTCATTTTCGCAAAATTTACAAGTAGAAAGTAGGCGTTGTGAAGCATTGCATTTTCCACCGAAAAGTGAATCTTGTAGGAGTTTGTAATAGAAGCCTAAGGTAACTTTACTCTTAAATATTCACTATAAAATGACTATGGAAAGTAAGACGCTGAGATCGATCATTAGGGTACACTTGCTAGTTTCGAGAAATTGTTGAACAGACAAGGAAAGTGACTTTTTTCTTTAAGGATATATGAACGTTAAGACCTGACATTAACTAGAACTACTACTAAACAGCCTAATTTTGTGAAGACTTGACGACAATAGACATCTCTAATCTTACGTAAAAGACATGAGTAATCAGAATAGCACTTAAATGACAAATTATTCAAAACCATTTCGACTAGACAGTATTAGTAATGACACTACTATACTACTATTTCAAAAAATTCCGATGGAGCTGCTGATTTTCACAATGCTTCCTTTTCTCAGAAGCAAGGGAATATGGGTATTTTTAAAAACTACCACGTCACAATACTAATAAAAAACAGTGTTCATGTGGGTACCATAGCCTAGTCCGTCTGAGTATTGGTCCTGGTAGAGGGGAAACTTGGCAAAAGCCAGACCGAGGGTTCAGCCTTGTTAAGCTGTCAGGCAGCTCCAACTGAATACCACAAAAAAAAAAAGATTTCATCAGGTTAGGATAGATGGATAGATTACTTTATTTGAGAGATTTGCAGACCGAGGCTAGCTCATCTCTTAAATTTCTTCAGAAGTTCACTCAGTGATTATTTCCCGTAAAATCTCTGGCTTTAAAGATTATTTCAGATATTTTTCATGAATGTCCTAAGTCAGTGGTCCTCAGCCTAACCGATTATACGGGCCATCTCAACGTTTTCAAAATAAGTCGCGGGCTGCAAGATTTGTGAAGATTAGTTTTAACAGATTTCGGTAGGACTACAAAAATAATTATTCCTATGAAAACTGATGAAACGTTTTTTGAAACCTCATGATCAAAACAGATAGCTTTAGAAACATAGGGATACAAGTAACAGAGAAACAATGCTAAGCTTTTTTATGAATTATGTTAACAGAATTGACGAAAATTATTGATTGTGCAGAAAAACGGTTGGAAATACTGTTGGAAAGCTAGAAACAAAGTTTTATTAGTATACTTAACTCAAATCCGAGCAACATGTCCCTTACAGTGTTTGACAATACATTTGCTACTTCTTCGATGTTTAATACAAAATTGTTTACATTAGATTCTTATATCTAAGCTAATGATGGATCGATTCATATTAAATTTTCACGGAACTTCAGACATAACTTGAAATTTAACATATATTTTTCACAGCTTTTTTACGATTTAGAAACAATAACGGTTTGACTAAATTGATTTTTTTCGAAAAAATCTAAAAATGTACACTACTTTAAAAGTTTGCGAAATAGATTGATAGTATGTTTAGCAAAGTTGTACATTTAGATGAGATGAACAATTATACTCGAGACACTCAATTTGTAGGTTTTTTATACCGTTAAGTCACCAGTCACCATGTTGCCTCCATTCACCGTGCACAACAGAATATTCATACAATTTTCACAAATTATTTTTTTGTCAGCAAAAAAAGATAAAACTGATGAAATGAAGTAGTTTTTGTCACAAAGCATTTTGAAAAACCTAGTTTATGTAGTAAAAATCACGTGAATTCTGTTTCATAATAAGATTTTTCAACACTCTTAGTAGAAACACCAAAAATTCACATTTTTCATTTTAACGATATGATTTTTTTCAAAATTTCAACAAGTTTTCATTGTGGATACTATTAGTAAGATGTATTTCATCGTATGGGCAATAAGATTTTATTCAAATTAAAATTTTATATTGTGTTTCAGTCGAAACCCGAAAGCACGGTGAATGGATCCCTCTCAGTATGTATGGTTCCTATTACCGTGCATTAGTGTAAAAGGCATGAAATTATTCGGTAATATTAGATTTATTGTTATATCGTCATTAAACAACTTCATATTTAGTTTTTGAGTGAATATGGAATGATTTGGACAATAAAGTCAAACCTCCTATAACGATTTTAATGAAAAAATAATTATTTAGCCAATTTTTAAACTTTTTATGGATTTTATTGTAAATGAAGATTTGAACAGTCTTAAAAATGAGTGCGCTCACTATTAGCAACATAGTTACTCCATCAACAACGTTTTTTCAAGAAACAAAATTAAATCATGGCGAAATCTATACGCACGGTGAATGGTGCACTAGTGTGCACGGTAAATGGTGATATAGAACGGTACGAGGCGACCTTAACATGAGATTTTCAAACATAATTTTTGAGTAATTTTTAGTTATGTATCACTAGTTTTAGATTTTTCCTTGAATTATTATATAATTGTACGCTACGTAGTGGTATTCTAATACGCTTCGATTATTAGGAAAAGTTATATAATTTTTTGAAGTGCAATTTTTTCTTAAATGCACGGTGTATGGTAGCTTGACGGTAATCTTTAAATAAAAATCTTTTCTAATTTTTCGTAAATAAAATTTACTTCAATCGAATCGTTATTACTTTTGATCTCGAAATTAGGAAAATTATTCATTTATTTATTATCCATTAGAGTTGGGTTATTAACAACCCCACCAAAATTGACCATTTTGTATGGAAAATCGAAAAAGTTGCAAATGTATTGTCCATTACTGTACATCTCTTTGCATATGGAAAAAGCAATCCATATTCAAATATTTCAAATCACATAATTTTCAGGGATTACCAGATATAGGAAATATTTGGAACAGGTTCCCAGATCAAATCAAAATAATAAAAAAAAAATCTTGTAAAATATCAGCTTTCTGCGGACACCTCTACAATACTCAGATACTGCTTCAATTTTGTGAACTAAAATATGTTCAGCAGAGAGATTTTTGGGGATTGAAGACTTTTTGCAAGCCTTAGCCTACCAGCTTTTTGGATTCAAGAAAATTTCAGGTTTTTAGAAACTTGGAATATTCAAATGACTATGGGCTGTTTCTGAATGGATAAGAACAGTTGATTTTATGACACATTTTACATGATTTCAATGCCCGACTTTTTAAGAACAAAACTGCAGGAGTAAAGGAATAAAAAACTCTACCATAAAAAATAACATGCATCACATTAATATTCAAAATCCATTCGCGGGCCGCACAAAACCTACTCGAGGGCCACATGCGGCCCGCGGGCCGCAGTTTGTTGACCACTGTCCTAAGTCCTCCAAGGATTTATCCGGTGATACTTCCATAGAATTTCCTAGGACATCCTCCAAGACTTCCGTTTAAAACTTCCTTTAAAAAATCAACCAGATGTTTCTCCAGAAATGCGTCCAGGGATTTCTTGAAAATTGCCCTTTGATTTTTTCAAGGATTATAACTAGGGATTTCTGTAAGGATATCTCCAGAAATTACTCAGAGATTTCTTAAGGAATTCCTACAGTAATTCTTTGAAGGAGGAAGTCTTTAAAGATTTGTTCAAGTATTCTTCCAGGCATTTCTCCATGAAAATTTTCAGAAATTTGAAAAAAATGTTCTAATAAAACGTGAGGTATTTCTGAAACATATTTCAAAGTAACCTCTGTTGAAGCTTGTGTGAGTTTTTAAGTTGCCCCTGATGAATAAGGATTACTAGAAGAACTCATAGACCCATAAAAGTATTTTTAGTTAAATTGATAGGATAATTGAAAAAACGTATCAATCAAAACTCTGGATAATATCCTGCAGCATTTTCTAATAGAACTCCTTGAAAAACATCGAACTCCCTGAAAAACATAGAACTCCTTGAAAAAGATCTTAAAAATGTGTACAAGGATTTTCTGGAAAAATGCTACAGTATTATTTAGTATGGAACCTTAAATAAACTTTTGTAGATTGTATGGGATGTGTTGGGAAATATTTGGAAGAACTACAGTTGTAATTCTTCGATCAAATTAGGCTGATACAAATATTAATTTTCTTTCATGTCACCCCCCTCTTCAAAAATCCGAAAATATTGAAGGGGAGAAAAAAAAAGTTCCACCATTTTTTACACATCAGTAAGGTATTTAAAATGTGAAGTGAAGTAAAAACAGGTAAAATGACTTTCCAGAGGACGATTGAAAAAAAGTTCAACGACTATCGTTAAAAATAAAAACTCGGAAAAAAACTTTTTTTTCATTTTTTATTTTTTTGTTCCTTATTTATATTTATCCCCCCTCATACCTTCCAAGTGGTCTTGGACGTAAAAGAGAATTAATATTTGTATCAGCCGTATGGAGAAATTTCTATAAAAAAATACAATAGCCCAGTGATTAAACACTGGGTCGAATTCGAAAAATTCTTTGAACAATTCAGAAATTCTTGTCGGGTTTCCTTTTAAAAAAATACATGGACATTTTTTCTTCAAAAACTCGTGAATGAACCCTTTGCGATTTTTTTGAAAAAAAATCCTAGAAAGATCTCCTGAAGTAAAAACTGCAAAATTCGGTTAAATGTTTAGTGGAAAATATCTCCTAAGATTTTGATTGTAAATTTTTAAAGTAATCCCTGTGTCAATTACTGGAGTTAGTTACGTTGAAGTGTTCGAGAATTTCCTGGGGCAAATTCTGGAGAAATTTCTGGAGTTATTTACGTTGAAGTGCTCGAGAATTTCCTGGGGCAAATTCTGGAGAAATTTCTCAAGACATTCTTTGAAAAATCGCTGGAAGAATATCTGAGAGAATTGGTAAAGGACTCTCTAGAAGGATTTCTGGAGAGATCCTAGTAGGAGTCTTTGAAAGTATCCAAGATGAAATCTCTTGAGAAACCACTAGGATAATTTCTTTAGTTTCTGAAGCTTTTCTTCGATAAATCTGAGATGAATTTTTTGAAGAATTAGTTAAAAATTCTCGTATTAGTCTGTGAAGGTTTTTCTGGAGCCTATAATTTTGCATAAGAATTCACTGCAAGCAAGATATGGGAAAACAGGCTTTAGAGACCATTTTGGTTCAAAAATAAAAACTTTAGAGACCTTTTTACTACAAATAGACACTTTTAGAGACTTGCTTTAAAACAAAGACCAAGTGACTGAAATTTGCACTAAATTGATTGGTTCGACATTTTAAATTGAAAGTTGCTTGAATTACAGATTACTTTCCCAGAATCAGTTTTCGAGTTTTTCAAATTTCGAATAATCTTCAAATTCGTGCATGAAGATATGTGAATCCATTACTGATCAAATATCAAAGATAATTATTCATAAAATTCAATCATGTATTGGGAAGTTTCATACCCGAAAATATCCTACTATTAAGGAACATTATAACCAGTGAAGGGTTTTGCGCACGGGTCCTTAAGTGACTTGCTACCAGCCCTTCGTATGATGTTACCGTTCTTCTCTCATTTAAGAATACGACTACGCGAATGTGTGAATAAATTACTATACTCACCGAATACTGCTTCCAGTGCAACTGCGAGAAGGCTCGCTTTGCGCTGCTGACAATATTCAACTCTAGGTAGAACGTCTGCTGACCGTACTCTCCCGTGATTTCCTTCTTGCGTCCCGGACGTTGACTTTGCATGTTGGACCGATTACGCTGCACCGCAATGATCACTTCATCGTTATGTAGTCTGCAGAAAGAGATCTTTATTTTAAGTAATCTTGCAAAAGCTAACAGATCAATTCTCACCGATAGTGACCATGAAGTGTCTCGGCTTGCAGCGCGTAACGATTCTTAAGCTTCCCAACGCAAGCCTGTGGTTCATCCGCGCTGGTGAGCATCAGCACCTTCCCATCGGCAAAGAACCGGAAGTAGCGATAATACTCAACCAACTGAACCGGGCGGTAAAACTGATCCTGGAAACTGTTCTCGCCGTAGCGCAGATAACTGGTTCGACTGATGTAGCATCCGTGGAAGTGAACCCGCGGTCGATTGATGTACATTTCGCGCCATGTTACAAATGGTGATCCCTTCAGGTGGCCAACGTTGACGCCCCATATCCTGAGGAAGAATTTGAATTTGAACGTTTTGATGGTAGTTTGTAGCTTTATGATACTATTAGAGCACCAGTACCCGCTCATGTTCCAGTAGCCCGCTCACGAGTTTAAAAAGTGTTGTTACTTGTGTGAATATATAAAAGATTACCCACAGTATGCTTTAATATGTTGATTTGTAAGGCTTTCTCATACATTGTCTGATAGATCGTCCACCTTGGACATTTTTATATAAAATATTATTTTTTTCAATTTTTCGCCGATAGAATAATTTGAGCCAAGGATTTTATGAAAAGTTAGACCATAAGCTAAAACCCTTGCGAAGGAAAATTATAGGGTCATTCCAGTTTGATAATGTCTTGGCTCCGTATGCGTGATCGTACACAAATCCGATTGCGATTTCATTAATAAATTAAAAACATAATATGATATATGATTCACAAGGTGACGACTTTATAATTTTAATAATTCTTACCTCACGCAAGCCCGTTTCCAAATCTCCGAATCTCTTGCCAGCAGGTAGAATCCTCGGCATACTCGCGCGAAACGTTCCATCGACTTGAGATCCAGCTCGCTCGACACAACCCACCGCAGGATGTACAGGATCACCTCCATCGGGAGATCCGAAAAGTGGGCGGATGTCACAATCAGCATCTTATCGGCAGCTGATGCGCTTTCGAACAGTTTGCCGGATTTGGACAGCAAGGACTGAAAACGCAGCACCAGATCAACGTTCTCCAGGTTTTCGTCATCCTCCAAATCCGCTTGGAGCAAGCCGTTGGACAGCTTTTCAATTTCCAAGTCCATGGTTCCGGAGTTCTGGTCCTGTTGCTTTGTAATGTCGTAGATTTTGAACTCGATATCAGGTACCAACTGTACCGCCTTTCGGTAGAGTCTCATCGCTTCGAAAACTTTGCCTACGGAAACGATATTTTATTATTACACAGCGCAGCACAGTATTGCGACCTAATCTACAAACTATCACCATAAACATCATTTATGATTGCTGAATCTATCGCGCCTTTAAAACATTTAACATAAACATGAATATCTCCAAGAACAACATTTGGAGTTCTTGCGAATATTTCAGGAACACTTTACGATGATTCGTTACAAGTAATTTACTGCTCCAACTACACCGTAGGTTATGCTATGACCATGAGGCGAGGAACCCATAGAATTCCAAATCTGCTCCGATCGGAGTTCATACCATTGATTTTTGCAAACAAGTTCGACCAAGTCAGCAGCAACAGAAGGTTTTATACAGACGGGTCAAAAACAAATGATTCCATTGGATTTTGTGTATACAACAAATTTCATAGCGCCACCCAGACTTCAGAACTCTTGTTTAGTATACGTCGTAGAATTACCTCTCCGAATTACCGAATTGCCTCTCTCCAATACGTTCAATTAGGCCGGTAAAGTACTCCCCGTATTTCCTCCGTGAAATACGATCTAAATTGAGTGCTTTGTCGATTCATACCATCACCTCGGTTTGGGTCTCCTCGCATTGCTCGATTTCGGACAATGAGAAAGCGGACGCCAAGGTGGGAGCTATGGAAGGCGATATTAATAATCGACAAATCGCCTTTGAAGAATTTTTCACAATTACTCGTCAGCAGACCTTAATCAGTTGGCAACAAAAATGGGATAAAGGGGATTTGGGCAGGTGGTTACATTCCATTCTCTCGCAGGTTTCAAAGAAGTCGTGGCTTAAAGGGATGAACATGAGTCGCGATTTTATCAAGATAATGTGTCGGCTGATGTCCAACCACTGGACATCAACTTGGAGCAGGTTACCAAGACATCAACCATGTTGTCTGGTACTATCTCGTCCACAGAATTTCCAGATCAAATCTATGTACATCCCTCAGGACCCGAGGAAAACCAGACAAGGAAGACATTGGAGATGTCTTGGGTAGACTGGACTTTGACTACATGTTACTTGTCTACGAGTTGTTGAAGCAAATCGACGTTTTTGTTTGATAACAAGTATTTTTGTTCCGTCTGTCCACCTCGTGTACCCTTTACCGTTTTTGGATGTCCACCTTGTTTTCCTCGAAACCTGTTTGTTTGTACCGTTACAGTCATGTCTACTCTGCGTTGACCAGCAGCAATAACGCCGCAAAAATATGCTGCTGTTGAAGATAAACGAGCAAACTCAAAATTCCCATCCCTTCCAAAAATGATTGTATTCCTTAACCTTGACTAAACCGCGAGTTTATCGGTTCCCCAAAACTAACTTAGTGTAAGCAAATATGATTTTGTAAATTAAGCCAATAGAATTTTGTCCGTAATGCCTAAGAGTGCTTGAGCCTGCTAAGATTAAGTAAAAAACAAGTAATTTCTTTAGTTAACCTTCCAGTCGTCGCGCAGTTGGCCAACGTCAGAATCACTACGCTGCTGTTGTGAATGAAAAGAGAGGTTTTTTCATCTGTGTTGTACAAAATACAACAGCGCGACGACTGAAGTGTTAATATTTTATGATTCCGACATGAATTTTGCCTAGGTTTTCTTCTCTGAGGAATTTATCTAAATATTCGAATGCATTCAGGGATGGAAAAATGCACTAATAATAAGTATTCTTATATGAGATGAACCAGCCTAGGGAAAGGAAAAGTTTTCTGATGTCTTCCTTGCATTTGTCGTGCCTCCAGCAATGCTCTCAGAAAGTGAATATCCTAAAGAACTCCACAAAGTTTTATGCATTATTCCTTCTAATTCTAGCCTAATTTCTATGAACTTTCTGGGCTAGCAAAAAAATCAACCTTTCGAGTAACTACTCAGGTTGTGGGCTATCATCATTCATAACCACGGATTCGAATTTTACTTCATATTTATTTATCTTTTCACTGTCTTGAATCTAGAACGATTTCCCACAACTCTTTGTAATTCTATTTTTAAACACAGATTTGGATACATTAAAGTCAAACAAGTCACTCACATTATTGAACAATCGAGAACATCAAGGAGTATGGGCTCGATTCCCGCTACAGTCCGGTAAACTTTTCGTCAAGAACGTATTACGACTGTGCCATTGGGCGTTGCATGCTAGTCCGTTGTCTAGTGAGGTGCTTCCTTCAAAGGACATCACCGTCCACTGGAAGTATTAACGATGTTGGTATCGTTTAAAAAAAATCCTTTCTTTCAAGGAAATATACAGAAAGGAATGTCATGAGGCATCTTTAGAAGAAACTACATAATTTCTGGAGGATTTCCTGACTCCTGAGCATATTCTTAGAGAATTAATTTTTGAAAAAGGACAAAGAAAGCTCATGATACAATCCTAAAACAACGCTTGGATCCTAATCCTGTAATTAAAAAAAAAATAAATTGGAAATTATAGTCAATGGTATTTTTTAAATACCTCACACTTTAAATTTTCAGGAGTTTAAGAAAATTTGAGATATGGTTTTGAATTCTTCTTCTTCTTTTTGGCATTAACGTCTTCACTGGGACAGAGCCTGCTTCTCAGCTTAGTGTTCTTATTAGCATTATTATTAGCTTTCTTTGGCAAAGTTGCAGACGATTATACTCTATGCCCAGGGAAGTCAAGGAAATTTCCATTACGAAAAGATCTTAGACCGACCCGGAATCGAACCCAGACAACTTCAGCATGACTTTGCTTTGTAGCCGCTGAGCCCCCATTACCACCCCCCCCCCCCCCCCCCCCGGTTTGAATTATCTTCACCTAAATACAAAAAACCTCATTTGTTTTTCCTTATGAATCGTTTTACCAGTTTTAAATTGACATTTTGAGTAAGCTTGTGCAGACTGGATTGACATGATTAGATGGAGTAAACTTCATTTTTCTTCAAGATTTTGAGCAAAACGTGTAAAATTAGGCAATGTTGATCTAGAGCCCTTCAAAACTAAATATTTTAAAAGCAATCTGAGCCAACATCGAAGAGGTTGTTCGAAGAGCAATGTTGATGTTTTTTTTACAGACAAAATAAAATTCTGAGCTTAAGTATACCGTAACGTACCTACATTTCGCGCCGTGCTCCTAAATTATTATTGGCTAGTATTTGGAATAACACTGCTACACCCATGGTTAACATGCAATTACTTAATCCAAAATGTATCTATAACTATGGATAAAATGGCAGTGAGGGCCAGATTCATTTCTCGAGAGCGTACCCGAAAAAAATAATACTAAACAAATGTTCCTTGACATGATTTAAAGTGTAAATACTAACATGTTATCGTATTGCCAATAAATTACAATTACAATTACTAAACAATAGTCACAAAAAAAATAAAGTTTATGCATAAATGACTGTT